>NC_056726.1:1333203623-1333368623 GCF_019279795.1 Protopterus annectens
ACAGGCTTACACACCGCTTCGCCTCAAGACTTGCAAATGCACCAACGCTGGTGCTTGCATCTGACACTCACACCCCTGGGTGGGAGCGAGGACCACAATATTACCTTGTGATGCCTATTACATTGGACTACATGACTACAATATCGGGATGGCTGCTCATTAGGCGACGGCATGGCGTTGGACTGTACGGTGGCCTCTCCAGTGAATTAATCATATTATTTGTGTGTTCCTCATACAATCTGCTCCTGTCTGGCTAATACATGGGAACCGAGACTCTTCAATACAGACAAGTAATTGGGTTTTGGGAGCCACATCTGTCGGCCGAGTCATGCTACTGCATACCAATTATAGGTTTACCACCTTTTCAATTGGCCAAGGTGGGACTGTAGGGTTAACACCTGTCCCACTTTGCGAGTGACAGTCCCTCTTTAGGCAGTTGTGTCCTGCAAAAATAATCAAGACATAGCAAATGTCCTGAGACTACAAGACAAAATTATATCCTAAGCTTCTTACAATGGTTAGCCTCTACATTGCTTTACCAGTGCAATACTCGCATACTGGTAGCCAAACAGGCTTACACCCGCTCGCTCCTGCACTTGCAAATGCACCAACGCTGGTGCTTGCATCTAACACTCACACCCTTGGGTGGGAGCGAGGACCACAATATTACCTTGTGATGCCTATTACATTGGACTACATGACTACAGTATCGGGAATGGCTCCTCATTAGGCGATGGCATGGCGTTCGACTGTACGGTGGCCTGTCCATTGAATTAATCATATTATTTGTGTGTTCCTCATACAATCTGCTCCCGTCTGGCTAATACATGGGAACCGAGACTCTTCAATACAGACAAGTAATTGGGTTTTGGGAGCCACATCCGTCGGCCGAGTCATGCTACCACATACCAATTATAGGTTTACCACCTTTTCAATTGGCCAAGGTGGGACTGTAGGGTTAACACCTGTCCCACTTTGCGAGTGACAGTCCCTCTTTAGGCAGTTGTGTCCTGCAAAAATAATCAAGACATAGCAAATGTCCTGAGACTACAAGACAAAATTATATCCTAAGTTTCTTTAATAGTTGCATAAAACAGTTATTTTATATATGAAACTTCAATATGTTATGTGAAGTAGCATAAGCAATTCAAATGTTACTAGAATAAGCTTGTATTTGTGCAAATAATTAAAATTCTGTACTATGCATGGCTGTAGGTATGATTTGTCTTGGAAAATCTGACATTTCTACAGAACATGTCCCACTTTGGGCATTTGAAAATGTGGCAACCCTATAGGACCTTTATGTAGAGGCATCAGATTTTGCAGGGCAAAACATACCCACAGCCAGTACAAAGGAGAGTACTTCACTGTTTTGCCTAAATAAACGGTTATTCTTGTAGCATTATAGTTGCTTATACTGTTTCTTATAACATTTAGGTGTTTCAGATACAAAATAATTGTTTTATGCAACTACTACAGTCAATATAGGATATCTTTACCCTAAATCACAGGACATTTGCCATAATTACAATTATTTTGCAGGACACAACTGCCCAAAGGGGAGTGTCCCTCGCAAAGGTGGACAGGTGGTAACCCCAACCCTATTATTCTATCATCTTTCTAAGGTAGTTGGCGGGATATGCATTTTCTTTCACTAGCAGACCTCTCATACGAATGGGGAAGAATGAACACTGAATCAGGGACACTGCATAACAACCTCAGGGACACATTTAGAAGTTTGGCGCTATTAACCTGACAGATTAACAGACCAAGAGCATATGTATTCATACACATTGTCTGAGGTACATGCTGTTGATGACTCTTACATGTTGTCATTATTCATTACGTGTATTCTGTCACCTTTCTCCTAATATCACTAGTACTAGGAGGGTTTAGTTGGGACAGAGTTAGATTCTGATTTGTAATCATGGACGTCACTGGTAATCGGGGACAGTTCAATGATATGGTCTCTATGTGTTCCCCCAATTGTTTACGGACTATCCAGTGGATGTGATCTTAACGTTTGGGAGGTATGGGCATCTGCTATGCCCACATAGGAATATTACTTATATCCACGGGGTGGTCCTAATATGGTCCTGCCAGCCAACACCTGCACGCCTAGGCCCATAATTGCATACCCATAGTTCCCCTACCTGCCACTCCTCTACATCACTCATCCTTACTGTGGGCGCAGGTGGGGTATGAACACACCACTACACACTGCCCACTCTCCCCGTGTTGGGACACATGTCGTATGTTGTGTCGACTCATATGTTATCAGGCTTGCACAACCTACTGGTTAGTGTACATCTACAGCCTGGTTGGAGAAATCATTACAGGGCTTGGCTCCGGTCATTAATTTTTGGCATCCCACAAGGGACATCGATGCCTATGTTTCAAGTGTAGACCTTGCAGATCTCTCCAACTGGTAGTTTCCTGCTAGTAGTCTGGGAACAAGTGGTGTATTTACCTTTATTGTGTGTCTGTATGTCTCTCTGACCTAGCTGGGGGGGGGGTTGGGGGTGATGCTACGTGTTACACGTTTGTTTATTGGACCTCCCACCAACATATGCCCGGCCTGTGAACATATGTTACCCGTGACTGCTGTATCATATCCTAGCTATATACATGTGTATATTTACTATAACATATATATATATATATATATATATATATATATATATATATTTACATTAATATATACAGATATATCTGCATATGTATGCATACATGTATATTCATATCTTGCTGTCTATATATATACATATATATATATATATATATATATATATATATATATATATATATATATATATATATATATATATATATATATATATATATATATATATATATATATATATATATATATATATATATATATATCTATATATATATATATATATATATATATATATATATATATGTATATATATATATATATATATATATATATATATATATATATATAATCTAACGACATATGGGTCTATGGTTGTCTGCATATGTATATGTGGGTATGTATCTGTATTCATTTTCTGTATGTTTACATTCGTACTACGGCGAGGGAGAAGCATATCTCTATCTCGCTATGGGTAGATATACACACACATAGCTCTACATATATATGTTTACATCTGGTTATTCCGTTCCTTGCCATATAGATTACACTTTGCTTTAGTTGGTCTCCCAGTGGGTGTGGCTGCTTGTTGGGTGACGCCTCTGCCCAATTAACACATTCGCTTGCATCCATAGGGCTGTCCATATTGGCCAACATCAGCCAACACCTGCACACCTAGACCCATAAGTAGATATCCATAGTTCCCCCATCCTCACCTCCTCGACAGAACCATTCCTTATTCTGGGACCTGTTCGGTTCTGGACACACCACTACATGCTGCCCACTCTCCACTTCACGGGACTCATTTCATACAATTGTCTCAGCCCATGGGTCATCAGGGTTACCCACTCTTGTATTCCGAGATTGTATACACTGCAGACAAGATGGACGATCTATCATATTTGTATTGTTTTGCAAATTTTTTGGTATCCCACAAGGAATGCTCCAGTATGTGTTCCATGAATAAAATCCGTGGGTGCACTGCCCCCCCCCCCAGTTGTATCCTGCCTGTGGTCTGCAGAGCAGTGAACACTTTAAATTGATTGCATGTATAGTTCCCGTGTCCGGCTGTATATCTCTATATATCTATGCACACACACATATAGATATGTATATATATATATCTATATATATATATATATATATATATATATATATATATATATATATATATATATATCTATATATATATATATATATATATATATATATGTATTTATATATATACGTATGTGTGTGTGTGTGTGTGTGTGTGTGTGTGTGTGTATATATATATATATATATATAAAAGTATATGTATGTCTGTAACCATATATATGTATATATATATATATATATATATATATATATAAGTATGTCTGTAACCATATATATATATATATATATATATATATATATATATATATATATATATCTATATAGATAGATATATGTCTATACATATATGTATATATATTCATATATTATATATATATATATATATATATATATATATATATATATATATATATGTATATATATATATAAAATTGGGAGCCTATTTCTGTATGTGTTCAGCATATTTCCTTTACAATTAGACTGATGTAGTACTTGGCGTTGCCTTAGCGGGCAGATCACAGGAATGATTTCATGTGTGGGGAGGCCCTCACATTTGATTATCATCAGCACAGCACTGACTTAGGACACTGTACACGCCTCTGCATTGTAGCAGTTTTGTCCCATCCCTCTTCTGCACAGCCTATTATTCCATCTACTGTCGATGTTTGTATGTGCACATTCCTATTATTTATGTCTACAAATGGAATGCATGTGTTACAGAGAATGTACTTCTACATATTGATGTCTGCATGTGTGTATGCATATATACCTATTACAAACTCGCTGACCTCCACGGGGCGGTCCAATTAGAACAAGGCCATCCAACCCTGGCATGCCTGGATCCATAATTTCATACCTATAGTTCCCCCAACTCACCCGTGTTCAACTTACGCATGTAACTTCCATTATGCACTTGTTATCGCAGCCATGACACACTTCCAAACATTGCCCTCTCCAGAGCATTAGGGTGCCTACACATATGCTGTCCTGCCTCGTGTATTCTTAGGCTCTCCCACCATTTAGTCTTTGAACATACCTGCCCTTGCTTGTGTAATGGTCGGAGGGCTAAACGCTCTTATTAATTTTTGGGTAGTCTCAGCAGGGACTCTGTGTGTAAAGTAGACTGAGCAATTCAACTATGTTACTCTCACTGGTAATATCCTGCCTGTGATGTGTGTTTAGCAGTGCTTTTCTCACTCTTGGCCAGCGTGATATGACATACACTGTCAGCACTCTATGATACTGTAGTTTCTGTTGATTCCCTTCTCATCCCTTGTCTATGCTTTATGGTTACGACTTTCATTCGTCTCATCTATATACACATATAGATATATATATATATATATATATATATATATATATATAAATATATAGATATATATATATATATATATATATATATATATATATATATATATATATATATATATATATATATATATATATATATATACACATAATGTGTGTGTATGTATATATATATATATATATATATATATATATATATATATATATATACATGTATATATATATATATATATATATATATATATACACACACACACACACACACACACACACACACACACACACACACACACACACACACACACACACACATATATATATGTGTGTGTGTGTGTGTTTATATATATATTATATATATGTATATATATATATATATATATATATATATATATATATATATATATATATATATATATATATATATATATATATATATATATATATATTACATCTGTACATACTCATAACATTTCCTATGCTGGGCGCTGCTTACACCCATGCAAGCGCAGTCGCATATGCTTACTGTTTCTTATATATGTTTACTGCTGCTTATGTGTGCTTACTTGTGTCTTATTCATTATGACAGTACCCCTTTGATTGAAATGATCTGGTTAAAAGTCCCATGCAATACTCAACTTCACATTTACATGTTATTATGTCATTTTTACAGCAGCACGACATTCATTCCACATGGAAAATGATATGTGCTATAGTCGAACTTGAACCGTGAATGCCTGTTTGTTAAGCGGATGCTCTAATCACTACACTATTCACATGCTGCTTCATTTATATGTATACCCATAGTTCATAGATATCCGTTCACACACCTTAACACGTCACTGACACAACAGGCATCCATTCTCCAGTTAGGAAAACTGCACCACTACACATGTGTCATTCCCTATTGCTCTGGGCCTGTCCTACATGTTGACTCACTCCAAGTATATTCAGACGTCCCAAGCATATAGTCCTGGGACATACATTTATAGAATGGTCAGGGTGGTCATTAAGTCTTCTGGATTGTCTTTCCTCAATGGTGACTGGGACTGCCCTGTACCACTTTGAAAGTCAGATTTAGCACGTGCACACTGTTAGTTCCACTGTTGGTATCCTGCCTGTGTTTGGGGATGCAGGAGGTTTTCTCATCTCTGGCCAGCTTGATATGACAGCACTAAATACTATGGGGAGTTTTGCTGCTATTTCCCTTCACATTCGTTAGGATTGCTTTATTGGTCGACAGTTCATTTGATTGACACTCATTTGGTCGACAGTTCATTTGGTTGACAGGCATTTTAGGTGGGGGGCTTCACCCCCACACCCCCCAATGTGGGGGGCTGTGCCCCCCCCTAACTATATATATCAACTCCAGGGTTGCACAACATTGGGGAAGGGGACAAATCTGCTTGTCGACCAAATGAGTGTCAATCAAATGAACTGTCGACCAAGTCATATAGACCCATATATATATATATATATATATATATATATATATATATATATATAAATATATATATATCTGTCTGTACATTCACATGCATATACACCTACATGCATTTTTACATTTCTTATACTGTTGAATGATCGCCAGTTACTGTCGCACATACCCATTTGCAGTGCCATATTCACCCTATTTCTGACTGCCATTTTTGTGTGCATCATTTAAAATTAGCAGCCCTTGCGTGGCTTGGACCCGGGAACAGCATAGTTACTGGTTCTACTAGTAAACCTTCCACAATACATTCTATATGGATGGTAATTAGGATATATGACGTTACTACAGGCATTTCACAACATATGTGACAGTCAGTTGGTGTTCATATGTATAGTACATGTTACTGTTTATATGTTTCTGAGAGGCATATGTATACATTTGCAAGTATACATATTTATGAATTGGACACATACTTGACAAGTACTTATATGCATGTATTTGTGATATGTAGCTATGCGAATGTAAGTATGTACATTTATAGATATATGACTACATATATGGAGTTATACAAGGACATGTATATGAACGACCGCATACAGGAGGTACATGTACCATTTGTATACAGGGGTTGTGTGCATCATTACGACAAGGAACATGGATGGGGTATACAATTTGTGGACGTGTACTATTTGGAAGATGGCTATGGGGAAGCTTCATGGGAACATGTGTAAGGTATTTATTCCCGATAATGCACTTGGCGAGACATGCATCATGGTCAGGTGTTTAATCCCGGGTCGTAGGTTCTGCAGGACTGGGTGGAGGCTGAGCAGGGCTGTGGTCAGGTACTGCTAATCTGACTTGTGCCTGGTAAGGTTGCCACCTTTTCAAATGCCCACAGTGGGACATGTTTTGTACAAACGTCAGAGTTTGCAAGGCAAAACATACCCACAGCCAGTACATAGGGCAGAACTTCACTGTTTTGCCTACATAAATGCTTATTCTTGTAGCACTTTAGTTGCTTATTCTGTTTCTTATAACATTTAGGTGTTTCAGAAACAGAATAACTGTTTTATGCAACTATTACATTAAATATAGGAAATGTTTGTCCTAATATCTCAGGACAGTTGCCATTTTCCCGATTGTTATGCAGGACACAACTGGCCACGTAGGGACTGTCCCTCACAAAGTGGGACAGGTGGTAGCCCAAGTGCCCAGATGTCAACAGGGGGTGGACATTGTGTTATGCCACAAAGTCTAATCTTGAGAACAGAAACTTATCCCATGAGGGATGTCCAAAAATTGTAAATGACGGACCCCATTCAGCTGACTATTCAAAAATGTGGTAGGGTTATGCATGCATTGGATACCTAGATTGCAAGCCTGAGACTGCCTAGGGTGCAACTGCCTACTAGATGTGAGTAGGGGTCACTATGTGCAGATATGGCTGTGCCAAGCTATCAGCCCGTGTATGGGTGTTTTTGGTGGACGTTCAGCAAGGGGAGGGTGTGCTGTGGAGGGGATGATGGGTGTTCAATTATGTATCCAGGTGTGCTAGGGTTGGATGGTTCAGTTCAGGCCAGACCATTATGTTGGTGTGAGCTGGTAAGTTTCTGTATATGTGTATCGCACATTTTAATGTTCATATGTTTGTGGGATTGTGTTCTGCAGTATGGCCTGTCAGGTTGTATTGCGGATGTGGATGTTTGTTCTTGGTTTCCTTTCTGATTCACCCACTGCTCCCTTGTACACCTCCAGTTCACTTATTATGCATCCGACCCAGTCTCCCCTTGGCGAATTATTACATTACTCATCACCCCCCCCCCCATATTCCACACACACCATCCATCCCTTCTCTGGTTGATGGCCCATGGCACAGACAACAGAACACATTGCGTACTCTACATATCTCTGGTACAAATATGGTTGTGAGGACAACCCTGGCATATTTGATCTTCCACATGCTGTACTTCACACACAGATACCTATCTTTCATGACATGGTAGGTGGACCCTTTCATCTTTGGGCCGTCCAGACAGGGACGACCTGGACCGTGAATGGGCAGATATTGAGCGAATGCTCTGGCCATTGGTAGGGTTGCCACCTTTTCAGATGGCTAAAGTGGGACATCTTCAGGACACACATCAGATTTTACAGGCCAACACATGCCCCGGTCAGTACAAAGGAGAGTACTTTACTTTTATGCCTAAGTGGCAGCTTATTCTTTTAGCAGTTTAGTTGCTTATTCTGTTTCTTGTGACATTTAGGTTGTTTAGATACAGAATTAACTATTTTATGGAACTATTACATAAAATATGGGACATAATTATGTCCTACAATCGCAGGACATTTAACATTTTTAATAGTTTTGGTAAGGACACAACTGCCCAGAGAGGGACTGTCCCTCACAAAGGGGGAAAGATGGTAACCCTAACCATTGGGCTAGGCTTAGCAAAGGGCAGCGGCGTGCTGACACGCTGCTTTTCACTTCCACTTGGTATAACAATCAACACTACAATGGAATACGGGCACGGGGTTTTAAATGTCATTTGTTCAAGGGACGAGGACTTAATATTCAGCTACGTGCCTTTGTGTTTACTTTTTATTTTGGTGTTCGCAAAACTGTCTTGTATGCTTTGCATACATTTCAGTGTCCACGGACACTGACAAGAGTGATTATTATTAGAAGCAGGCTGTACTAGTCAGCATTTTAGGTTGCGCATCTGCAGCTGACATGTTCACGCCTCCGTGCAGCGCTTAGACATGCCCCCTGCACTCGCGCACGTTTCCTATGCATGTGGACATTGCGGCAGCATGCCTTCATTAATATGAATGTGGTGCTGCTGCACCATCTCTACGCCGCACGGTCAGCGCAAGGCTAAGGCTGTTCTTGCGCCGAGCTTCATGAATCCCGGGGTTAATCTGTATTACTTGATAAAGCATATGTGCAATATATTCATATTGTAAGGATTACTTGGAACAATCATCAGTCATAGTTTGTAGTTGTTAAAACATATACTTAATGTAAAATTATTATTTATCCCATAATAATTTATTGTACGTCTCATAATATTACATAATAATTTCAACAAAATTGGTATACATGCCATGCTGTTAACTTAATCTGTACATTTATTTGATAAAGTATATGTGCAATACATGCATATTGTAAGGATTACTTGGAACAATCATCAGTCATAGTTCATAGTTAAAAAAATGTACTTAATGTAAAAGTAAAATTATTATTTATATCGTAGTAATTTTTGTATGTCTCATATGGTGGTACTAATTATCTTCTTTTTTTGTCTCTTAGCCTGCCCCTTATCTGTCTTTTTTATTTTTATATGTGTGGTCACAACATGCTGATGTCATCAATTTATGACAACTCACAAAATGATTTGCATCTCAGCCTGCCACCCCTCCAATGGCTGCTGCACTGATGCCCAGCACATCTAGGACCCAACCTGGCAGTACTGTCATTGCAGTCCATGCACTACAGTGGCTATTCACATCAGGTAGCATTACCCCAGCAGCTGATGTAGTGTTACCCTCCAAGAGTATTGACAGAGGTGGTGATTTTGTCACCCACTAGGAGATGCCAGACATGGTGCATGAGGTCATGGAAAGTATCATGGTAACATACCTCTGCAAGCTGGAGAAGATGCTCACTGGAATGCTAGGTAAAAGAAAATGTCAAGCACTCCAACAGCAAGCTGAGGTGGGGGATGTTGCTAATAGTTTTTGGGGTAAGGACTAGATTCTCACTGTCCCCATGTTTGATAGGCATGAGTAACCAATGTACCCTCCCTATACCCAATCATGGTGTTCCACAACCTGTTGTGTCCCTCACTATCCCAGTCTCTTGCCTTGTTTGTCCTATTTATCTCCATCTGTTTCTTCACCTACCCTACTTACCTGACCCTTACATACCTACATCACTTACCCAGCATTCTTCTCTTATTGAATTAAAAAGACAAAAGCGGGCACCTGTCCGTAAAAAACATCATTCCATACATATTTCTCCACTTCACACATGTTTTCCTGGCACACTTGACTTGATTCGGTCTTATTGGATATACAATATTATTGTACTATTGTCACTATATTTGTTAAGGTGATAGTTCAAATTCATCCAGTATTCTATTCATGTTCATTTTACACTGCTGAAGAAGTGGATAGCTATGGTTCTTTCCTAATCCAGCACTCCTGCACTACTAGGCTATAACTCATACCTCACTTTTCGGCCATCTAACCTGGACCAAAACACCAAAGGTGGAGGTGTGTCCATATTCATTAAGGATATCCACACCTCCAGGCTAGTTGCTCAGCATAATGCATCCGAGGTTATCCAAGTGCAACTAACTCTTGGCAAAACTGCAATACAAATTGTAGCTTGCTACAGATCCCTCACCATGCCCCAGGATTCCCACTCCTCTTTTCTTGATGTACTGGAAAATATTAGGGTTCAACCAAACACCCTAATAATGGGCGACTTCAACTACCCCACCATTAACTGGGAAAACTACTCATGTACTAACTCCTTAGTGAAACGCTTTCTGGAATTCATAAACTCCAATGCCCTAGATCAACTTATCCACACCCCCACCAGGGGCAACAATATCCTAGACCTAGTCATTACCAACCTGAGTGACCGGTGTTCCACACCTGAAGTCAACTCCTCATTGATCCGATCCGACCATAAGCTAATCACTCTCGATGTCCACATCCCACCCCCACCCCCCATTAAGGAAACCACAGTAAGAAATTTCTCCAAAGCCAACTTCATGCTTCTTAAGACAGAAGTAGTGAACTTCATGACACCCATGCAGATGGACAATACAGTTATAGCTGCTGAATCCTACACAAATGCACTCTATAAGCACTTACATGAGTGCATGGATCGTGCTATCCCAAACAGAACCAAGACGCTATCCTCCAAGAAAAGGAAGCCAATCTGGTGGTCCCCTGCCATAAACAAACTGTACAACAGAAGGAAGAAACTGTTGCAAAAGAGAGTAAAATCCCATGAGTGGAGGAGCTCCCTGGTCAGCCTCAGTAAGAAGCTGAGATCCCTTATAAGATCCTCCAAAGCTAGCTATGAAAATAAAATTGCCACTAATTCCAAGGACAACCACAAAGCATTATATAGCTATGTCAAGAATCTCAATGGCAACACCCAGATCTGCTATGAGTTACAGCACAAAGGCATGAAAATTACAGAACCAACTGATATTGCCAACATCCTGGCAGATAGGTTCAGTGCTAACTTTACTCCCCTCTCACCCCCTAAAGGGCCCATATCTATACAGGAAGAATGCAGAGTCCCTGTAATCACAACTACGCAGGTGAAAGCTGCACTCTCTAAAGCCAAAAACACAGCATCCATGGGACCGGACAACATCCCAGGCTGCGTTTTACCCGAACTTCAGAATGAACTGGCTCCCCACTTAAGCACAATGTTCAATAATAGCCTCGCATCAGGCTTTGTGCCCAGTGAATGGTGCACAGCAACAGTTATCCAACTCCACAAAGAGGGAGCCACCACTGATCCCGGGAGCTATAGACCTATTAGCCTGACGAGCCTGGTCTGCAAAGCCATGGAACGTATCATCATGGAACTCATAAACAAAGACATTGGTAACCTCCAAACTCTGGATCCCATCCAGTTCAGATTTGTGAAAGGCAGATCATGCCTCCTGAACCTGATTGACCTCTTTGAGGCAGTCACCAAAGCCGTAGATGAGGGCAAAGTGGTTCACACAGCCTATCTTGACCTCGCCAAGGCTTTCGACACCATCCCCCATTCTGGAATTATAGCTAAACTCAATAAACTAGGCATAAATCCCTATGTCACAAGATGGGTTGCCAACTGGCTCACTGACAGAACCCACACTGCAAAAGTTGCAGACTCCAAATGTGACCTCAAACCAGTGATAAGTGGAGTACCACAGGGTTCCATCCTGGGACCGCTCCTGTTTGGTATCTACTTCTCTGAAGTACAGGCTAACACAGAAGGCCTCTGGCTAATGAAGTTCGCAGATGACTGCAAACTAGGAGCCATAGTCAAGTCCCCAAATGATGTGAACATCCTACAGAAGGGCCTCACTGAGACAGATGCCTGGTGTCAGAGCCATGGCCTCAAGCTCAATGCCAAAAAGTGCAGTGTCATCCCCTTTGGTAAAAACTCTGTACCCATGAACTACCACATAGGCAGCAATCTACTTAACACCGAATGTGTGATAAGAGACCTTGGGACTCAGGTGGACAGTAGTCTCTCCTTTGATAGTCACATCGCCACAGTAGTCAGGAAGTCCTTCTACGTGGCACACCTCATCATAAAATGGTTCTCGTCCAGGAAAAAAGAGGTCATAGTTACCCTCTACTCATCACTCATTAGACCCATTATAGAGTACAATGCCCCTTTTGGAATGTACCTCACAAGACATCTGCAGCAGCTGGAAAGGCCACAGAAGTACCTCACAAAGAGGATTACTGGACTCAAACAAATGCCTACACTGACCGCCTCAAAAAACTCCAGCTTTACTCCGTAGCATATCGCCTACTCAGAGGTGATCTCTGCCTAACATATAAAGCTATGTCAAACCCAGAGCTGTTGGACATGCTACACCTAAAGAAATCCCAATCCCTCCGAGCTACACGCTCTAGGGACCTAAACCTTGTCACCACAATAAATAGGGCATGCTGGAGGGATAGATTCCTATCCCAGAGACTTCCCATACTCTGGAACAGGCTACCCATCTATGTCAAGCAAAGTTCTTCATTAGCACTCTTCAAGAAAAATCTTGATGAGTGGATGGGAAATAGGAAATACACCCCGGGGATTACTTCTGTGTCTATGCTTGTCAGTGGCACAGGAAAATAACTTTCTTGGGTGGCGTAAGCCAGGGAACCTTATTGGCTAGGCTTGCATAGGCTCTTGGGCCGATAGCCTAGTACCTACCTACGAACCTATGAACCCTCCTGTACATTTCTATATTGCTTCCCCTTTGTTCTGCTCTCTGGTTGCTCTCAATTTTACCACTTTCCTTTCTATCCCATTTCACACCTTTAATATGGTAAAAAATAGAATCACACACCACACATATAAATAATACATCTCCAATGAAGTCCTTCACTGTTTGTCCTCTGCTTTTGTGCAGAGTTTGGCATCACACACCAATGCTGAGTGATGATGATTGGCTTGGTGCAGTTACCTCTGTGCAATGCTGCTTAAATTCACTGCAGTAAAGTAACACACAGTTAAAGCAGAGTAAAGGCACTCATATTAAAACTGTATATAATATTTATTTAGACTGATAAATGTCTAAATATGCAAATTCATACGTGTACTGTTCACATAAATTGAGTACTGTATGTTATTATACATTCCCTTTCTCATTTCCAATAACTATCACATGTAATTATTTACTTAAATCATGAATACCTATATAAAAAACTCCATAGACCTGGATTCAAACCCTTTATCATCTGTACTTAAAATAAGAGTTCACTGCTGTTACACCTGCTGCTACAGAGATAGCTAGGTTGCAGGTGTTTTTCTTCATCTCATTACTGTCCGAAGTGCTGACTGCTGTGCCTCTCTGCTTAGCGTGTTTGCATAGAGGAAACTGAACCAATAAAACTCTCATAAGTTTCTCAATGAAACAGAGACCTGCATTTGCTCATTGCTTAACTAGACACAAACAAGGAAAGCAGTATAAATACTTTGTAAGTGATATAGAGTTTTTGACAACATTTATGATATGAACTAGTTATTAATACCATAGTATCTGTTAGCTGTGTCTACCATAGCCAGTATGGATAAGTACCTCTCAACTTCAAGTAGTCCTTAAATGTGTTTATCGTATGCGCAAACACTTTGCCATCCATTGAGCAAACTGAAAGAATAATAGTATGTCTTTTTTATTTAGTATATTCACTGTCTTTTCAAAACTGTTGCTAGCATAATTATTAGCTTGAGTAAAAAGCTGCAGGAATGATATGAAATATAAAGGGTTAATTTAGGAATAGTATAAAATGCTGAAAAATAGGAAGTAGTAAGTGTGCTGGCATAGCTTAATTAGATATTGGCATCCATCTAAAGGAGTATGTTATTGAGAAACAAAGTCTATAAAAATAACTGCGCAGATGGCAGCTGGAAGGACATCAATGAAGTAAAGAGATGTAACATCAAGCAAGATAAAGTTGGAACATCAAGTTTCAGATAGTATTGGAACACCACGTTTCAGATAATGCAGTTTCCTTGGACCACCGAACGTGAAAAAGAATCAAGGACAAATCAAAAATTAAAAGAACAAAGAAAAGTGTTATACAAAGGAAGATTGTAATACATCAGACTGATAAAAATATCAGACTTTTGGTATAAATATGAGTGTGTATAAAAAAGCTTTGGAAATTTGCCATAGAGAGCTGACAGCATATGTACTGCATGCTTGTAGCTCCAAAATAAAAATGTGACAGTAAAGTCGTATTAACTGAAGCAGTTTGTCTCAGTGTATCTATTGTACTTAGTACAATACAGTATTAAAGTAGTTTGTCATAATAAGAGTTAATATACTGTGGCATGCTTGCATGCAAATGCAAGTAACAACAAGAAACCAGCAGAAGACGTGTGTATATAATTGTTCACAAACCAGCTGCTAGATGGTGCTAATTAGCATGTAGTGCTTATGTTTAGTTCCCAGTTAGTCTTCATCCCCTGAAAATCCATGTAAAACACAACTAAAGGGAAGGCAGTTTTTCCTGAGTGAACTCATATTTACACTGAGTCATGTTTTACCTGCAGCCATGCACTTGAAACTTGGTGTGTCAGTTCTCATTCCCAAATGTCAACTACACTACAGAAATAAATAGCAAAACTGCATTTTTACATACCATGTGCACCTTTATAATGACAATAGACATTCAGATTGCCTTATACAAGTTTTAATGTGGACAGCAATTCTTCAAAATATGAACACACATACATACACAGTTGCATCGATACTGATCTCAAAACTGTGCATGCATCTCTATGTGACAATAAGTGTGTAAGGCACACAACATATTGGGAAACAGCTGCATATCTATCAGCTCTGCAATATGCATTCCTAACAGCTTTTTGCATCTTTTTTGACAAGCTGTTTCTTAAAGTATACCTGTACATTGGAAATAGAACAGTAAATAGTACATCCGCACTTTGCACACCACTCTGCTAACAGTATATGTTAACCATGTCATATAATGATGATGGCATCATCTATAAAGACCACTATGACAAGGAAAAAGCATACTTTAGGGGTGTTGCAGTCATTAAATGCTATGTTTTGAAGATAGGAACAAAATACATGTGTTAAATTATGTGTGTGTCTCTATGTATGTATATGTGTGTGTGTGCATAGTCAGAGGGACATCAGTCCATATCTTACTATCATCAGTCCAGATACAGAACTAATATCTTGGCAGTCGTACATGGCTACCAAGCCATTTCATGTAGGCCTCACAATATATTCTTGCAAACATCCAATGAGGATGTTATCCACTAAAAATGAGTTAAGTACTGAGTTCTCTAGCTGGTGTACCTTGCTAATTACAGGTTCTAATCTTACTGCAATCAACTGGTGTGTGTGTGTGCGTGTGTGCGTGTGTGTGTGTGTGTGTGTGTGTGTGTGTGTGTGTGTGTGTGTGTGTGTGTGTGTGTCTAGTCAGAGAATCATAAGTGTGTATACTACTGTTCGCAATCCAGTTCCATGGAGTACAAATATTTTGACAGTCGTACATGGCTACACATCCATTTCATGCAGGCCTCCCAACATCATCTCTCAAACATGCAATGGTAATGTTAATCACTAGAAATTATCCAGCAGCATTGTAAAAGTTTGACTTGGGTAGTGGTGCCTGCATTAAGGACTGAGTTCTGTAGCTGGTGTATCTAGTTAGGTAAGGGTTCTGATCTCACTGCAATCAACTGGTGTGTGTGTGTGTGTGTGTGTGTGTGTGTGTGTGTGTGTGTGTGTGTGTGTGTGTGTGTGTGTGTGTGTGTGTGTGTGCATGTGTGTATGTTTGTGTGTTTCTATTCAGTTGGTTCACATTTAAGAGACCATTTTAGAACAGTGTGTGAGACACTACTACTGTCATCTCACAAACATACACTGCTGATGCCATCAGCTATAAAGTGTTGTCTGACACTCTAAAAGCCAGATTGTCCTGTGGCAATTGCATTTGGTACTGTGCTCTAGATATAGTTAGGTTAGTTAGTACTATCACTATGGTCAACTGTTTTTTTTTTTTTGTGTGTGTGTGTTTGTCTTCACTTGGTTCAAATTCAAGAGACTATTTTAGAACAGCATGTGTGACATTCCTACTACCATCACCTTCTTACAAACATACACTGCTGATGGCAACAGCTATAAAGTGTTGTCTGATGCTCTAACAGCCAGACTTTTGCTGTGCTATGTACTGTGCTCTAGATATAGTTAAGTAGGGGGTTCTAGTCTAACTGCAGTCAACTGGATTTTTTGTGCAGTCCACAGTCATTATGGTGACAATTTTAGAATAGCATGTGAGTCAACAGCTGTGTCAGACACTCCTCTGAACAACTTCTTGTAACATACATTGATGATGTCATCCTGTATAACACGCAATCTGACAGCATTCAAGTCAAACATTTGTTGTTGCAGTAACATTGAGTACTGTGTACTCTCACTTCTTGACCTAGATATTTAGGTGTTCTAGTCAGACAGCAGACAACTTGAGTATGTATAGTTTTAAATATTACTTTTCAGACAATTTTACACCCTGGTGTGATTTCATATCCATGTCAGACACTCCTCCCAACATGTTTTTCTCAGCACACAATGATTGTATCATACTCTATAAACTGCAACATGAGAGTGTTAAAGTCAGACATATGTGGTGGTGCTAGTGTTACATTGTATGGAAGTAATCTTCTATACTTACACAGGTGTAATATTCAAATCAGATCGAGTCTACCGCTCTGTTAGTGGTTGGTGGTACATTACGGTCAATGTATGATCTTGTGAATCACTATTCATTTCACTGCTACTTAGGACAACACTTATAACCCTATGCATCGTCCAGCCTCTTTTTTCAGCTGATCACATGATCGACATCCTGCAGAGGAGTGGCGGATGTCCTCATGTCAAAAATGCATAGACACATCATGATGCAGAGTCATTCCATGAGCCACTGCAAGCCATCTCCAGACCACTGCATTTGTGATTGCTAATTCTGTCAGGTGTGGTGCACATGTCACATATGGACAGTGGCTTTATGTACTGCAATCAAAACAGTACACACATACAAACATAGCCTTACTATCTTCCATTTTATATATATATATATATATATATATATATATATATATATATACATATACATATATATACGGAATTTGTTTTAAATGGTCAAATAATGGCTAGGAATTTATGTGATGCTGTCCGTTAGTTTACTAATATCCTATAACCTTATGAACATTTCACATGTTAGTGTTGCTGTCATCAACATGTGCTATGTTAAGGTGTAGATGTACAGTAGGCCTGCAAGAGGACATTACAGTCTGTGATGTGAGGTAAATTAATGACAGCTGGTGACATTTGATTACATATTCTTTCCATAACAACTGTGAACTAACTGTGCCTTTGTACACTGAATTAAAAAAAATGGAAAACTAGGAGCACACAACCACTTCTTTAATGGACAAGAACCACAAGTGCCCAAAATTGAGCATACAAATAACAACCACAAGTGAACAAATGTCCAAAGAACCATTTAATGAGCACTTTCGGTGTGGACTGTGCCTCACCTTCATCAGACAAAAAGCATTCAATTAACAATCCATTTATATTAACTCTAAGCAATTAAAATAATTAGCATAACCTCGTAAAAAATTAAGTCACAAACAGCATGTAAAAAACGAACAAATGCTCTTAAAGCATATTAATAATAATGATAAATTAAGCCAGCAATAAAAACAAATCACTATATATACCCAATATATGAAGGCAGTCAACTAAAATACAAAATGAATTAGATTCAAATTGCTAATAATTTTGTTAGAAGTGTAATATTAAATGTGTACTAATCTTATATACACCTATATACTTAGAAGTTTGTTTATACAAAAAAATGCATTGAAAATAAAGGTGAACTATTTTACCAACTAGTATAAAATACATGTAAATATCAGTTATCTCTTCAAGGCTAAACGTCTCAAAATACTTTTAATAGATAAAAGTTCATTGAGGCCTGGGAAGATGTGTGCCCCTGTTCTTATTTGCCACATTAATTCATCAATCTCTAATAGAAGTTGCCAAGGTCCCCCTCTTATGTCAATTTGTCTATGCTGGAGGACAATAAATTTGAAACAATGGTCGGGGTACTCCAGTATATGTTTTGCCAATGCATTATTAATGTCTTTCTTACTTATGGCATAACTGTGTTCATATATACGTTGTTTAATTTTTCTTTCTGTTTTGCTAATGTAAAATGCATTACAATGATCGCATAGGGCAGTATAGCAATTTGAATCTAATTCATTGTGTGTTTTAGTTGACTGCCTTCGTATATTGGGTATATATATATAGTGACTTGTTTTTATTGCTGGCTTAATTTATCATTATTATTAATATGCTTTAAGAGCATTTGTTTGTTTCTTACATGCTGTTTGTGACTTAATTTTTTATGAGGTTATGCTAATTATCTTTATTGCTTAGAGTTAATATAAATGGATTCTTAACTGAATGCTTTTTGTCTGATGAAGGTGAGGCACAGTCCACACCGAAAGTGCTCATTAAACGGTTCTTTGGATATTATTTGCTCTTATTGTGTTTCTACTAGCATTACGTTTGTTTTACTAGTTTGCATTTTATTTTTGGTTTGCTTGGACAAGTGAAAAAAATAAGTGGTTTTGTCCCTGTTAAAGTGGTACTTCATCAAAATAAAACACTTCAAGACATCATTCCTTAAATAATGCAAACTCCTCCCTGCCAATTAGAACATATACATTATTTGTAATTAATTCATAATATATTAGTCCTATCATGTCAAAATATTAACAATGTATTTATTTACAGCAATTCAAATGTTTAATTAATATACTTCCTATGTGAACACTGGAATTAAAAACTTATTTAAAATTTAAAAAAAAAATGAAGTCCATACAGAATATTCCTAATGTTAACACCAACACCTTTGCTCAATGGGTCAACCTTACTTTCAATAAATAACCAATGGAAGTTGCTTCATTCAGGCCAAAATTGGCCAGGGAATTTGTTTGCAATTGCTATTTAAGCTCCTTCATTTCTAAGTATTCCTTCAATGGCCCCCATATCAGATTCAGTACAAATGTAAAACTTGAAAATGTGCCTATTATATGCCTTGATATGTTTAAACAAAGCACTACCATCAGTTTTCTTCATTATATCATATGTATGCTGACATAGTCTTTCTTTAAACATTCCTTCAGTTTTCCCAACATAGAAGTAGTGACATTCAACACATTGTGCTATGTACACCATGTTGCTACTGTAGCAACTATATATTTGCCTAATGTGAATGTCCCCAAATCCTTCTATGTAAAATCTTCACCTTCTAGAATGTTTTTACATTGATTGGAATGTCCACATACTCTGAGTCTTGGACATTCACAAAAAAAGTTGCAGCTTTCCAAAAGTTTTTAAAACATACATCCTTCCTGTACACAGCCTTTGGTGCAGGACCTAATTTCTTAAATTGTTCATCGTCGCAAATAAAAATGTCTCGGTTTTTATGTACAACCTTTTTATGGCATAAAAACCCAAATTGTAAGGAATGATCATGGCTGTATCAAATTCCCTGACACTTCTTGAATCATTCTTGTTATTAAATGTAAACTCTTTTTTTCCTAACAATGGAAATATTTTTTCTGCTCTTTCTTGGTACTAAACTCCTCTTTAATAGTATTTATAACACTAATAGGATACTCTCTTCTGAATAACATTCCACTGAACTTGCTGCATTTTTCCATAAATATCAGATCTTGGGATACCATTCTGGCCAATGTCACCATCTGCCTTTTAATTAAGGCCTTTTTTGAAAGTGGGTATGCCAGCTCATGTAGTGTAGCAATGAGTTGGAATATGTAGGCTTCCTAAAAATATTTAAATCATATATTTTATTTTCCTTATTTTGCTACACTAGTTTGTTGAAGGACATTGCAAGCATATGACAGGGTGCCTAGAGAGGAGTTGTGGTATTGTATGAGGAAGTCAGGAGTGGCAGAGAAGTATGTAAGAATGGTACAGGATATGTACGAGGGTAGTGTGACATTGGTGAGGACTGCGGTGGGAGTGACAGATACGTTTAAGGTGGAGGTGGGATTACATCAAGGATCAGCTCTGAGCCCTTTCTTATTTGCAGTGGTGATGGACAGGTTAACAGATGAGATCAGACAGGAGGCCCCGTGGACTATGATGTTTGCAGATGACATTGTGATATGTAGTGAGAGTAGGGACCAGGTTGAGCAGACCCTGGAGAGGTGGAGATATGCTTTAGAGAGGAGAGGAATGAAGGTCAGCAGGGCTGAAACAGAATATATGTGTGTAAATGAGAGGGAGGATAGAGGAATGGTAAGGATGCAGGGAGTACAGCTGGTAAAGTTGGATGAGTTTAAGTACTTGGGATCAACAGTTCAGAGTAATGGTGAGTGTGGAAGAGAGGTGAAGAAGAGAGTACAGGCAGGGTGGAATGGGTGGAGAAGAGTGTCAGGAGTGATTTTTGACAGACAGGTACCAGTAAGAGTGAAAGGGAAGGTCTACAAGAGGGTAGTGAGACCAGCTATGTTATATGGGTTGAAGATGGTGGCATTGGCGAAAAGGCAGGAGTCAGAGCTGGATGTGGCAGAGTTAAAGATGTTAAGATTTGCACTGGGTGTGACTAGGATGGACAGGATTATGAATCAGTATATTAGAGGGTCAGCTCAGGTTGGACAGTTTGGAGACAAAGCAAGAGAGGCGAGATTGCGTTGGTTTGGACATGTGCTGAGGAGGGATGCTGGGTATACTGGGAAAAGGATGCTAAGGATGGAGCTGCCAGATAAGAGGAAAAGAGGAAGGCCTAAGATAAGATTTATGGATGTGGTGAGAGAGGACATGCAGGTGGTTGGTGTGAAAGAGCATGATGCAGAGGACAGGAATAAATGGAAACAGATGATCCGCTGTGGCGACCCCTAACGGGAACAGCTGAAAGAAGATGATTATGAGTTTGTTGAAGGACCAAGTGTCGATCAACATAAATACAATTGTAGTTTAAATTTATCTCCATCAGACTTCTGTATAAAAGAATATCTTTATGACCCAAATCACTAAATTGGCATACATATTTATAAAACCATCCAATACTGATTTCATGTAGAATCACCTAAAACAAATCTAGTATATCGATGGCCACAAAAATAAGTCCTTCACTGTACATTTGATCTGCAATTTTGTTTAAAAAAATCCCATGAATCCTTGAAAAGATATTTACTACCAGTGAGTACTTTTTAAGGCTTAAAATGAATGAATAGAGCCATGTAACTAGTTTTGGGTAATTTAGCATCAATTTTAGGGCACAATGGTGGATCTTCAACATTTTAGGAATCCAGAATATTGTATAGGATTTTGGATACTGTAACCTCGAATAATCATACTCCTGTTTAGAAATCTGTCCTTGTACCCAAAAATCATATAATAAAGTGTCAATTTTAAAGTAAACTATATTCTGAGGATTAATGGAGACCTCTTCGTAAGTATCACTATACAGTATTGTAAGTATTTTGTCAACATAATCATTTAAGTTTATAACTACCAAACTGCCACCCTTGTCAGGCTTCATTAATCTGATCTGCCTATTGTTGATAATATATTGTAGTAGTCCCTGCTTGTGAAAGCTCAAATTCCTTTTAATAGTTATATTATTGATTTTAATACCTTCCTGATGTCTTGTTCACAGATTTTTTTTTCAAATACATATATCATAGGGTGAAGGGGAGGATAAAAAACACTTGATTTAAGGCAATTGTTGTAAAAGGAATATCACCATATCATTCATGGAAAAATGCAAACATAGGTTGAGTTCTCTAGTAAATAATCTTAAATCAATTAAAATTTTTTCTATTTTAGCTCTCCTGGCTGGGACAAAAGTAAGGCCCTTTTAAAATAGATTAGCCATTTGCAATTAATATCACTACTGCTGTAGTTATAAATTTTAAAATCACTCTGATTGTTGAAAATGATAGGCATTGGACCTGTATTTATTTCATGTAACTCTGTACCCTGCTCCTCCTGTTGTTGGTCCATTGATGTGCCTGATTCCCTCTGATCTTGATTTCGGTTCCTTATTCTCTCTAACCTTCTTAGGGGTGGATAATCTAAAGGGAAATCCTCACTGGTTGCCACATCCTCAGCAATATTAATACCATTGTCACTGGTACCAGGTATAGTGCTAGAAGCTTGCATTCTTCCACTCCTGTTGTTATTGTTGGGGACAGGTGGATAAGCGTACCCCCTATCATACTCAATATTATCGCTTGTTAACTTTTTCTTTTCAATTTTTGGCCTTGTTAGTTGTATTTTCAACCCTAACAAAAATACAGTAGCATTCCCTTTACATAAAACTAAATAATAAATCATTATTAATTTATTATCCAAATCTATAATTTCATGCATTAACATGTCCATATCCTTGACATTGTATTTGATAAGCAGTTCTATATACTCGCAACCATGTCAATCAGAAAGGTTAATTAAGTTCTGGTGTAGCGGAGAACCAACCAAGAGCCCTGTTGGATACTTCCAACACCCAGGGCCCTTAGGAACATGTTGTACCCTAATACATTCTTTAAGGTAACAATTTTCAATTTGTAATTTTCTATGCTTAGTCAGTTTTGCTTCAAACATGCACAATAACTTGTCCATAGAACTGTAGTTAGAAGTAACAGCATTAGAACTCACCCATAATTCCACCTTCTCATTGAACCAATCCTTTAAACGCTGTTTAGGTGCATTCATAGCTGATATCCTATGTTCTCCAACAAGCAAATTGTCTCTGTCAGTTAAGTGACCCAACGACTTCTTGCCTTCTACCACAGGAGATCTCTGTGCTGGTGTTTTAATTAGCAGGGAGGAGTTTGCATTACTTAAGGAGAGATGTCACAAAGTATTTTATTCTGCTGAAGTCCCACTTTACCAGGGACAAAAGTGTTTTATTTTCACACCTGTGGTTGTTATTTGGATGCTCAGTTTTGGGCACTTGAAGTACTATTCTACTCCATTAAAGAAGTGGTTGTGTGCTCCCAGTTACCCTTAACAGCTACAGTAATATGCCATCTGAGAACAGTTGACCTTGGATGATACTATGTATATTGTTGGCTTAGTAAGGCATGCATTTTTGTAGTGGAGCAGATCAACATTCTACACAGTTCTCATTCTACCATCACAGTGACACTTGCAGTATGGCACCAATGTGCAGGAGTATACATACTATCAGTAAATGCTTTGTGACATATATCAATATAAATTCACACTGATTACATGGGCACATAAGTCTTGTTTCATCCGCATATTGTCATATACACAAAAATATCATGTTTTGATTCAATTGCAACCTTGTAGAATTCATTGCATGCACAATTGTGTTGATATTCTCAAGGATTATTGAGGTGGTCACCAGCACCATTGTTTGAGTATCAGCATTTGTGTCAGTAACTGTTTTGCATTAACCACAGCCAACTCATTTGTAATGTGTCCTTATATGGCATCAGGCCACTCAAATACAGTTTTGCAATGAAAAACCTATAGGTATACATTGTGCAATTGATGTAATTATATGACATTGCTAGGCTTGTATGACTGTGTGAACAGTACCATTGTGTGGCATGTGATACATAACCATGGGTGTATTTTGAGGTGTTGTCACAAATCATTTATTTAAATAAGTATGAAATGCTAAGGAGAATACACAACTGAACACAGAGCTGTTTTTGCTTGCCACCAGCCATACTCAAATGGAGCAAATAGACAATCTGTTAAATGACAGTTTGTCTCACACTTCACCCTTTGTCACTAGCTACCATCAGCCAAAGTATACATGCAAGCAATACTCAGTTTATCTTTGAAGGACAGCAGCTAATCTGTGTGCTCTCTACAGCTAATAACACAGAATCAATGGTCCCTGACAGCATTCCATGTTGCCTATAGCATGACTTGTAACCTAACTTAGCAGACACAGTTGGATCTCTACTTAAACACAGCCTCCAGACAGCCAATGTTCTTGTAGAAGGGTTTACATCAGCAGTCAACTCTCTGAATGGGGGAACATCACATGATGCATAGACTTACAGACTTATAGTCCCATAATCCTTTGTGAGGCAGAGTAATGAGTCACATGAACCTTATCCACAAGGACACAGGTAATCTTCTGACTGTGTGCCAAACCCACATTTGATTTCTTAAGGCTATATCATGTCTGTTAAATCTGTTTGATGTCTTCAAGAAGGTTGCCAAGGGCATGCATGAGGAAAATACTATCATCCTGCATAACTTGACCTGGAGAAGGTCCGTACGCAGGTATTAAAGATAAAATATCTCAAGTGGGAATAAACAACTAAGTCACCAAGTGAACAGAGAAGTGGATCACAAACAGGACACATTATGCTGAAGTGCATGGTCATCTCTATCTAGACTCCAGTGACCAGGGTCATACCTCAGGATTCTGTAATAGGCCCTTTCTTGTTCATTATTTAGTTCTCAGATACCAAAACAAACTTAAACATTCTGTGTCTAACCAGCTTTGTGGATGGCTGCAAATTGTGGACAATCATTGCATCTAAGATTGCTTCTAAGATGAAAGCACACTGAGTAACAGCTTAATTCTAGCTCTCCCACTGTGAAAACAATAATTTAGCAAAGACAACTACTGGACCTAAATTTCTGGGTAAATTTCAGTAATTGGCCAGTAACTGTACTGCCTGGATGAAAGGAAAAAAGAAATACAGAGGACCTGAAGGAAAATCATCTATGAAAGGTGATGATGAAACACTGACTGGGAAAAGTATGGCAGCTGTTCAGCAAAAAAGTAGTGCAAGCTACAGACATGACTTCCAGTAACCTAAAGGAAAGTATAAGGCAGCTGCACACAGACCTGATTAAAATAAATGAAACACCAATGGAGTATATCAACTCAAACAATAAAAGACCAGAAAAAATGGAAGAAGCTTTAAACAGATATCAAACTGCACAACTCAGAGGTCAAAATGAAGAAAATGCTGACTGAATATGAGACTGCACAAGAACAAATGTTTCAAAAAATAATAGAACTAGAGTCCACAGTATTTAGGGAAAAATTAAGATTTTCTGCTGTGTCAGAGAGGCTAGAAATAACAGACTGTATTAATTTTATGAAAGCACAAATAAGCAATTGGAATTGCATTCCAAAACATGAATTGTTAATTGAAAGGGCACGTTATGTGTATGCTCAAAACCTGGCTATGAGAAAACAACCTAGACCTTTAATGGTAAAGATGCAATCTTACCAGCAGGAGGAGTTAATTCTGACAAAACTGTGGCAGAAGGACAAAGTACTAAAAGTTAGAGACAGCAGAGTGTGTGGAGAATGACTACTCATTGTACACCAGGCAAAAGAGGAGTAAATTTATTTTATTATTCAGGGAATATCCAGAAGCAGGCATGAGATTCAAATTGCTATACCCAGCAAACTTCAAAATATGTTTCCCTGGAGGGACAAAATCATTTTTTTTATGAAGTACATGCTAAGAAAGAAATACAATAGTTTGCCAACAAAAAGTGATCTGTGAAACAGAAGGAGATTCTGCTTCTTGCTCTTTTGGTAATAAAGACCACAGAGAGAGACTATTCCAGTGAAACCTTTTCCAATGTTTCAATGGAAAATGCTTGACAGAAGGAAAAAAGCATAAGAGTCAACTAGAAGAATCGAGAGTATGTTGGAAAAGAAACAGAGATATGATTTGAGAGATGGAGATGAACAAGAATAAAACCAGTAACTTGGAAACTGACAAATTTGGGATTACACAGCAATAATTATATTTGTGAAACATGACAGAAACAAGAAAATTTGAAAATATTGGGACTTTTTTGGACTTTGTTAAACCTGTAGGGGATTCTAAGGCATTTTCCTTACTTCATGTCATTAATGTTTGGAGAGTGAAACCAGTAACTTGGAAACTGACAAATGTGTGATTACAAAGCAATAATTATATTTGTGAAACATGACAAAACAAAAAAATTTGGAATATTGGACTTTTTTTGGACTTTGTTAAACCTGTAGGGGACTCTAACATATATGCCATACTTCATGTCATTAATGTTCAGAAAAATACTCAGGAGAGGGGAAGAGGAGGGAGAAAGTTAACTGTAAGCATAACATTTTTTCTTACTGGTACTATTTTAACAGTGCATGGTTTTATTTGTATGCTAAGTAATGTGTTCTCAGTTATTTTTAATTGTAATGTAGATAGCAATGTAAACAAGTACTCCATTTTTTTTCTTTTTCTCTTTCTCCCTTTTCTCTTTCTCATTGCTCAGTTTTAAGAAATGTAGGCAGGGCAATGTGAAAAAAGAAAAGGAAAATCTAGTTAAAAGAGCATGATAAAAGAAAAATTAATGAGCTTTTTCGCATTCTTGCATAGAAGTGTGATTGGGTTAAGGTACTTAGCTTAATCTAGCAACACGTTTTAAGAGAAAGCAAAGAAATGAAAAAGAATATTGAATATTATAAGGCTTTTTTCTGGTAAACAAATGTATGCTTGGCAGTTTTGTGTCTGTTTCTGATGTCTCATAGTTTCATAGTTTCATAGTATAGTACTAGGCTATCTGCCCTGGGGCATTTGTAAGCCTAGCCATAGTGATGTGGCTTTTGCCACCCCATGAAATGGTACAAAAATGTACAGAATAAATCTAGAATACTGTGCCTCTGTCTAGTAGTGACACAATGAAGGTCCCCTTATATAATAGAATTAGTTTACTGTGCCCCTGTCTAGCAGTGACACAGATGTGAGCCCTGGGGTAAACTTACGATCTCCCATCCACTCATCAAGATTTCTCTTGAAGAGAGTCAGTGAGGGGCTCTGCCTAATATGAACTGGGATCCTGTTCCAAAGCATGGGAAGCCTCTGGGTTATGAATCTATCCCTCCAGCATGTCCTATTCATACTTGTGCCGAGGTTTAAGTCTTTAGCTCTCATGGTCCTGATGGATTTGAATTTTTGAGGTGGAGCATGTCCATCAGATCCTGATTGGACATGGCCTTGTATGTCAGGCAGAGATCACCTCTGAGCAGGCGGTATGCTACTGAATAGAGCTGAAGTTTCTTTAGTCTGGCAGAATAAGACATATGTTGGAGACCCTTGATCCTTTTGGTGAGGTACTTTTGTGGTCTCTCCAGCTGTTGCAAATGCCGGGTGAGGTACATACCAAATGGGGCATTGTACTCAATCATGGGTCTGATGAGGGAGGAATATAGGGGTACAATGACATCCTTGGATCTGGATGTGAATCCATTCATGATGAGGTGTGCAAGGTAGAATGTTTTTCTAACCACTTTGGCAACGTGGGTGTCAAATGAGAGGTTGCTGTCTACTTGGGTCCCTAGGTCTCTCATTACTTTTTCCGTACTCAGTGGGTTGCTGTCTATGTGATAATTTGTGGGTACTTTGTTTTTTCCAAAAGGGATGAATATACATTTTTTGGCATTTAGTTTAAGGCCGTGACTACGGCACCAGTTGTCCGTTTCAGTGAGGCCTTTTTGTAGGATGTGTATGTCTGCTGGTGTATCGACTATGGTGCCTAGTTTGCAGTCATCTGCGAACTTTGTCAGCCACAGCCCTCCCATGTTTGCTTTAACATCTAAGAAATAAATGCCGAACAAGAGGGATCCCAGGACAGATCCCTGTGGGACACCACTTGTGACTGGCTTTGAGTCTGACATTGCTCCAGCGATTTTAACTTTATGGGTTCTGTCCTTTAGCCAGTTTGCAACCCATCTAGTGACATAAGGGTTTACTTTTAAGCTGTTTAGCTTATCTATGATGCCTGAGTGGGGTATTGTGTCGAAGGCCTTAGCCAAGTCCAGGTATGCTGTATGGACTGCTTTGCCCTCATCAATGACTCTAGTGACTGTTTTGAAAAAGTCAACCAGGTTTAAAAGGCAGGATCTGCCCTTTACAAAGCCAAACTGGGTGGGGTCAAGTGTCTGTAGGTCCTCTATGTCTCTGTTTATGAGTTCCATAATGATTCTTTCCATAGCTTTGCAGACCAGGCTAGTTAAGCTTATGGGGCGGTAGTTTCCAGGGTCTGTAGAGGCACACGCTTGTGGAGTGGGACCACTGTTGCTGTACGCCAGTGTTCAGGTACATATCCCAAAGTATGGCTAAGGTTAAATAGCATTTTTATGTGTGGGTTTAGCTCCTCTTGGAGTTCACGTAACACGCACCCCGGGATACTGTCAGGTCCCATTGATGCTGTGTTTTTGCTTTGTTTAGGGCGGTTCTCACTTGGACATCTGAGATGACAGGGAGATTACATTCAGCTGGGATAAGTATTTCTTCTTTTGGGGATGAAGGAGGGGAGAAATTTGCACTGAACCTGTCAGCCAGAATGTTAGCAATATCTGTGGGTTCAGTGTATTTTTTGTTGTTGTGAACCAACTCTGAGCATATCTGAGGGTTTCTGCCCAGGTTTCTAACATAGCTGAAGAAGGCTTTGTGGTTATCTTTAGTGTCCTTAGCGATTTTTCTCTCAAAGTTTGCCTTGGATGATTTTATGAGAGAACGTAGTTTTCTGCTAATGTTGATCAGAGATGTCTTTCCTTCATGGGATTTTGCTCTGACGTGCAGTAGCTTCCTTCTTTTGTTATACAATTTGTTTATGGCTGAGATCCACCAGACAGGATGCTTACATTTGGTGGAGAGGGACTTGGATTTGTTTGGGATTGCATGATCCATGCATTCTTGGAGATGTCCATAGAAAGCATTTGTGAAGGATTCAGCATTGTGGGATGTGGTATCCATTGGCAAGGATACCATCTCAGTCTTAAGAAGAGTGAAGTCTGCTTTTGAGAAGTTTTTCGCTGTGGTCTTTTGTGCTGGGGGTAGAGGTGGGATATGTATATCCAGGGTGATTAGTTTGTAGTCAGATCTCACTAGT
Organism: Protopterus annectens; assembly: GCF_019279795.1. Classification (NCBI taxonomy): domain Eukaryota; kingdom Metazoa; phylum Chordata; order Ceratodontiformes; family Protopteridae; genus Protopterus; species Protopterus annectens. The sequence goes on from NC_056726.1 coordinate 1,333,233,298, forward strand.
GAGAGGTATACTTCCAGTGTGGAGCATTTTGTCCCCATGTTTGTGATGATCAGGTCTAGTATATTATCTCCCCTAGTGGGAGAGGTGACTAGTTGTTCCGGTGCATTTGAATTTATGAATTCCAGGAACCTTTGGGCTAGGGTATTAGGGCTAGAATAATGTACCCAATCTATGTTTGGGTAGTTGAAGTCTCCCAGTATAATGGTATTTTGTGATACATTCATATCCTCCAATGTCTTCAGGAAGGCTGAGTGGGGTTCTTGAGATTGGGAAGGTGGTCTGAAACATACTACCAGTTGTATAGCAGTTTTGCCTATGGTTAGTTGCACCTGTATGGTCTCTGATGCTTCATGTGCTGCTACTAACCTGGAGGTGTGGGTGTCCTTTATGAATATGGACACCCCCCCCTCCCTTTGTGGTTCGGCCCGGGTTTTGGGGCCGAAAAGCATGATATGAGGTATAGCCTGGTAGCGCTGGGGTGCTCTCAGGAGCCTTGAACCAGGTTTCAGTTACTGCACAGACGTCGGTGTTCTCCATGCTGAGGAGTGCATCCAGTGCCTGCATCTTGAGATTTAGACTTCTGGCGTTGAGCAGCATTACCCTTAGTTTTTTTCCATTTTTGTTTTCTAAGGAGGTGGGTTTGTCTTTTGAGCCTTGCCTAAAAAGGCACTATGGGGTGGCAAGAGCCTTAGCCAATATCCGGAAGCCCAGTGGTGACAGGTGTAAGCCATCCCTTGCGCAGCGTGGCTTGTCCAACATATCATCCCAGGCAGACAGACATTGGATCCCCTTAGAATGACACCAGTACTTGAGCCAATTGTTAAAGCTGATCATCTTGTCTTTGTATTGTGGTATCATTCTTGGTGAGGGCAAGATGCTGCTCAGGGTCAGGGTCATACCAGCCTGGGCTACATAATCGGAGAGCTCCTCTATGTCTCTTTTCATGTAGTCCAGGGAGGTACGTCTGAGGTCATTCACACCAGCATGGACAATGACGGAGTCATATTTGTACTTGCTTTGGAGTGACCTGAGTGCGTGTGTTATGTGGCGGATCCTAGCTCCCGATAGACAGCTCACAGTCACCTTCTCCTTGTTCAGCCTGGTCAGTGGGACATCAGTGTGTCTGACTATGGAGTCACCTATTACTAGTGTATCAGGCAAGGTGTTTGGTCTTAAGGGCTGCGATTGGTCGACACACTGATTTATTGAAGTATGTGTTGCATGTGTTTTGTTTTGAGGTGGTGGATTTTTGGATGTCTGCTTTGGGAGCCTCTGTTGTTTTGGTAAGTTTTTTATTAGAGCCTCTGAGTATGTCTTTGTGTATTTATGTGTTTGGTTTGCAGTTGTGGTAGGTCTATGTGGGACTGGGATTGTTGTGTGTGTGGTTGCCATCTCCTCCTGTCTGGTCATGCCAGCCCTGAGTTGAGAGAGTTCAGCCTTCAGTTTGGCTATATAGTTGCATCTCTCACATGTATTTGTGTTTGTTGGGAGGAGGAGAGGGATGTCTGTGTACATGAGACAACTGTAGCATTGTCTCAAGATACCCAGATTGACCAGCTGAACTGGAGACGACGCCAGTAATCTACCACTCGACATGCTAGAACAGTATAAGGGAGTGGTATACCTTTAAGGGAAGTGGATATTCACAGGGGTGGTAAGTAGATGTAGTGCTTTACTTAGTACGAGAGTGCTTACTTAGTAGAGAAGTATTGAGAACAAGTGCTAGGCTTATAATACAGTGAGTAGTCTGGTTATACTAAGAGTAGAGCTTCCTTAAGGGAAAATTTGAAGAGCAGACTTGGCGGAGCCAGAAAAAGTTTAACCTTGTTTAACCGGCGCTGCGCGCACAACCGCGCAAAGCCGTGCAAACGCGGATTTTAAACAGTGAACTACAAAAGAGCTAGAAATGGTCCCAAACAACCAATTACTACAGCTTCTTGTGCTGAGGTCACTTCTCCCAAGGACAGGTAGGCTGCTCAAGGCTCTCCACTCCCACTGGTGAGCAAAGAAACTTCCTTCTATCCAAGTAAGGTAATGGACAACACAGGAACTACACCACAGCCCAGAATACAGCAATGCCTGTAAACTGGTCTAAACTAGTCGAGGAAGGCGGGAAAACAAGGATTATTTTTTTGTTTATTTTGTTTTTTTTGGTAGAAACACACAGAAAATGCAGAAACAGTGATAAATTAGTTACACAGGCTAGCACACTTTAGTGGGAAGCCTCCACAGTTAAATTAAACAAACAAACAAGAAAACTTTCGATCAAATTCGACTAAAATGTAACTTTAAGTGCAGGTTTTAAAATAATGCAGCAATCAGTTAAAAAACAGTTCAGGCTAGTTCAAGGTAAGCTACAGAAGCTGTTTCAAGTGAAAAAAAAGCAAAGATACTTAAATCCAGAAGGTAGTCACTTTTCTGAGTTCCCTGCTGCTAGGACCACTCTGTAAACCCACATGGAGCTTGTCTGAGCAGTATAGCCGGTAAAAAGTGCCCAGAGGCGGATTTTAAACAGTGAACTACAAAAGAGCTAGAAATGGTCCCAAACAACCAATCACTACAGCTTCTTGTGCTGAGGTCACTTCCCCCAAGAACAGGTAGGCTGCTCAAGGCTTCCCACTCCCACTGGTGAGCAAAGAAACTTCCTTCTATCCAAGTAAGGTAATGGACAACACAGGAACTACACCACAGCCCAGAATACAGCAATGCCTGTAAATTGGTCTAAACTAGTCGAGGAAGGCGGGAAAACAAGGATTATTTTTTGTTTTTTTGGTAGAAACACACAGAAAATGCAGAAACAGTGATAAATTAGTTACACAGGCTAGCACACTTTAGTGGGCAGCCTCCACAGTTAAATTAAACAAACAAACAAGCAAACTTTCGATCAAATTCAACTGTAGGAAACAATCTGATAAAGTGAAATGGCTTGGAGAAAATGTTTTCTTAAAGCATTCAAGTGTTTTCCCAGCTGGGAAAGCTATAAAGATAAGACTAAGCCAGACAGTACTTAGTAGAAGTACAGGCTGTACAATGTGCCTTAGCATTGATAACCTTTCTTTTAGGTTATCTCAAGTTTATGTATGTGTATGAATGTCAGTTTGGAGCATTTGTTCTTATTTGGAGGGTAAAATTTCAATATCTGAAGATGTACATAGTTCTGTGTGTTATTATTAAGTTAATTGGTTTTAGGGGGTATTGGTGTGTGTGTGTGTGTGTGTGTGTGTGTGTGTGTGTGTGTGTGTGTGTGTGTGTGTGTGTGTGTGTGTGTGTGTTTTGAGGTCTTTCAGTTAAACAAAAAAAGTTGTAAGATGTGATCTAGGCTCAAGTGAAGATGACAAGAAACAACTGTTTAAAAGATTAACCTATCAAACAGTATATGCATGTAACACAAAAGCTGGAACTAGACATTTAACAAAAAAAAACTGTTATTCATAAAAGGTGGTAATAATAACTTTTCAAGACAATGATTCTTTCTGTATGTCTTTAAACATCAATGGTCTCACAGGTAAATAAAAAAAGAAAGAGTAATGAACCATATTAAAAAATGCAGAGTCCAAATAGCTATGCTACAGGAGACACACTTGAAAAAAAATGAACATGTGATTTCAGGATGGTTATTCAGAGGAATACCTGTGGCAAAGGAAAAGAGGAGTACTTATATTAATTGCAAGAGAAACTCCAATAGTGACAGAAAAGGATAAAAAGATAATAATGGTAGCTTTAAAATACTAAGTGACTACTGGCAAGAGAAGAGTATTACACTGGCATGTATTTATATTCCAGCAAAAAATACTATAATGGAGCTTAAGAAAATTCTGGCAGAAATAAACATTTTCACCAAGGAATGTTATGTATAGGTGGGGACTGGAATTTGATCTGCAACAGTGAAGATGTATCCAGGGGGGCCCAGAAGGGAAATATAACAAAGAAAAGTAGATTTTTAAAGAAATTTATGAAGATAGTTGGTATGGAAGATGTGAATTCAGTACTAGGAGTTTGGAGTAAATTTACATATTATACCCCAAGATATAAAAATTGGGCTAGGCTAGACAGAATTTACATTTCACGGGAATGCTTGCATTTAATTGAAGGTCTTGATACATACACAATAACTATTTCAGATCATGCACCACTAATAACTAAAATAAAAACACAGGGTAATGAAATAAAAATGAAACACTTGAGCTTTCCCACCTATCTGTTGAAAAGAAAGGAATTTAAGGAATGGGTAGTGGAAATTATTCAGGAGCTATTAGAGAAGATAGAAATTGCTTCTGAAAATATAGTTAGGGAGTGGGATAAAATTTAAGTGGAGTTCAAAAATAGGGTGGAAATAAAAGAAAGGGAGATATGGTTAAGAAGTAACAAGAATTATTTAGAGGAATTGACAAATGTTAAAGTATTGCAAAATAGGGGGAATCCCACAGAACAAGAAGAGGAGCAACTGCAGAATGTGAAACAGAAACTAAGGGGTTACCTCAATGATATGCGCAAGTTTAAAAAGATTGCTATTAAGTGACTGGTTTTTGATAATAACACCAGAGCACAAAAATTTTTAGCACAATGACTCAGACAATAGAAAATGAAAAGGCTTGTCATCAAGCTTAGGGAGCCAATAACATGGAAGATAACAAGAGCTCCTGTAGAAGTACTTGAATATTTCAGAAATTCTTTGAAAGTCTGTATAAAGCAGATAAATATGGAAATCAAGAAAAGGTACAAATGGAAATGTTTATGAAGAATTAAATATGCCAAGGTTAAAGGTAGATGAGGCTCAATTACTAACAGTTAGGATATGAGCAGATGAGATAAAATGGTGATGTATAACCAATCTACAGGAAAGTCCCTGAGGATAGATGGTATTCCTGTGGAAGCTTGGAAGTTAGGAGGGAAAAAAAACTGATAATGATATGGAAGGTTTTGTTTAACAGTATTTTAAGAAGAAGAAGAACCAACATCCTGGAAGAAAGTGGTGGTAACTGTAATACGTAAATAAGGTTAAAAGCCATCAGATTCAGCTTCATACAGGGCCATTTCAATACTAAATCATCATTATAAGGTGTTTATGTCTATAATGGCTAATAGAATGTCAAAAGTGATGCCATAAGTGATAGATATGGATTAATGTGGTTTTCTGGAGGCGAGGCAAATGTCTGACAATATTAACAGAACACTGATGATCTACAGGTAAGCAGAATGTAAGAAAATACCACTATTGTTTGTGGGTTTTGATGCAGAGAAAGCATTTGATAGAGTAAGCTGGGAGTATGAGCAGGGCAAAGGAAGCACTTTGCATTCCGTGATAAAATTGTAAAATTGATTAGGAAAATATATGAGAGATCAGAGATGAAAATTAAAATGGATGGGGCCCTCTCTGATAATTTCTGATTGAGCAGGCAGAGGAACCAAGCAGGAGTGTCCTCTCTCCCCTTTGTTATTTGCATTAGTTTTAAAATCAATGTCAAAGAAAATAAGGGACTCAGAAATCCAAGGATATAATTGGTATGGTAGTTAAGAAAATTGTACCCCATACTCATCACTAGTGCGGTATGCAGATGACTCCACAGTCATCACTATTCCTGATGCCCTATGTGAGTTCTATACTACAACACAGGACTCCTTCTTATCTATTGAAAACTGGCTCAACCAAAACCATCTAATCTTAAATCCAAAGAAGACCAAACTCTTAATCTCGTAACAAAAACAATGACCCACCTGAAACCATCCTTCACCATCACTTCCCACAATAACACACCTATCACAGTAGAAAGCCGCACCAAACTACTAGGGGTCATTATTGATGATCAGCTAAATTTTGACCTGCATGTTCTAAGTAACAGTAAGAAAACCCATCAAAGTCTTGGTCTTCATTACAGAAACAAAAACTTCTCAAGTAAAGCTAAAACAGCTCTATCACATGCCTACCTATTACCAACCCTTCTCTATGGTTCTCACATTTTCACCAATTTACAGACCTCACTTATTTCTAAACTAGAGTCCGCTTACAACAAGGTAGCTAAATTTGCTGCTAAACTCCAATACTCCTCTCACCACTGCTTAGCACTCAGAAAACTGAACTTATTAGAATTCCCCCATAACCTTCTCCTCTTTCAGTTTCAGATAATTCATTTTATTCTATACCAGCCCACTTTCTGCCCCAGCATCACATCTATTATCTCCTCTTACACCCCAGCAAGAACACTCTGGAGCTCTGACCAACATTTCTTGTCCATTCACAAACCCAAAATCAACATAGGGAAAACCTTTATAACTGTTACCCTGTTGAAAACTGGAATAACTTGACAGCCAAAACATTAGACCCAAACACCAATTCAGAAAGGCAGTAAAGATTCACTTAAGCAAAAATAAACTATGTCTGTGTTACCCCGTCAACTAACCCATTTCTCTAGACCATTCTCTCACCTTTATCCTACATCATCGTAACCCTCCCTTCCTCCTAATCATCTTCATTTTAACTCTACATGCCATCTTTCCTATCTCTCTGCCTGTAACCTACACTCTTACAAAATATTTTCATACTTGACTGTCTCTTCTCCCATTCACAGCCAGTTTAATCTGTACTGATGTATAACTTTTCAACTGTTGCATTACTAAGCTTAGAAACCCTTACTTACTTACCTTAAACTACACTGCAACCACTATTCTTTGCATTGCAGATTTTATCTGTGTTATTTTTTTCAACTCTGCACTGTACTTTAGTGCATGTTGATAAGTAGACTCTAATTGCCTTTCATGTTAAACCTGCTTTTGTATATATCTACTTCAGATTTTGTATTATGATCTCTGTAATAAGTCAACTTAATTGTATGTATTAACTGTGGAGCTTTTCTCCCCAGGTCTCCACTGAAAAAGGGCTCTGTCCCAGCTGGACCAACCTGGTCAACAAATGTCAAATGAATAAATAAATAAGAAAAGCTGGCTCTATTTGCAGATGACATTATTTTGTACCTGACAAAACTAGAAAGGGATATTACAGCATTGTGGAACATTTTGAAACAATTTCAAATCTTTTCAGGACACAAAACTAATGAAGCTAAAACAAATGCAATAGTGGTAAATTATATACCTACACATGAATTGATTCAGCAATATCCATATTTATGAGGACATGATAAATTAAAGTATTTAGGAGTATGGATTGAAAATGATTCCAGTGTGGCAGCTAAGGCTATGTGGGAAGAGACTAAACAAAAGATAATACAAACACTGAGAAATTGGAAGTTCTGTTATATGGATAGCAAAAGAAAGATAAACTTCTTTTAGCCCCTTTAGTCTTATACAGAGGTCAAGCATATTTTTATCAACCAGAGGAGAAGTTGTGGATAGAAATTAATAAAGAGATGAAGGATTTTATCTGGGATAGGAAGATGGCAAGAGTCAATTGGGATAAAATGATTCTTCCAAAAGAACAAGGCAGATTGGGATAACCCAATTTCAAGGGGCATTTCACAGCAACACAGCTAAGGCTCCTATACATAACACAAGCAGAAAGTTATAATTCAAAGTGGAAAGGGATAAAGAAGAAACATAGAGGAAGCTCAAGAAACAATAAGAGACTGGAGTTTTGGCTGCGGACCATTAAGGATAATAATAATAACCACACAGACTATTATATTCATAAAGTAGCAGAAGTATTCTAAGAACTAAGCCAACACAGGAATGGAGAGAGGAGATTCTGTCAATAAGGATGACTGCAATTACGGATACAGACAATAGGCAAGAGGGGGCTGGAATTTATTGAAGAAAACTGGCAAAGGAACCAAGGTATTGGCAGCAAATAACTAGAGAGAGAAAGGTAATAGAATGGGAAGATGCCAATAATTTATTTAGACTACAGGCTAGAGATTGCCTTCCCTATCGAAGATGGATATCAGATTATAGGCAAAGAGAAAGAAATGGGGAGGGGTCCTAAGCAAAATACTAGCACTGGTAGAGTTTTTGGTAAAATCTAGAATAGAAGCTAATGTTAAAAAAGGAATAACATAGTAGAGCAAATAAAATATTGCATGGTAACTCCAAGAATCAATCAGAGCAGGTTAGAAAAGATTGGGAAAAGAGATTGGATAAGCAATTCACAAAGAAATTAAATTATGAGGGATATAGCTATGTCTGCCAAATATGCAACAAAGTCTAAAAGATTTAAGATCTTTTCTTGGAAGTGTTTACATAGATTTTTTTATACCATAAGTAGAATTCATAGTATTTTTCTTCAGGTAGACAGCAAATATTGGAGGTGTAATGGGAAAGTAAGAGGTAATTAGGAACATACTTTCTGGGAGTGTAATGAGTTGGCAGACTTTAAAGATTCCCCGTAGACTGCTTTGTCAGAGATACTGGGTAAGCAAATTGACGTAACTAAATAAATTATGTTTTTTAAACTATGATACAGAATCGTAATTGCCTATACATAGCATGACCTTGCTGATTCTAATTATGGTGGCTGCCAAAAAAAAAAAAACAATTTCTAGAAAATGGAAATCAAAATCTAAACCAACTTTACAAGAAGTAGTGAATATAGTAACAGAGGTAAAAAAAGTAGAATTGGTATCTTTAGAAAAGGGTAGGGGCAAATTACATAGGAAAACATGGGAATTGTTGGAACAATAAATGCAGAGGAGGAGCAAGGTTTAATAGAAGACAGAATGTGAATGAGCTATGTAATGCTTGACTGAGAATGACTGGATAGATTATTGTGTCAGTGTGGTTTGCAATGTATAATGTTTGCAATTAGAATTCAATCAGGATGGTTTGTTTTCATTTATATAAATGTAAGATTGTTTGTGCCATATGTGGTAATTTAATAAAAATGTTTCTTGTTTAAAAAAATCATTGAGTCTAAGATTTGTATAGGTATAATGCAAACAGTATTAACACACACAAAGGATTGCTACCAGAGCCATGGAGACACAGTAGGCAAACTCAAATTCATGTGGGGATTATTTCCTTTATGAAAGCAAATACACAAGCTAATTACAATGTAGACAGCACACCTTTGAGCAGACCAAAATTGTGACCTGTGTACTCAAGTAGATTGTACACAGAACTACCACTAGCATGTGCCCACAGTGCTGGCTAATCCTGTATGTAGTACAACTCATGAGTATGCGCAAGATATCCACATCAAAGGACATTATAGTCCCATTGGTCTCAGCCCTCATCACAACAATAATTGTATACAATACACCCATTTGCATGTACCTCTGAACACATCTGTGATACCCCACCACTGACCCAGTGATCAAGGAGCCTCAATCCTCACCACTGGCAAAAGTGGGAGATGTACATACTGGGGGGATGACATAAATATGTCCCTACACAACTCAGCCACAAAGAAAGTTTTAAATATATTTAATAATAAATAATAAAAGAACAAGAAAATACTCTGTAAATAATCACAGTTACATCAGAGTTCAAAATCACAGGAAATACTTAAAACAACATTGCAGGACAGTCTCAAATAAATAAAGAAAACATCTAAGCTATACTTCATTATATTTCTGTCTGTATCTAAGAGAAATTACTGTACCCTAGTTAACTTACTTACAGAATAACAGGTAGGTATATGTAGTGAGTGGGTCTTCTTGTCAGATCAAAGACAAAATGCAAAATACACAATCACTTTCTCAGAGAGTTCTTAAATGAATATTTCAGATATTACTGCTGGGGTAGTTGGCAGCATGACATCACTTCTTGTCATCTGACTATTAGTTTCCAGGGTCACAACCATTGATTTTAGCATCTACCTACGAAAACACATAGACCTTAGATCGTTGGACAAATGGTGGAAGTCGTAAAATAATTTACATCCATCCACATTTAAAGACAATACAAAAAACTTCTAGTTCTAGACTTATGTCACCTGTTGCACTGAAACTGAAAGATAACATCTCTTATGTGGTTATAAAGTAATTTAAGTTTTCCGCTATTCTTCTGAAGTTAACTTCTTGTGTTTCAGTCACCATTGTTAAAATACATATACATCTAAACAGTTAAAATAGTGTATATGCATTTCTGCTCAGTCAGTATTTTACAAAATATCTCTTCTGCACATTTCATTACAATATGACATACAGTTCTAATACAACTGTAACACAAACTAATATCAACAAAATAATATCCTCTGACAGCAGTGCCTCACTGTCAGCCTGGGTACTACTACTGACCTCTTCCCTTGCAGTCACTCTGTCCAAGGGAACATCAGTAGTCACATGCAGCTGTGGCTCACCTTCAGTCTCACTGCTACAGGGTAGGTCCCTCCCTGAAGTGACCACCACACTAGTCTTGGCTTCAAGTCTGCAGTCTGTCTGGACCCCCCCCCTTCCTGCCAGATCCACATGCTTGTCTCCAAGCCTGACTGAGTGGTACTGCATGCACAAATGACACAGAATGTGAATGAGCTATGTAATGCTTGACTGAGAATGACTGGATAGATTATTGTGTCAGTGTGGTTTGCAATGTATAATGTTTGCAATTAGAATTCAATCAGGATGGTTTGTTTTCATTTATATAAATGTAAGATTGTTTGTGCCATATGTGGTAATTTAATAAAAATGTTTCTTGTTTAAAAAAATCATTGAGTCTAAGATTTGTATAGGTATAATGCAAACAGTATTAACACACACAAAGGATTGCTACCAGAGCCATGGAGACACAGTAGGCAAACTCAAATTCATGTGGGGATTATTTCCTTTATGAAAGCAAATACACAAGCTAATTACAATGTAGACAGCACACCCCTTTGAGCAGACCAAGAGGTACGTGACCTGTGTACTCAAGTAGATAGTACACAGAACTTCCACCAGCATGTGCCCACAGTGCTGGCTAATCCCTTGTATGTAGTACAACTCATGAGTATGCGCAAGATATCCACATCAAAGGACATTATAGTCCCATTGGTCTCAGCCCTCATCACAACAATAATTGTATACAATACACCCATTTGCATGTACCTCTGAACACATCTGTGATACCCCACCACTGACCCAGTGATCAAGGAGCCTCAATCCTCACCACTGGCAAAAGTGGGAGATGTACATACTGGGGGGATGACATAAATATGTCCCTACACAACTCAGCCACAAAGAAAGTTTTAAATATATTTAATAATAAATAATAAAAGAACAAGAAAATACTCTGTAAATAATCACAGTTACATCAGAGTTCAAAATCACAGGAAATACTTAAAACAACATTGCAGGACAGTCTCAAATAAATAAAGAAAACATCTAAGCTATACTTCATTATATTTCTGTCTGTATCTAAGAGAAATTACTGTACCCTAGTTAACTTACTTACAGAATAACAGGTAGGTATATGTAGTGAGTGGGTCTTCTTGTCAGATCAAAGACAAAATGCAAAATACACAATCACTTTCTCAGAGAGTTCTTAAATGAATATTTCAGATATTACTGCTGGGGTAGTTGGCAGCATGACATCACTTCTTGTCATCTGACTATTAGTTTCCAGGGTCACAACCATTGATTTTAGCATCTACCTACGAAAACACATAGACCTTAGATCGTTGGACAAATGGTGGAAGTCGTAAAATAATTTACATCCATCCACATTTAAAGACAATACAAAAAACTTCTAGTTCTAGACTTATGTCACCTGTTGCACTGAAACTGAAAGATAACATCTCTTATGTGGTTATAAAGTAATTTAAGTTTTCCGCTATTCTTCTGAAGTTAACTTCTTGTGTTTCAGTCACCATTGTTAAAATACATATACATCTAAACAGTTAAAATAGTGTATATGCATTTCTGCTCAGTCAGTATTTTACAAAATATCTCTTCTGCACATTTCATTACAATATGACATACAGTTCTAATACAACTGTAACACAAACAATTGCACCATGCTGATATTCACAAATGATACACAACCACTTACAAAATTTCAGATAACTGGGCTGGCAGTACCTTCTTCTGTCACACTTCTGTATAAATCATATTAATATTCAAATAACATACAATTGTTTACAAAATTCCAGATAGCTGAGCTGGCAGTATCTCCTTTTGTTACATTTCTACCCACCCCAAAGACTCAAGCTAGTTTTTCAAGTGACGCTTGAGAAACACTACTTGAGTGGGTTCAGCCTACCTGGGAATTCCTTACTCCATTTCCTGTCTTGAGAGCTAATCTACGTTGGCATTATTAACCCCATTGTGGTGCTGTACTGTCATATCATATGCCTGCAACCCTAGGGTCCACCTTAGTAACTTGGCATTTTGTTGGCTGGCTCAATGTAGCCATGTTAAGGGCTTGCAGTCTGTAACTACAGTGAATTCCCTTCCATACAGGTAAGGCTGAAATTTCTGTAGTACCCACACTATGGCTAGACATTCCTTTTCTACAGTTGCATAGTATTCCTCCCTGGGTTGGAGCCTATGACTGAGATAAACCACTGGGTGCTCTTCTCCCTCTGAAGAAATCTGGCTAAGTACAGCCCACCCCACGGCTTGAAGCATCCACCTGTAGAATAAATTATTTTCTGCAATCTGGACTGGCTAACACAAGGGGTCCTCCTAATGTTGACATGCTAGGGTCCACACTACCTTATCTGGCTTGTTTATCTTTGTCAGGCCTGTGAGGGCAGCAGCTATGGTACTATAATTGGGGACAAACTTTCTGTAGTACCCTGTTGTCCCTAAGAATGCTCTCACATGCTTTTTACTAACAGGGGCAGACGATGCCTAGGTGGCTTCCACTTTGGCAGGTTCTGACTTCATCTTACCACTCTCCACTCTATGTCCCAGGTAGGAGACCTCTGCCATACCCACCTGACATTTACTGGGCTTAATGGTTAACCCTACCCTCTGTAGTTTGGCCAGCACCTCTCTGACATGTTGAAGGTGCTCTTGCCAGGAATGGTTATAGATGGCAATATCATCCAGGTAAGCAAGGACAAAATCTCCTGCTCCTGCTAGGATATGATCTACCAGCCTCTGGACAGTCACTGGGGCATTTTTCATCCCAAAGGGCATCTTCGTGAACTCATACAAGCTGAAAGGAGTCACAAATGCTGACCTCTCTCTAGCATTGGGAGTCAAGGGTACCTGCCAGTAACCCTTAGTAAGATCAATAGTGGTAAGATATGTAGCACCCACCCAGCTGCTTCATCTGTCCTAGGCATGGTGTAAGCATCTGACTCTGTGTGACTATTTAATTTCCTGTAGTCCACACAGAACCTGGTGCTGCTATCCTTCTTTGGTACCAGCACCACTGGGGAGGCCCAGGGACTGCTGGACTCCTGGATTACCCCTAGTTCCAACATTTCTTGTATCTGCTCCCTCAGAGTCTGTTTGACCCTCTCAGGGACACTATAAGGGGCCTGCTTAATAGGCCTTTGGGATCCTGTATCCACATGGTGCTGCACCGGGTGGGTACACCCTGGTTTCCAACTGAACATGTCACCAAACTCCTGTAACACTGCTCAGACTTCTCGAACCTGGGTGGGTGATAGATGCTGGGACATTGCTACCCCTTCCACTAAGGTGTTAGTCTGAGCCTCACTGAGGAGATCAATCACCATACACTGCAAATACTCAGCACAAGGACCTCTCTGTCATGGTAAGGTTTCATCATGTTAGCATACTACAATTTGTGCCCCTGCTTCCTGCCTAGCAGTTCTACCATGTAGTTAACATCACTGACCTTCCTTACCACTTTGAAGGGTCCCTCCCAAGCTGCCTGCAGCTTGTTGTGTCTCACAGGAATGAGAAACTTCACCTGCTGCCCTACAGCATACTCTCTAGCTCAAGAATTCCTGTCAGGTTCTCCTGGGCCAAGATCATGAGTTCCTTGAGCCTTGTCCTGAGGTTTAGTATATATGCCACAACAGACTGCTTGTGGGATTCATACTCACTCCCACCATCATGAATCAAATCTAGAGGTTGCCTCACACTATGCTCATACAACAACTTGAAGGGTGAAAAACCTGTGGATTCCTGGGGCACCTCTCTGTAAGCAAATAACACATGAGGCAAATATTTGTCCCACTCCCTCTTAAACTGGTCTGCAAATAACCATAGCATGGTCTCTAATGAAGAGTTTAACCTCTCAAACAGACTATTAGTCTGGGGATGGTAGGGTTTGGTCTTTAGATGCTTCACCCCACAGTGCTTCCACAGACAGGCCAACAGGTCTGACATGAAATTGGCACCTCTGTCTGTCAGTATTTCTTTTGGGAAATCGATCCTGCTGAAAATCTCTAACAAAGCATTTGCCACTTTTTCTGCCTCAATGGAAGACAATGCCACTGCCTCGGTATATCTGGTAGCATAATCTACTACCACTAGGATATACTTCATCCCTGCGGAACCTGGGGTACTCAGAGGCCCCACAATATCCATAATTACACTCTGAAATGGATCCTCATTCAAAGGCAAAGGCATCAAAGGAGTTTTGACTTTGTCTCCTACCTTGCCTACTTTATGACACTGCTCACAGGTCCTGCAGTACCCTGTTAAATCTCTGGAAATCCCAGGCGGCCAATAAAAGTTCTGCATAATAAGTCTCTTGGTATGCTTTATGCCCATATGACCAACAAAGGGAATGTCATGGGCTATGGCTAGAAGTGTCAGATGGTAGGCTCTGGGCACTACCAACAGCTGTACTCTCTCACCTTCTAGCCCTCCCTCAGGGGGTCCAGTCTCTATACAGTAACCCTTTGTCCCAGTATACAGATCCCCCCTTCCACTGAGAATCAGGTGCCTCACTAGCTACCTCCCTCAGGCCTTGTAATGTAGGGTCTGAGAGCTGAGCCTGTCTCAACTCTCTTTGTAACCCTTCCCAGCTCACTTCCACAGGAAGTCTGGTATCCTCTGACAGCAGTGCCTCACTGTCAGCCTGGGTACTACTACTGACCTCTTCCCTTGCAGTCACTCTGTCCAAGGGAACATCAGTAGTCACATGCAGCTGTGGCTCACCTTCAGTCTCACTGCTACAGGGTAGGTCCCTCCCTGAAGTGACCACCACACTAGTCTTGGCTTCAAGTCTGCAGTCTGTCTGGACCCCCCCCCCTTCCTGCCAGATCCACATGCTTGTCTCCAAGCCTGACTGAGTGGTACTGCATGCACAAATGACACACAATCACTTACAAAATTCCAGATAGCTGGGCTGATAGTATGTCTTTAGTTACAACATGTTCCAGGGATGATGTAATCAAGTGTATCACTTTTGCCACAGTAAGCTACCGCACATCTTTTCTGCCATTCCTATGTATTCTTTTTGTTGCATAACCATTTGGAGTTGACAGTACAGAACTTCCTTCAGGGTGTTATACAAGATGCATGTGTTTTACGTGTTCCTGTGATGCACCCAGTAAACACATTCCTCATTGACAACATTTATGGCATGGGTTACAATTGTGCAAGTGTGGATTGTTGCACATATATATATGCCATACAAACCTGTCAACTAGCCAGGACTGATTGTACTTTAAACTACAGGTTCATAGGTTCATAGGTTCATAGGTTCATACTAGGCTATCTGCCCGAGGGCATTTACAAGCCTAGCCCATAGTTTTGTGGCTTACGCCACCCCTTTAGTATGGGGAACTATACCCATTATTTTGCTGTGCATGCTGTGTATGAGAGTATTCCTCTTAACACCTCTGAAAGGTGTTAGTTATTGAGTAAGGTGTGCCTGATTCCCCTTTAGATTACTGACAAATCATGACAGTTGTACAAATGTGTTCATGCAGAACATGTATACTAACTCACAATCACATGTTTTGTGTCAATGACACAGATGACAGGTGTTATTATTCTGTTATTGTCCATGACTATGTGTGCTTTAGCCTACTGTTGCCCATGAGCCTGATGTTATATGTCATGCTTGACTGAGACCTATGCTGACATTACATTCATATTCAAGGAACTCATTTTGTACATCTTCGGCGCAGTTGTGCAAAGGTCAGCGTTGTCACCTCACAGCAAGATAGGTTTGATTCTCGGCTCAGGTGCTTTTTGTGTGGAGTTTGCATGTTCTCCCTGCATTCATGTGGGTTTCTTCTGGGTGCTCTGGTTTCCTCCCACATTCCAAAGACAGGCATCTGGAGCATTTCTCCCCAGGCATCCACTGAAAATGAGCTCTGTCCCAGTTAGACTTTCCTGATAAACAAAAGTTAATAAATAAATAAATAATTAAATATGCAGATAATCCTTAGTGTATATACCGTTCTTGATAAAGGTCTTCTCCATTGATCATGTTAGGATGCTTATGTCACACTCAATCATCTCCATTGATATGTGACCTTGTGTGACAGTCACATAATATACAATAATTGTGTGATGATATGACTATGCCACACAAGAGGCGTATACAGCAGTACATACTCTATCATGTAGATATGTGATTACTGTTTATGATGTAACAGTCTTGTCTTTGTGGTGTACGTACATAGACATTTCCTTATCTGGTGTACATTACCATGTTTCACATGTCTTCTTCCCAACTTCATTCCTACAATTCATGTGTATGGCCCTTTTCAATACACACACATCCCCAGAATAAATTATTTATAATGCATTCTATGTACTCTTGAAACTGCACTTGTATTTGTGTAAGCTCGATGCAGGTGCTAGAACCAATGTGTTACCCTCACATATATGCTCATGGGATGCATGGAATACTTACTTCTGTGGACATCAGGGTATTTATAGTATTGAAAATCCTGTCTAGGGGGACTTTCCATTTATCAATGAGGCACACAGTGGGTGCATCCCTGGCATATGCCTCATGGATGATACACCAGTGGCTCAATGCCATACTACAATATGTGGAGGATCATAAGTGGTTCCTGCATACTTCAGAGGAGGCAGAGAAACACTACCATGCAGGAGTTCTATTACATAGCCCATTTCCCTGAGGAACACCATGTTGCAGTAAAGGCTCCACTAATGACACAGGGACAACAGTATGTCAACCATAAGGGGCTTCACTCCATCAACTGCCAAGTGGTCTGCAATGCACAGAGTCTAATATATAATGTGCAGCTCACCACCCAGGCAGTGCTGCCATCTGGCAACCATTCAACTTGTATCAGTAAATTGTGTGGCGGTGATTCCCCCAGGGACATCATCCTGGAGCCATGACTAATGACACCAATAAGAAACTCACAGATCATGTCAAAGAGTGCATACACCTCCCTGTCACAGACACAAGACATAAGTCCATAGGAGTATACAAAACAAATAACCACTGGGGCATTACTAAGCCTAAGATGCAACCAAATGTATCCCACAGGTTATTGTGACATACAGGTTATTGTAAGGGAGTTATGTTAGTTATGACACGTTTTAATGGCTGCTTGTGTTAATCAGAGACAGAGGTGTCAGAACATGAGTGAATTTCCAGTTTCCCATACACTGGTCCAGGTTGCAGTTGAATAGGGTAAGGAAAGGGATCTGTTTCACAGAGATCAATAGCCTATTCCAGAGAATGGAGATTCTCTGAGATACATACCTTCCCTCTCATATGTCCAAGTTAAGTCACAAACAACATTTAAATACATAAATGTAGTAGTTATGCTGCTGTTTGTTTTGCATATATGCAAAAGATGCAGTGGAACAGGATTCAAGGATGTCTTGAATACCAAGCATAAATTGTCTCTCAGCAGCCTGTAGGAAACAGAGTACAAAGATAGGCCTTTGAGGCGATCTGTTTTTGTGAGGAACCTATGTGGACATTCCAGTTGCTGCATGTGCCTGGTCAGGTGCATACTGAATGGGGTATCATACTCAATGATGGATCTGATCAGGGCTGAGTACAGTGGCATGATGACATCCCTGGGCCTAGATGCCATGCCCTTACTTATAAGTTGAGTGACATAAAATTATTTCTTACTCCCTTTACGCACATGTTGGTCAAAGGCTAGGTTACTATCTATATGAGTTCCCAAATTCCTGACTATTGTGTTTACTTTTAGGGGTATTTTATCAATGAGGTAGTTCCTCTGGATGGCCAACTTCCCAAAAGGTACTATTATGCATTTCTTGGCATTGAACTTTAAGCTGTGGCTTTGTCACTAGTAATTTCTCTGTGTTAGATCTTCTTGTAAGATGTTAGCATCTTGGCGAGTTTTTATGATTGCTCCCAGTTTGCAATCATCTGCTAAATGGGTAAGCCAGAGAACATTGACATTGGTCTTAGGTTCTAAAAAAAATACATGCCAAAAATGAGTGGACCCAGCACAGAGCCCTGGGGGACCCAATGCTGACCAACCTCTTTGTGGAAGTGGTCTCTCCAGTCCTAACTTCCTGGTTTCTGTCTGAGCCAAATGGCAATCCAACAAATTACATATGGGTTTATACCTAATTCCTTGAGTTTGTTTACAATGCCAGAGTAGGGTATTATGTCATATGCCTTAGCAAGGTCAAGGTAGGCAGAAGTCCACTGGGAGGTTCAGTAGGCATGACCTGCCTTTGACAAAACAAAAATGGGTTGGCTCCACTGTCTGAAGGTTTCCTATGTCATTGCTAATAATTTCCATGATAATTCTTTCCATGGTTTTGCATACAGCACTAGTCAGACTAATGGCTCTGAAGTTCCTGGGATCTGTTGATGGCCTACCTTTGTGCAGAGGGATGACTGTTGCAGTCTTTCATTCTCATGGTATGAAGCCTGTGTGGAGGCTATGGTTGAATAGTGTCTCCAATGGCTATAACAGGTCATATTTCAAGCTATTTAGGGGGTATACTGGAATATTGCTTTGGCCCATTGAAGCTGTATTTTTGGCCTTAGAGAGCACATCTAAGACCTACTGATAATTGGATGGGTTATGTTAGGTGTTTTTTACTTGGGGTGGCTGGTAGTGAACTGTTGGTAAAGTTGGAGCTGAATTTGTCGGCCAGATGTGTTATATCTACTGGTTCTATGAACGTGGCTGCATTCACCAACAGTTCAGCACTCTGTTATATATACTGCCTTTGAGGTTTCAGATATAGCTGAAGGCTTTATGGTTGTCCTTGGCCTAGGGCACTATCTTTTACCTCAAAATGTACATTATTGGACTTAATTAATCCTCTTAGCTGTCTATTCAGTTGGATGAGAGAGTTTTTATCTTTTTTTTGGTGTTACACTTAATTTTAGCTATGACTTTTTTCTGTTATTGTACGATCTGTTTATTATTTATTTATTTATTTATTTAATTGACATTTGTTTACATAGGGGGTCTGACTGGGCAAGAAGCCCGTTTTCCGCAGAGGAGTGGGGTGAAAAGCTCCACATACAAGTTAAAAAATATGATTTTGCATAGCTATTCAGGCAGACATACCTTAAATTTTTTACATAGCAAAACAATCAGACATAATTAAAAGAATACAAACAGACGTACTAAGCGCTTTCATCCATATCCACAGTGGGCATCTTCAGAGTACAATAAACATACAATAAAACGTCCTAATATGCAAAGCTAAACGCCCTGATGCAACAACCAATGAATGGTTCCAATCAATTAAATAAATGAAAGGATTAAAGGAACATCACTTTAAGAATATATAACAAAATAAAAATACTAATCTAAAAATCTAAAAATTTTATAGTTGAACTTGAAATCATAGGCATTAAAAATGACTTAGTTGTAATAATATGTTAATGTTGAATATATAATTTGATGTAATATTGTAATATAGTATATATAGTATGTAGTGTGTGACTATATATAATATATAATTACTTCATACTTATAAGTGTTAATATATGTTATAAATACGTGCAATCACAGTTATTAAATAATAAATATAATGACAGAACATTAAAAACATTAAGCTTAAAAATGTAAATGTAAATGTGTAAGTATATAAATTTATAAATAAATAGATATGTATATAAATAATGCTTTAAAAGCGACAACATAGCAGATATATCAAACTAATCATATACAGTAGGATTTATGTTTTAATATACTGGCAATGGAGATATGGTCATTAATTCCCAGTGGGTTGGTAGCATCCAATCTCAATTGCCATAAACACTCTTTGGCTTCCAATAATTTTTTATCGTCACCCCCCCTCTTTACTGTTGTTTGGAATTCTGTCAGTTACAAAAAGTATAAATCTCTTAAACTGTTTACATTTCTGGCTATGTGTATACAGTGAACTCACTATCTTTTTATTCTTAATGTCTCTGGTATGTTCCAGTATTCGTTCCCTAAGTTTTCTGATGGTCTTCCCTACGTAATATGTTGAACAACTTGTACATGTCACTACATAGACCACCATCTTGGTATTGCAGTTGCAATACCCAGGACATCTAATAGTTCTCCTATAGTTCTGAACTACTACATAAGGTCCATCATTTATAAACTTGCAAGTACTATATATACCACATTTACTCATTTTTGACATTTTATGTATATCCTTATTGCTACTTGTCTCTAATAAGTGCTTTAAATTCATCCCCCTACTATATGTAATCTTGGGATAACTACCAATAATGTCAGTGAGTTCTGCTTTATTCATAAAAACACTAAGCCATGTCTCGTGAACTATATTGGAAATTTTGGATGCTGTTTCATTGAATGGAATTATAAATGCATCCCTTTTGTTTCTCTTTTTGTTAACTGGTGTGGCACTGTCTATTCCAAATTTGATAATTGGTTTATATAGTTGGTTTCTTTTAACCATCACCTTTTTTTTAGTATTGTAAAGTAATTCCTGAGGATAACCACTAACAGAAAAAATGTTAATAAGTTTATCAATTTCGCCTTGAAATAACCTATCATCACTCACTATTCTGGATAATCTAACCATCTGCCCTTTCACTATATTCTTTTTTTGAAATTGGGGATGGCAGCTACCATAGTGTAGGAATGAATTCGAATAGGTCTTCTTTCGGAATATATTAGAATCAATTCTATCCCCTTCTATATAAAATAATATGTCTAAATATTCACATCTGTTGTCATAAATAGTAGTAGTGAATTTTAAGAAAGTGGTGGTAGTACCCAAAAAACTCCACAAATTCCTGGATTTCTTCTTTATTCCCTTTCCAAAAAATAAGTATGTCATCCAGGTATCTTAAATATAATGCTAGTTTGGACCAATAAACAGAGGTGAAAAGGAACTGTGTTTCCCAAAATGCTAGTACCAAATTAACATATATGGGGGCACATCTAGCACCCATAGCACCCCCTGTACTCTGTTTATAATATTCACCATCAAGAAAAATAAAATTGTTTAGAACCATTTCTGTAGGTTCCACAATAAGCTTAAATTTGACAGTGTGCATCTTTCCAAATCTTAATAAACTTGCTTCAAACATTTCTAATCCTAAAGCATGTGGTATAACAGAAAATAAATTAATGACATCTATAGTGACCATAATAGTGTCAGAATTAATGTCTGATGAATGTTGTCTCACAACATCAAGACAGTACCAGGAATCTTTGAGTATGTGAGGTATCTGGCTCAAAATACCTTTACAGTGAAAATCCACATATGAGGCCATAGCTTCTGTTTTAGAACCTTTGGCAGAAACTATGGGTCTGAAAGGTGGGTTATTCACATCTTTCTGTATTTTGGAAATACCAAAGATGGATGGTGACGTCGGTATCTCCACCATCAAATAATCATATTCTTCTTTGTTTAATACACCCTCCATCAAAAATTCAGGTAACTGCCAATCAAGTTTGGTGTATGACCTATACACCTCGTATTTAGAAACCGTTGCATAGGTATTATTGTCACTTAACATAAATGTCATTTTACTCAAGTAGTCTGTATTGGACATAACCACTACCCCACCACCTTTGTCAGGTTTCATAACCCTATATTTGTCACTTGAGGTTAATTCCTTTAAACAGAATCTTTATGCTGAAGTCAAATTATCATGTGCTATAATCTCCTTCTTAACACATCTACATATTTGTGTTATACATAGAATCTCAAAAAGATGTATCATAGGATTTTGCAACTGCAATACCAAGATGGTGGTCTATATAGCGACATGTACAAGTTGTTCAACATATTACATAGGGAAGACCATCAGAAAACTTAGGGAACGAATACTGGAACATACCAGAGACATTAAGAATAAAAAGATAGTGAGTTCACTGTATACACATAGCCAGAAATGTAAACAGTTTAAGAGATTTATATTTTTTGTAATTGACAGAATTCCAAATAACAGTAAAAAGGGGGGTGATGATAAAAATTTATTGGAAGCCAAAGAGTGTTTATGGCAATTGAGACTGGATGCTACCAACCCACCGGGAATTAATGACCATATCTCCATTGCCAGTATATTAAAACATAAATCCTTCTGTATATGTTTAGTTTGATATATTTGCTATGTTGTCGCTTTTAAAACATTATTTATATACATATCTATTTATTTATAAATTTATATATTTACATATTTACATTTACATTTTTAAGCTTAATGTTTTTTAATGTTTTATCATTATATTTATTATTTAATAACTGCGATTGTACATATTTATAACATGTCATGACATGCATCTGGAGCATTTCTCCCCTGGCCTCCGCTGAAAACAGGCCCTGTGGAACCTAGTCGGACATTCCCGGTCAACAAATGTTAAATAAATAAAATAAATAAATTATATTAACACTTATGAGATAAGTATGAAGTAACTATATATTATATATTATATATAGTCATGCACTACATACTATATATACTATATTACAATATTACATCAAATTATATATTCAACATTAACATATTATTACAGCTAAGTCATTGTTAATGCCTATGATTTCAAGTTCAACTATAGCATTTTTAGAATTTTAGATTAGTATTTTTATTTTGTTATATATTCTTAAAGTGATGTTCCTTTAATCCATTCATTTATTTAATTAATTGGAGCCATTCATTGGTTGTTGCATCAGGGTGTTGTGTTACTAGCTTTGTATATTAGGATTGTATGTTTATTGTACTCTGAAGATGCCCACTGTGGATATGGGTGAAAGTGCTTAGTACGTGTGTTTGCATTTTACTTTTTAGTTTGAATAAACGGGATCCTACTTGACACTGTGCTGCCTCTATTCGTGTTAACAGTATTGGTTCCTGCATAATTAAAAGTAGGAATTTACAGGGAGATAGCTAATATACATATTACTGAACAGGAAATTACAGGATGGAGACAAAGGGTGTTATGTAATGGATACAGTGGTTAGTAAATACTAGAAGTAGTAGTAATGGGATAAAGAGAGTCTTGTAAGTGGTGTTAGCGAAGAGAACAAAGAGGAGATTTTAAAGAATAGGAAAAAAAGTTTAGGTAAGGGGAGAGGGGAGAAAGAAAAGGTTTAAACAGGGTAGATGGGTTAGAGTGGAGCTCTAAAAAGTAGCCAAATACATATTTTTGTTTATTTAGGCAGAGAGAGAGGTATATGTGTGAGAATATAGTGTAAGGGTGATGGCAAAATCAGCCAGGTGTCAGCACCAGGTGTCAGTTAAGTGAATCTTGAGGAGCTGTTTGAACTTGGAGGGGTTTGTGGTTGCAAGGATGTGTTGAGGGATAGTTTTCCAGACCCTGGAGATATGGATGGACTAGAGAGCATCCTCCAAAGTGTTACTTGATTTAGTGGCTTTTAGTAAGAATTTGTCAGACAGTCTTAGGGCTATGTTATTGGAGCAGGATTGAAGAAGATTTTGGAGTGCTGGACATTTATCAGGTTGGAATATTATGGTATGGGTAGTTGTGAGTTGGCTATTGAATAATATAATGGACAGTTTTAATCAGTTCACCTGATATAGAGCAGAACACTGGTGGGATCTATACGGTGAGTTAGTACAGAATTTACAATCTTATTATAGCAGGTTTCAAGCTTAGATAGGTCTCTAATTTGGGATTCCACCTGGATGTTTTTTTTTTTTTTATTTTGAGTTCATTTTTGGGCGTAATTCTGGTAGGCAGAGCAGCCTCTATGCAGTCACTGACATAGTTGTAAAGAGCTTCTGAGAATAATTCTGCATAGGCTGCTGTGTTGTCTTGGTCTGGAGGGACTTGACATTTTGACAGATTATCACTTAATAAAAGGTATCTTGCCTTGGAGTAGTTTCTGACTGTTAAAGTTTGCTGGGGTTACAGAACTGATTCTTTTTTAAAGGAGACTGCATTGACATCTGACCTTACAAGAAAGGACATGACACTGGGGGAGGGGGTGATTAAAGCATTCTACCATGTTTGCAAGTACCAGGTACCAGGTACCAAGTGTTTGGTCCTGTAATAGGAGTATGCTCTAGCTGGTCTAGGAATCTTTGTGCCAGAAAATTTGGGGTTGTGTAGGATTCTGTCATGCGTATGGTATTTCATTGACTGGTGAGTGTCCTCAGTAGGTCTAAGTATGGGGTTTATATTAGAAGACAGAATGTTTAGGTGATCGAACACCTAAACATCAATCTTCTAATATCGAAAGCAAAAATCACCAGAGTTTTCTATTTCCCTACTGTTGAGCATTCTCAGAGTTGGTATATTTAGTTGGGGGGTGAGGGGGGGGGGGTGAAGCCCCCCACTTAATTTGGATGTAAAATAATCTTTTTTGTGTTGTGGCCGAGGGACATGTTTCCCTGGGACGTTCGACATTGTGCGGTTCGATATTAGACGATCAATGTTTAGGTGTTCAATCACCTAAACATTCAGTCTACTAATATAGACCCTAAGTATGAGCTATGGATTTCATGGGACATAGAGAGTGATCTATAGCTTGCTAGGATATGGTATGAGACTTTGTCTATAGTACTCTGGACATGGGAGAGGTCCAGTTAATCATCCTGTTTAACCAGCATAGAGATGTCTGTACAGTTGCTGGTCTAAACGTGTGGAAGGCACTGAGGACTTGCTATGCCTGGGTATGCTCTGTAGCTTTAAACCATGTCTTGGAAACTGCAAAGAAATCTGCATTCTCCAAGATAAGGAGGGTTTAGAGGGAGTGGAGCTTCTTGTTTAGACTACTGGCATTGAGCAGTAACACCTTTAGATTTGATTGGGCAAAGTTTGCTATGCTGGAAGTTTTGTCAGTTTGGCATTGCCTAAAAAGGTTCTGTGGGAGAGCACAATGTTTTAGCCAATATTTGAAAGCTTATAGGGTACAGATGCAGGCCATCCTTGGCAAAGCAACACAATTTATTAACCATGTTCTTCCACACCAACAAATATTGTATCACCCTATAATGACACCCAAAACTTAGCCAGTTATTACAGTCAATAATCTTCTATTCATGTAGTGGCATCATCCTTGGTTAAGGCAGAATGCTGCTCAATTCTAAGCACATACCAGCCAGTGACACATAGTCCGAAAGCTCCATAATATCTCTTTCATATAGTCTAGGGAGGTACATCTCAAGTCATTTACACATACATGGACTACGACTGAATTGTGCTGGTACCTGTGGTGCAATGACTTGAGTGTATGCATAACTTGATGGATTCTGACCCCTGATAGGCAACTGCCCATAATTTTCTCCTTGTTCAGCCTGGAGACTGGGGTCATCAGTATGTTGTACAATGGAGTCCCTTGTGATTAGAGTCCTAGGTAGTGTATTGGCTTGCCTTATGGGATTGGTTGTTGAGGCTTCACTGGGTGTGGCTGAGGCTCCACTGGGTGTGGCTGTATGCGCAGTGTTAAGACTTGTTACTGTTGAGTGCTTTCGGGTTTGCAAGTGGAATGATTGGGAGGCCTTTGGGGCTTGGGAAGATTGCAGTTAAGTGCCTAAAAACAAGTAGGTCTATGTGTGGGGTGCGTTCTATGTGTGGTCGGTGTAGTGGTGTGTCTCTGGCAACCAAGTTGTTATGAGTGTTTGTATGTGAGAGCTTTTCCTCCAAGACATCTTTCTCATACTGTATTTGTATCTTTGAGGATTAAATGGGTGCCAATGAATATTAGGCAATTGTTACAATGTCTCAATAATAAAAAAACACCACTCACACTCATAAACTAGCAATTCTGCTTCTGTTTCAAACTGCTTTTGTACCTTGCATACTGCCTTGGTGAATTCTGTCTTTGTTAGTAAGTAACAAATGAAGATATACTTTGTAGCACAGTGTATCCATAGTGCTTTAACTGGAGGTTCTGTTGGCTAGTGTCGTAGTATTATCATAGCTATCAAACTGGCTGCTGAGAAATTGGGAAAGTGCATATCCATGATGTCATGTCAATCACTGGGAGAGCTACTAGGGTGCAGTGCATGATGGGCTAATAGTGGTCTGACTAAGGATGCTTTTGGGGCTGGAGACTAGACTAGTCTATATAATACTAAATTCAAGAGGCAGTGCCCATCAATGTGCAAACTAGCTGCTCTGTGCTACTCAACACCCAAAGTAGTTGCTCTACACTCACCAACATTACTGGTACAGTTTCAGAGGTGGTTTTATAGGAAAAATTTGGCTTCTATAGAGTTACCCTAGGAAAAATTTCACTGAAAATTCTGTTTGGTGATTAGTGGCTTTGATAGTTAAGGGTTCAATGAATGGCAGTTCAGGGTCTATATTATAACATCAAAGTTCTCTAACATTGAATGTTATAATATTGAACCCGTAATGTCGAACGCTGAAAATAGCGAAGGTGCAGGACATTGAATTCTTTCCCAGGGAAAGAATTCAGTGGGCCGTTGCTGTGGCTTCACTGTTTTCAGCGTTCGATATGTTGGAGCGTTACAGGTCGGGTTCAGGTAAGTGTGCGATTGTGTGTAGGTTAGGGGGCGGGTTAGGTGAGTTAGGGTTAGGGAGCGGGTCAGGTAAGTGTGTGGTTGTGTGTAGGTTAGGGGGCGGGTTAGGTGAGTTAGTATTAGAGCGCTGGTTAGGTAAGTGTGCGACTGTGTGTAGGTTAGGGGGCGGGTTAGGTGAGTTAGGGTTAGGGTGCGCTTGAGGTGAGTGTGCAATAGTGACGGACCTCAGGGTTAGGGTTGGGTTAAGGTAAGTGGATAGCTAGTACCGTATGTAAAGTTTAGTTTAGGTGTAGGATTTTAAGTGTATGTGTGTGGATGGCTTTTTTTTGTGTGTGTTTGTGCTGTATGTATGTTTCTCGGAATAGCAAATTTTTTTCCCTGGGAAACAAGTCGCTATTCTGACTGTTCAATGTTTTCACTTCGGTGTTTAGGGTTCGATATTATAGCATTCGATGTTAGAGAACTTCTTGATATAGACCCGGCAGTTTAGTGATCTGCCATTCGACAAAGTGATGTAGACCCCCCCTTGTTGATAAGCTTCATGAGGATTCTTTCTATGGTCTTGCAGATAAAGCTGGTTAGGCTTTAGGTCTATAGTTTCCAGGGTTTGTTGATCAACCCCATTTGTGTAAGGTGATTATTGTTACTGTTCTCCACTTTGCTTGAACAAAGCCAGTGCTCAGGCGATGGCTGAAGAGAGTACCAAGCAGTTCCACTACATCTTGTTTTAGATTGTTAAGGATGTTATCTGGTCCCATGGAGGCTGTGTTTTTGGTCTTGGAGAAGGCAGATATGACCTGCTCTTTGGAGATGCTGGGTAGTGGACTGGTGACAGGCATGCTTTAGGGTATGTCTGGTGGGGACAGGAGGGGGAAATTTATGCCAAATATGTCCGTCAATAGGTTGGCAATTTCTTCAGGTTCAGTGTGAGTAGCACCATCCAGAATCAGTTAGGCACATAGCTGGGCATTCCTTTTAAGAGTTTGGACATAGTTAACGAAATCTTTATGATTGTCTTTAGCTAGAAATGCTAGTTTAGCCTCATAATTAGCTTTAGAGGACTTTACAAGATATCGGATTTGCTTTCTCAAGCTGTGCAGGGTACTTTTTCTTTGGTAAGTAAGTTCCCTCTTGTTCATGCATAACAGTTTCTTCCTTTTTTTATATAACCTATTTATACTTGCGGTCCACCAGTGTGGCCCGTTTCTTCAGAAGGACCTGGTTTTGATCCTGGCAGGTACAGCTGAGTCAGTACAGTTGTTTAAATGTCTCTACAGGGCATTTGTGTACTCCTCTGCATAGGAGTCATTGTTGGCTGTGTTAGCTGGGGGTTTGAAACTTTTTACACCCTCACTTAGTAGGCTAAAGTTTGCTCTGGAGAAATGTTTCAGTTTGTTTGCTCCTATGGGGGTGTCCAGTCTGATCTTTACTTCAAATGAGACAGATTTATGGTCTGACCTCACCAAGGACAGCAACACACAGGGGCTAGTGAAATGACCCCCCCCCCCATGTTGGTGAGTACCAGATCCAGGACATTTCAGCCCCTTGTAGGGATGTAGATTAGTTGTTCCATAGCATTTGAATTAAAGTCCAGGAACCTCAGGACAATCACATTTCTGCTCAGTATGTTTTACGGTCTATGCAAGGATAGTTGAAATCTCCCATGACCAAAGTGTTTGGCTGTATAAGAAGTGATTCTAGCAAGCCCGGTGCATTTCTCTTGGTTCGTGGTGGGTGTCCTGTAGTCAGCAATGATGTGGTAGGGTGTTTTACTTATATTTACTTGTACCTGGAGTAGCTCTAGAAAGTCATACTGTTTAACCAGTCTCGAGGTGTATTTGGATTTAATGAAGATGGATGCACCTCCACCTTTAGTTCTTTCATAGGATCATAGGAAGTAATTAGGCTATTGGCACTGAGGTCCTTTTAAGCCTAGCCAAGAGTTTAGCCCATGTTTAGACAAGTCTGCACCTTATGTGCCTGTCCAACAGGGACTAGGGTAGAATCCCAGGGATGTATTGTCTGTTTTACATCCAGTTATCCAGGCTGTGCTTAAAAAGGGGTAAAGAGGTATTCTGCTTGATGTGGAGAGGGAGCCTATCCCACATGTGGGGGAGTCTCTAGGATATAAATCTGTCCCATCAACAAGTCCTATTGATGTCACAGACCAGGTTGAGGCCAAGCGTGCAGGTTACTAGAGTGGAGCTTGACTTGCGGATATGCAGCAGTCCCATCAAGGCGGGGTCCGAGATCACCTTATACACCAGACAGGGGTCACCTCTGAGGAGTCTGTATGAAACTGAGTAGGGGGACAGGGCTTTTAGACTATTTGTGTATGGTAGTTTTTGAGGCCCTGGATTCTGCTGGTGAAGAACCTCTGTGGTCTCTCCAGCTGCTGCATGTGCTTTGCGAGGTACATGCTGAATGGGGTGTTGTACTCAATAATAGGCCTTATAAAGGAAGATTACAGAGATATTATGACTTCCTTGTCCCTGGATGAGATACTCTTACTTATGAGGTGGGCCATTTAAAAAGTTTTCCATACAACGGAAGCAACATGGTGGGCAAAATTCAGGTTGCTATCAACCTGGGTGACCAAATCCCTCACGCCTGATTGCACACTTAGGGCATTGTTATTAATGTGATAATTTGTGGGGACATCACTCTCTCCAAAGGGGATGATAATGCATTTTTTGGTTTCCAGTTTAAGGTCATGTTTCTGGCATCAGTCATTTGTTTGGCATGCTCATTTTGAGGTCTGAATGTGTGGAAGGAGTATTAGCCTTGAATGGCCAGGGTGCTCTCTACAGCCTTGAACCAAGTCTCAGTGACTGCACAGACATCAGCATCTTCCAATGTAAGGAGTGCTTCCAGGGAGTGCAGTTTTCTGTTGAGGCTCCAAGCATTAAGCAGCATAACCCTGAGTTTGACTCGAGTGGATTCCTTTATGTCAGGAAATTATTTTTTTGACATTGCCTAAAAAAGGCACTACAGGTGTGGCAAGCATCTTTGCCTGTATCTGAAAGCCTAGAGGAGACAGGTGAAACCATCTCTGGTAAAGCAGCATGGTCTGTCAACCATGTCTTCCCAGGCTGACAGATACTGGATACCCTTGGATTGACACCAAAAACTAAACCAGTTATTGAAATCAATCATTTTTGTCTGTATTGTGGCATTATCCTAGGTGAAGGTAGAATGCTACTTAGTGCTAGGGACATACCTGCCTGGGACATATAATCTGAGAGTTCAGTCATGTATCTCTTCATATAGTCCAGAGAGATGCATCTCAATTTATTCACTCCAACATGTACCAGAGTCATAATAGTAATTTTTGCTGAATGACTTGAGTGCGTGATTTGATGGATCATGGCACCTGATAGGCAGCTAACCATGACTTTCTCCTTGTCCAACCTGGTGAGGGGGACATCTATGTGTCTCACTATGGAATTGGCTATGACCATGACATTAAGTTTTGAAGGGCTTATTTGTTGAGACACTTGTATGTGTTGCAATGTGAAGTGGGGTCTGTTCATGTTCCAGTATGTGTTATCTGTTTGCACTTCAGAGGTCTCTGGTTCTTTGGTAGGTTCTTCGTGAATACCTCTGTGTAGGTGGGTGTATGTCTAGTGTGAGCGGAGGGGTGTGTGTGCTGATAAGCTCTTTGATGTCTTGTTTATTGTTACATGAGAGGATTGACTACAGCTTCATGGTATAGTTACATCTCTCACATACTGTATTTGTTTGCTTTAGGAGCAAGTGATTTTCAGTATACATGAGGCAATTACTACATTGCCCTAGGATGCCCACGTCAATCTGGCTAGCTGGTGAAATGTTGGGAAACTGGCTGCTCATTCTAGCAGGTTAAACCATAAGTACTAGTTGCAGAGTGGCCAAGTTGGATTAGCTTTTGCTCTAGGACTAACTTAACTAACTAAACAAGGAGGCTTATTCTGTTGAGGTTTAGGGGGGAAGGAGTGTGGTGATTCTGCTCAGTGTTCAGCTGAGTTGCCCGCAGTGCACAGCTGAGTTGCATGGAGTACAGCAGAGAAGCTTGGGAGGGTTCAACTGACAAATGTCTAGGGAAAAAAAATAGTTTCTAGGAGTTTGCTGCTATACATAGGTTCATAGATTGGTACTAGGCTATCGGCCCTAGGGCCTATACAAGCCTATCCATAACAATTCCCTGGCCATTTCTTCCCACACTATTTACTTCCCTGGACCCCTGTCTAGCAGGGTGACAGACGTGATCCCCGGGGTGAATTTCCTTTCTCACATCCAATCATCAAGGTTCCTTTTAAAGAGGGCCAAAGAGGCTCGGCTTGACATGTATGGGCAGTCTATTCCAGAGTCTAGGGAGTCTCTGGGTCAGGAACCTATCCCTCCAGCATGTTTTCTTTATTGTGATGACAAGGTTTAGATCCCTGGAGCATATGTCTCTGAGGGATTGAGATTTCTTTAAGTGTAGCATGTCCAACAGCTCTGGGTTTGACATGGCCTTATATGTTAAGAAGAGATCGCCTCTGAGTAGACAATATGCAACAGAGTATGGCTGGAGTTTTTTAAGATGGTCAGCATAGGGCATCTGCTTTAGGCCTGTGATTATTTTAGTGAGGTATTTCTGCAGCCTTTCCAGTTGTTGCAGGTGTCTTGAGAGGTACATACCAAATGGGGCATTGTATTCTATAATGGGTCTAATGAGGGATGAGTACAGTGGGGCAATGACCTCCTTTTTTCTGGATGAAAAGCCCTTAGTGATGAGGTGTACCACATAGAAGGATTTCCTGACTGTTGTGGTGATGTGGTTATCGAAAGTGAGACCACTGTCCACCTGTGTCCCTAAGTCTCTTATCACACTCTCAGTGTTTAGTGTACTGCCACCTATGTGGTAATTCACGGGTACATATTTTTCCCAAAGAAGATAACTATACATTTCTTGGCATTGAGCTTGAACCCATGACTCTGGCACCAAAGCATTTGTTTCTGTAAGGCCCTTTTGTAGAGTATCCACATCATTTGGAGATTCAATAATGGCTCCCAGTTTACAGTCATCTGTAAACTTTGTTAGCTAGAGTCCCTTAGTATTGGCCTGTACTTCAGAGAAGTAGATGTCAAGCAAGAGTGGTCACAGGACTGAACCCTGAGGTACTTCACTTGTGACTTGTCTAGAGCTGGATTTGGAATCAGCTACTTTTACAGTGTGGGTTCTGTCAGTAAGCCAGTTGGCAACCCATCAAGTGACATAGGGATTAATGCCCAGTTTAGTAAGTTTATCTATGATTCCAGAGTTGGGGATGGTGTCAAAGGCCTTGGCGAGGTCCAGATAGGCTGTGTTAACCACCTTACCCTCATCCACGGCTCTGGAGACTGATTCAAAGAAGTCAATCAGGTTCAGGAGACAAGATCGGCCCTTCACAAACCCAAACTGGGTGGGGTCCAGTGTTTGAAGGTTGCCAATGTCTTTCTTTACAAGTTCCATGATAATACGTTCCATGGCTTTGCAGATCAGGCTCGTCAGACTGATGGGGCGGTAGTTCCCAGGATCCAAGGTGGATCCCCCCTTGTGGAGTGGGATAACTGTAGCTGTACACCACTCAGTGGGCATGAAGCCTGAGGTGAGGCTATAATTAAACATGACACTTAGGTGAGGTGTCAGTTCGTTTTGTAGTTCATGTAGTACACAGCCCAGGATGTCATCTGGTCCCATGGATGCTGTATTCTTAGCTTTGGAGAGTGTATTTTTTACCTGTGTGGCCGTTATTACCAGAATTTGGCAATCTTCTGGTATTCAGATGGGCCACTTAGGGGGTGAGAGGGGGTGATGTTGGCACTGAATCAATCTGCCACGATATTGGCAATATCCTTGGGATCAGTATATTTAATGCCATTCTGTTGTAGCTCAGAGCAGATCTGAGCATTGCCATTTAGATTCTTGACATAGTTATAGAATGCCTTGTGGTTGTCTTTGGAATCTTTGGCAATTTTATTTTCATAACTAGCTTTGGAGGATTTTATGAGGGATCTCAGCTTCTTACTGTGGCTGGTAAGGGAGTTTTTTGCATCCTGGGATTTTCCTCTTTTCTGCAACAGTTTCTTCCTTTTGTTGTAAAGGTTGTTTATGGCAGGGGACCACCAGATTGCCTTCATTTTTTTGGAGGAGAGCATCTTGGTTCTATTTGGGATGGCATGATTCATGCATGAGTGGATGTGCTCGTACAGTGCCTTAGTGTAGGACTCAGCAGTTGAACTTTCAGTTTCCGTCTGCATTGGTGTCATGAAGTTTGTCACTTCTGACTTGAGTAGCATGAAGTTGGCTTTGGAGAAGTTTTTTATGGAGGCTTTCTTACTTGGAGGTGGGGGTGCGATGTGGATGTTAAGGGTGATTAGCTTATGGTCTGACCTGACCAACGAGAGGGTGACCATAGGTGTGGAGCATTGAGTTCCCATGTTGGTAATGATCAGGTCTAGGATATTGGAGCCCCTGGTGGGACAATGGATTAGTTGATCCAGGGCTTTGGAATTCATGAATTCCAAGAACCGTTGGGCAAAGGTGTTGGTACACAAGTAATTTTCCCAGTTAATGGCAGAGTAGTTGAAGTCACCCAGTATTAGTGTGTTTGGTTGTATCTTAATATTTTCCAGTATGTTTAGAAAGGTGTAGCGAGAATCTTGGGGCATGGTGGGGGATCTATAGAAAGCTACAATTTGGATTGCAGTCTTACCTAGTGTTAGTTGCACCTGGAGAATTTCATACACATTGTGTTGGGCAACTAACCTGGTTGTGTGAATATCCTTAGTGAATATGGACACTCCTCCACCTTTAGTGTTTTGATCCTGGTTTGGTGGCTGAAAAGTGTGATAAGAGTTGTAGCCTGGTATTGCAGGGGTGCTCTCTGGAGCCTTGAACCAGGTCTCATTTACTGCAAAGATATCAATGTTCTCCATTTTTAGGAGTGCCTCGAGAAAGTGCATTTTGAGGTTTAGACTTCTAGCATTGAGTAGCATTACCTTCAGATTTTGCATGCTTGTACCTGTTACGGTGGTGGTTTTGTCCTTTGAACTTTGCCTAAAAAAGTCACTATATGGGTGGCAAGAGCTTTAGCCAGTAACCTGAATCCCAGGAGCGACAGGTGCAGACCATCTCTGAGCACTGCTAACCCCCACTGTGCTACATGCAAGCACAAGGCTTATATAAAGGTGAAATTAAGCAGTTTTAAACTAGTCTATCAATAGGAAATCACACAATGATCCTTCCTCCAGCAATCCTCAGCTCAGACAGGGCTATATCCACACTCTTCTACCACAAGGATGCAGAGGAGCCCTTCTTAATGTAAACTGGCTGGATTTGAGTTCAAGTATATAAAAAGCTGGCTAGATTCAGCAAGTCTGGATCTAGTCTATACTATCTAAAACACAGTGTAAAACAAGTGCAGATAATGAAGTAGGCAGAGATAGAAAAAAACAGTCAAAAGGGCACAGCTAATGCAGTAAAACAGTTTAATACAGTTGAAAAAGTGTATAGAAAGCTCAAAATAAACTTAATTTTTTTGTTCTTAACTTTGGGGGGGCTTGGATTCAAGCAGAAACACTCTATACCACTGGCTAATAATGCCAAATTCTGAGCAGGTCTGGTTAATTTTGCCAAAACCCACGCAAACGCAAGGCTTATATACAGGCAAAATTAAACAGTTTTAAACTAGTCTGCCAATAGGATCATAGGATCATAGGAAGTTACTAGGCTATTGGCCCTGAGGCCCTTACAAGCCTAGCCAAGAATTTAGCCCATGTTCCAACAAATCAGCACACTATACCACTGTCCAGCAGGGACATAGGTGGAATCCCAGGGATGTATTTTCTGTTCCCCATCCAGTTATCCAGGTCGTGCTTAAAAAGGTTTAATGGGGTACTCTGCTTTGCATGGAGAGGAAGTCTATTCCACAAAAGGGGGAGTCTCTGGGATATAAATCTGTATTGCCAACAAGTCCTATTGATGTCACAGACCAGGTTGAGGTCTCACGTGCGGGTTACTTGAGTGGAGCTTGACATGCGGATATGCAGCAGTTCCATCAGGGTGGGGTCTGAGATTGCTTTGTATGTCAGACAGAGGTCACCTCTGAGGAGTCTTTAGGAGACTGAGAAGAGGGACAGGGCTTTTAGCCAATCTGTGTAGGGTAGATGTTTGAGGCCCTGGATTCTCCAGGTGAGGAATCTCTGTGTTGTCTCCAGCTGCTGCATATGCTTTGTGAGGTACATGCCAAAAGTGGCACTGTATTCAACAATTGATCTTATTAGGGAAGAATACTAATGAGGTGGACCATGTAGAAAGCATTCTGTACAACTGATGCAATATGGTGGTCAAAAGTCAGTTTGCTATAAACCTGGCTTCCCAAGTTGCTCATAACTGATTGCATGCTTAGTGCCTTATTATCAATGTGATAATTTGTGGGGATGTCATTCTCCCCAAAAGGGATGATGATGCATTTTTTGGCATTGAGTTCGAGGCTATGTTTCTGGCACCAGTCATTTGTTTGGGTGAGACCTTTTGGAGGATGTCCACATGGGGAATTGATGACAGCACCCAGCTTGCAGTCATCTGCAAACTTGGTCAGCCATAGCCCACTAGATTTGGTCTGCACATCTTAGAAGTATATCCCAAACAGCAGGGGCCCCAAGACGAATCCCTTGGGGTACACCACTTGTGATGGGTCTACTACTTGAGGAGGCTTCCCCTATTTTGACTAGGTGGGTTCTATCAGTGAGCCAGTTTGCTACCCATATGGTAACATATGGATTGATCCCTAGTTGAGAGAGTTTATTTATTATACCTGAGTGGGGAATATTATCAAAGGCCTTGGCCAGGTCAAGCTAGGCGGAGTGCACCATCTTCCCCTTGTCTATGGCCTCGTCTTAAAGAAGTCAATCAAATTTAACAGGCATTACCTCCCCTAGACAAAACCAAACTGTGTGGCATCAAGTGTCTGGAGTTTGCCAATGTCCTTGTTAATGAGATCCATGATAATCTGCTCCCTGGCCTTGCAGATCAGGCTACTTAGGCTGATGAGTCTATAATTTCCTGGATTGGTGGATGCTCCACCTTTGTGCAAAGGGATGAGAGTAACTGTCCACCCAGCTGAGATGAAGCCAGTACTCAGGCTTTGGTTGAATAGGGTGCCTAATAGTGCTGCAAGTTCCTGCCTGAGTTAATGTAGGATGCAGACTGGGATGTTATCGGGTCCCATGGTATTTTTTGCCTTTGAGAGGGCAGTGATGACTTGCTCCCAAGATATAAGGGGAGGGGGGCAGGTACTGAAGATGTCTTGTTTTACTGATGGGGGGACAAAGGAGTGAAGTTTTCACTGAACCTGTCTGCCAGCAGGTTGGCTATATCTACAGGGCTGGTGTATGTGGCATCCTTGACCACCAATTCTGAGCAGATCTGGGTGTTTCCCTTGAGATTTTAGACATATGTGAAGAAAGCCTTATGATTATCTTTAGTAGATGTGGCCAGTTTGGACTCGAAGTTTGCTTTGGAAGATTTCACTAGTGCTCTTATTTGGTTGTTCAGGCTAAGGAGAGATTGCTTCCAATTAGACCCCTTCTGCTTCTTGGTCCTGGACAGCAATTTCTTTCCTTTTATTATAGAGTTTATTTATTGTAGATGTCCACCAGACAGGTTTACACTTCCTTGAGGAGGAGGATTTCATCCTGTCTGGTATTCCTGATTCCATGCAGCTAAATAAATGCTCATATAGTACTTTGGTGTATGTTTGGACATATGCGCTAGTTTCTGTGGAGGTGGAGGGGGCTGTGAAGCTGGTTATACCTTCCCTCATGAGGTTGTAATCAGCTTTAGAGAAGATTTTTGTTTGACCCTAGCTAGGGGCGGGTGGTCAAGAGAGATGGTGACTTCAAAAGTGAATGTTTTGTGGTTAGATCTTACCAGGGATGATGACATTGTAGGGATGCTGCAGTGGTTACTCGTGTTGGTTAATATCAAGTTCAAGATATTTTCACCTCTTGTGGAGGTGTCAACCAACTGGTTCAAGGCATTTGCATTGATGGAATCAAGGAATCTCTGGCCATTTGTGTTTTGGCATGAGTATTTCTTCCAATCTATGGTTGGATAGTTAAAGTCGCACAGGATTAGGGTAAAGGGTTGAATCTTGATAGATTCAAAGAGGTCCAGATAGATGGAGTGAGCATCTTGAATCAGATTTGGAGGCCTGTAGCTAGCTATGCTTTTTATAGGGGTCTTGTCAATTGTTAACTGGACCTGGAGTATTTCCTGTGCATCATGCTGTTTGACTAACCTAGAGGCGTTTATATCTTTTATATATTTTGCAACTCCACCTCCTTTTGTTTTGCTGCCCAAGGCTTGGGGTCTGAATGAATGATAGGATGAGTAACCTGGTATGGCTGTAGTGCTGTCTGTAGCTTTGAACCAGGTTTCTGTGACTGCACAAATCTCAGCTTCTTCCATGGTTAAGAATGCTTGCAATGAGTGTAGTTTAATGTTTAGACTCCTAACATTTAGCAACATAACTTTTAATTTACGTTTTGATGAAATTTTCATGTTGGTTGTTTTGACCTCATGGCATTGCCTAAAAAAGGCACTATGGGGGAGGCAAGAGCCTTTGCCAGGAGCCTGAAGCCCAAGGGAGACAGATGCAAGTAGGAAATCACACAATGATCCTTTCTCTAGCAATCCCAGCTCAGACAAGACTATATCCATACTCTCCTGCCACAAGGGTGCAGGAGAGCCCTTCATAATTTAAAGATGGCTAGATTTGAGTTCAGTTGTATCAACAGCAGGCTAGATTCAGCAAGTCTGGATCTAGTCTATGCTACCTGAGCACTATTGGAGTGCAAAACAAGTGCAGATAATGAAGCAAGCACAGAAAGAAAAAGCAGTCAAAAGGCACCAATTAATGCAGTAAAACAGTTAAATGTAGTAGATCAGCACACTTCTGCCACAAGGGTACAGAAAAACACATTCTTAATATAGAGTAGCTGGTTTGGAGTCCAAGTGTAATAAGACCACAAAAACTACCTACAACAGCCCTACAACTAACAGATACAATGTAATACAGTGAAATTAACTACATAAAGCAGCAGACAGTGCAGTGTTTTATTTTTCTTTTTTCTTTTTGAAACTGCTAAAGTACAGTCACAGTATATAACAAAAGTGCAAAAAAATACTTGGAGCCCTTTTGTGCATTTCCCAACTCAGACAGACCAGACAAGCACCTACTGCCACCAGCTGAACAGTCCGAGTCCTCCCAATGCAAAAGCACCATAAAGGAGTACAACAGACAATTAGAGACAAAATGCATGTATACAGGGCACTACCAACCACCACTGCATGATGACCACTGGGTGAGCAAATTTAAGCAGGCACTTAAAACACAGGAAACTGGCTTCTAAACCCAACTGGCTTGTAAATCCTCTGGTCAATAAAATGACTACACTTACAGCTTTCATACGTCTATTCCAGCTCGGATAGACCAGGACACCACCTACTGCCACCAGCAGGAATATGCCAGTCCTCTTAATATAAAAGCACCAAAAAAGATTACTTGAGAGTGTAATGCTACAACAAAACAACTTAAACAAACTACCTAAACAAGGCCATTTTCAAGTATTAGTGACACACATTACAGGCAAAATCAAAAATAACATAAAAATAAAGCAGTGGCACTTTAATACAGTTAACTGAAGTGCAAAACAATAAAATCAATTTCTGACAGAATAGGATTAATTCAGGGCCATATCAGAGTGAGGCAGGGTGAGAAGCCAATGGGAGCAGACAATTTGTAGTAATGGATGTTTACTCAAGAATAAAACTGGTGTGCTGGGTGGGTACTCTATATTCTAAATATAGGAGAAAGAATGGGTGGGAGAAGTACTTAAATAGCTTACACAACAGACAACAGCAATATGCCAGCTCTGTAATGGCTGTGGTGGACTTATCCTTTGCCTGTATGATGACCCTGCATATTTGCTGTGTGCTGACCGTAGAGATACTCAATTCAGGTGTGGAGTAAGAACCATGATATTGATGACCACTAGTGCACCAGCCACAACTTTCTTCCAGAAGCTCATGGAAGCTGACAGTACTCGCTGATGTCTAGGTTGTAGGGGAAGAGGGTGCACCCTAGCTTGATGTGTCAGCCAACTCTCAATGAACTGTGGTATCTTGAGACTAAGGGGTGGGTTGGGATGGAGGAGGAAATATGCCCACCAGATTACAAATGTCTGACAGTGCCGTCATGTCTGCAGACTGTGTCAGGCTGTGGCAGCCATCAACATCGAGCAAAACAGGAAAGACAACATCCCCGGTAGAGGACCTAAACATTGAACACCTATGGAAACAAACAAACACACTCAAAGAGTATCACTGCTACTACATGATACTCTTAGATTCTACTGTCTGATGTTACAGCTGATGTACCGACATGCCTATAACAACAAAATGGCCATGCACAGTATGGGACTACTTCTGTCTAGGGAATGTTGCACTCCATTTTATATATATATATATATATATATATATATATATATATATATATATATATATTTATTTATATATATATATATATATATATATATATATATATATATATATATATATATATATATATATATATATATATATATATTAATCCATCAAAAAAACACTTAATCAAAACTCACTTACTCAATCCCAGTTCAGCGAAACTTCAGTTTAACAAAAGTATGGACTGCCAACATCCTTTCCCTGAGAAAAGAACCACTTGGCCACCAAGAGAAAAAAAAAACAGACCAAAACTAAACCCACCAAAGTGGGGGACATTACCCCCCACCCCACACCCCTACTTAAATATTCCAACTCCAAGATCACACTTCATTGTAGAAAGGGCAAAGTTCACCATAGTGGCCAAGTGGTTCCTTTCTCAAGGAAAGTATGTTGGCAGTCAGTGCTTTCATTAAAGTGAAGTTTTGTTGAACTGGGAACGTTAAGTGAGTTTCAATTAAGTGTTTTTTTAATTGATCAAAGTAGCTCCATATATATATATATATATATATATATACACACACACACACACACACACACACACACACACACACACATATATATATATATATATATATATATATATATATATATATATATATATATATATATATATATATATATATATATATATATATGATGGGGTATCCTCCACTGACTTACAGGCAGCTCAGTGAAATTCTGCACCAGCATCAAATCCTTCACTGTGCATAAAAAAGCTAACATGCCCCCCCCCCCTGCAAGGCAGAGATATCAGGCATGACTTTGTCAGCAGACCCCCCCACCCTCTGCTCCTTTGCAAGGCTAGTTACCTTGTTACAAGCACAACAGATCATGTTTGTGACCCTACATTGTACTTACTCTGACACAAATGACCCATGCAACAAGATTCTATGAGTTATGCTGAAAGAAGGCCCATTCACTCGTATCTCTAAGGAGTATCTGCTGACTGTATTTAAACATGGTCTGTATCACAAAATCAGTCTATGTGTGAGATCTTCTCCATCCTCTTGCTCTCGTTCTCAGGCATTGTGAATTGTAAACCTGAGGACAGACTTATGTTACGCTGTTGGCCTGTTATATGCCTTCACACTCTGCCTAGGACACATGCTGTCAATCAATACACAGATATGCTAGCTACATGGTCATAGTCCACTGGTCCTTTTGTATGTGTGCACCACAACATGAGATTGAGGGATTCCTCTCAACTGTCCAGAATTTTGCAGAATATCCCCAATTTTCTCTAATAGTATTGCCGTGTAACTCATTAATGTTTTGATTTTCTGGTAAATCACTGTTGATTATTTCCATATTTCATATTGTTCAGAAAATGCATGTTGATGTAAAATCTGTTATTTTAATTTTTTAAGTGAATTAAAGTAATATTTAATATTTAAATAGTATGTACATAGTTTCATGAGATTGTTTACTTATTTATTATTTATTTTACATTTGTTGACCGTGACAGTCCAACTGGATACAAGTCCATTTTCAGTGGAGGCCCGAGAAGAAAAGCTCCAAGAGCACAATTTATTACAGACAAACATGTAAAGACAAGACTTTGCCATACAATATTTCATAGAAGATAGGATACATTCACTTATTACTATATAATATTAGCTTTTGAAGATATCACAAAGCATGACATTCTTGAAATAGTTTACTTTCAAAGGAAAGAAAAAGAGAAGAAGTAAAGATCCATGAGACCAGTTGTTTCTGGATATAGATGTTAAGGACATCAGTATGATATAGAATTTGTTTTAAAAGTTAGGATACGTATGCTTGGTACTATAGGTGTTGACTTTAGGCGATAGTGGAAAGCACAACATTCCTGGGATAGCTTACAATAACTACTAGAGAGTCAGGATGTGCAATTGTTTAACAGTGTTAAGTGGGTACAGAGTTCTGACTTGGTTGGTTTGACAGTCTTAATTAAATAAGGTGAAATTTCAGAACTGACATATTAGCCAGGGGGGATGCAAGAGCATAGTTTGTTATTGATGAAGTGAGCTTTGACTAGGTTTTTGAACTGGGCTGGGGATTTGCCTTCAGTTATATGGGCAGGAAGGGAGTTCCTGGTTTTTGATATATAGTGGCTGTAGACAGACTTACCTGCCTCATTGTTATATTTAGTTACTTTGAGGAGTTTTTGTGTGCCAGACCTTAAGGTTCAGGTAGAGTGGTACAGGGTTGAAGGAGATTTTGTAGAGCTGGGGTGTTATCAGGGTAGTTTATTATTTTGTGGGCTAATGCTAGTTGATTGAGTTGTAGTAGTAGTGGTAATTCTAGCCAGTTGAGTTTTTTTGACAGTCACAGTGGTGCGTTCTGA
Organism: Protopterus annectens; assembly: GCF_019279795.1. Lineage (NCBI taxonomy): Eukaryota > Metazoa > Chordata > Ceratodontiformes > Protopteridae > Protopterus > Protopterus annectens. The sequence goes on from NC_056726.1 coordinate 1,333,274,832, forward strand.
TGGATGAGGTTGTAGCGAATTTAGCTATCTTATTGTAACAACTATCAAGGTTGTTTAGGTCAGATTTGTGGAGATTTGTAAGTATGGGGGATGCATACAATAAGGTGGATAACAGGTGAGTTCTGGCAATTGCAATTTTGGAGTGGTCGGTGAGAAATGTTTTATTGGGATAGAGTAGACCTAGTTATTTATGTACTTTTTTATGATTGTGGAAATGTGTACGTCAAATCTTAGGTGATTATCTATTTCTACCCCTAGCAACTTGGTATGATTGATGGGGTGATTGTAGTATTGTTATTAGAGGAGATGATGAAACTATTGGAGGGAGGTGCAGTTCTGTGGGAGCTAAAGAGTAGTAGTTTTGTCTTACCTGGGTTCAGAATGAGGTTTTGATTGGTAATCCAATTTTCTGCTAGGGAAAAGTATTCTTGTGTTTGGGAGTGAAGGAGGTCAATAGTTTTGGCTGCACATATTATGGTAGTATCATCAGCATACTGTACTATTGAGGCTTTGGGAATATAGGATGGGAGCTGGTTGGTGAATTGGGTAAAAAGGAGTGGTCACAGGATGGAGCCTTGGGTACCACTAGGGAGACTGGTAGGGAGGGAGAGAGTTGGTTTTGCCACATTACAGCTTGTTGCCTTCTCTCTAGGTAGTTTTTAAACCAGGAGATGGCAGGGACGGTAAAGTTTAGAGTGGATAGTGAGTGAAGGAGTTTTGTATGGTTAACCATATCAAATGCTTTGGATAAGTCTAGGAATGTGGCGGATACAAAGAGTCCATTGTTTCTGTGGTTGTTGATGATGTTGGTAAATGCTGTAAGTGCAGTGGTGATGCTGTGGAAGGGTCTAAAGCCATGTTGTTGTGTTGCTAGTAGTTTGTTATCTAGGAGGTATTGCATTAGTTGCTTGTGTATTACCCTTTCTAAAATTTTAGATAATGGGGATGGTATGGCTATAGGGTGGTAGTTATTGAGTTCAAAGGAGGTATCCCCTTTATGTAGTGGAATGATATGTGATATTGTCCATAACTGTGGTACTGTACACTCGGAGATGGATCTGTTTATTAAGATGGAGATGGGATATGCAATGGCTTCTGTGGCTATTTGGAGGTATTCAGCGGGTAGTTTATCGGTGGCTAGAGAAGTTGGTTTGAGTTTTAGGAGTAGTTTTTCAATGGACTTTGTTGGTTCTGGGTGGAAGCTAAAGTTAGGGCAGTTGTTTATTGTGACTGGTGGGGGGGTGTATTTGCAGAGGTGGGGATATTGTTGTAGGTTTGGTTTTACAATGTACTACAACACATTCCATATGTTAATTAATAACTGAGCAAATGACAATTGTTTTGTTTTAAAATCAAATAAAAATTTAAAAAAAAATGTCACTGATTTTGGTCCTTTGTCCACCCCAACATTTTGGCTTTGTCCAGATTTCTTGAAGAAAGAAGTTGAGCAGTATGAGTTTGGGTCTAATGCAAGCCATATGTGAGAATGTCATAAACACTGCCTACCATTGTTCCCAGCGTAAAGTGGCTCACATACATGTTGATACTGCTCCTCCACCCCCTGCCCACAACTACATTTTACAATGTATTATAACACATTCCATATAATTGTCATAGAGAACTTTTAACTCCCCCAAAACAGAAAAACACATTTGAAAAAAAGATTCTACGCACATCACCTGAAAAGAGCAACACCAAAAATGTGCAACTAGACATGTAATCCCCCCCAAAAAAGCATCATAGATGAGCAATGGTATGAAGATATTTCCTCTAACCCCATGCAACATCACAATAGGGTGAATGCATTCTTAAATGCATACTCATTCCCACTCACAGAATCTGGAGATACCAGTTAAAAAGGCACCCCCCCCCCTTTACAACCACAACTGGGATATACCTCTCAACATGAAGACATTGAAAATAGGAACAAAGGCCCTTGAAAAGCAGGACCATCAAGGTAAAAATCTGGACATCTAATTAGTATAAAATTTGAATATCAAATAGCACATAACTCTCCTCTTCCAGTAGAAATGAGTGACACTACTCAGAAACACGTCTAAAAACAGAGAGACATAAAATGATGGAAAAATATATGCACTTTGTCAGAAAAGACAGTGTAAAATCTGCAGACTTCAATGAATTACAAAATACCACCATACAAGGTGTTTGATTTTTACTTAAGAAAAAGGGAGATGTAAGATGTGAGTGCTCTTTCTTTAAATTATTGTTGTCTCTTGTATTGTGTATACTAGACAGCTTCAAAAATCATAAGTGATGAGGGGGATTTAGAAAACTGTGTGAAAATATAAATCAATCCTTAAAATAGGAACATACCTCCAAAAATATGGATATCCTGTGTAGAGGTGTATCAGGACCAAAAAAAGGAATGCTTCTCCAACATATGGAAAGTTAAGAGGTCTGACTGGGGATACACACTTTGACAAACCATTCTCCTCAAACACCCACCAAACAAAAGGAAAACAACTGCATCTTCAGATCCCTTCCCCAAGCTTCACATATCACCAAAGGAAAGTTAATTACAACTACACAGTAAAGACAAAGGCAAAGGTGGTTAATAACGTGAAACCCACAATTCCTATCTTTTTCAAAAGACCTATGTCCCTACCTCCTGCAACTATATCCTATGCTGTGATAAGTAAAGTATATTGATTATAGAGATCATAGCATGTTAACAACTCCTGTATCCATCTTCCCCAATTAGCTGGCAATTATCAACGACCCGCTGCCCTCAACAGTCTAAATACAACTGCAGAACACCAAGCAATATTTAAAACCAGTTTCCCAACAAGAGCAAGCAGTATCCATTGAACACTTACCTCAGATGCAGTGGTTGTGAATGTCTGACAGGAAGCAACTACCCCTCACTCTACTTCCCTTGGAAAAGTAAAGCAAATTCCTTAACATGAAATGAGCTGCAATGGCCATGGCTTCATTTATCCAATGGCCATGGCTTCATTTATCCAATGGCCATGGCTTCATTTATCCAATGGCCATGGCTTCATTTATCCAATGGCCATGGCTTCATTTATCCAATGGCCATGGCTTCATTTATCCAATGGCCATGGCTTCATTTATCTCAGCTTGAGGCTAATAGTGTGCTAGTTATACTAATGAACCAATTGTAGGTAAAAATCTCTTTTACACTGTGTCATTGATCAAGGTTGTGCTATGATGCTCAGTCTTGATGGTACACATTTATGAGAAGCTGCAAAGTGCGTTGCAGGTATGTGAATGGTTCACTAATCTTAGCACGTGCAGGTAAATTTTGGCTAAAGAGCAATAATGGAATGAAATGTAGGTTATCTGAGCTACACAGTTTGTCATTGTTGTATTCACACTCAAATGCCACTCTGTCATGCAGATATGAGGAGTGATGCTGTGGTATTGTAACCTTTCACAGTGCCTTGTTGCCCCTCTTTTGTATGTCATGTGACAGCAGCAATGTGTACTGACATAAGTGTGGTACTATATTCCACTGGACTGTGTGACCTGTGAAGTAACATGACTTCTTAAGGTTCTGACTGTGGTACGGCTCCCATGTGGTGTTCTCAGGAAAGTAGAATATTTCTGCACATACTGTATAGAGATCAACAAGAGTACCTGATGGGAAATTCTTATAAGGGTCTCCAGTATAAGGTAAATGTCTGGTACTGCTTTGATAAAGTGACTGCTGCAACTAGCATCAGCACCCTGATAAGCGGTGTAGGCGCCACTACAGTGACCTCACGTGACACCACCTTGAACTTTTTTGCAGAGAAGAAGTAGAAGTCAGTGACAATACTCATGTGTCCTGCAGTAAGTATGCACAAATAGTACATTTTAGTGTGATGCAATTCAGAATCACTGGACAATTGCATAGTAAATGTGTCATATGCATTCTTATTTTCCTTGGTGTTTTTACCTCCTGAACAGACTGAAGAGAATTAGCTCCTGTTTCAAAGGCAAAGTGTCTCCAAATGCAAGGATAAGTAGATAAGTGTATTAGGACAGCTACGTATACATTTATTTTTTTATTTATTTTCATTTGTTTACTGTGATAGTCCAGCTGGATCAGCAAAAGTAAGCTCCCTTTTCAGCAGAGACCTGGGGAGAAAAGCTCCACGCTTCATATGTAAAAGACAAAGTACACGAAAGAGAAAAAAGTTACAATAATTTTCCTAGTATGATAACGTAATACAAAGTAATGCTATTAACAAATAGTAACCAAAACAGGAGGTAATCTTATACATTCGCAATTGCAGTGATAATTTTCGCAATCACATATACAAAGCAGTCATGATAGATCAATTTCAAAAACAGTCACATTCATAAACAGTTGCATAGCAGTATCAGGCCACAATACAGATAGTAGTTGCAATCCAGTACAGAATATAAACAGAAGTGGTAGACAGGAGGTCTCAGTTTGGATGGTGCAGTAGTGGAGTGGTACAGCAGTTTCATTTGTTGTCTCACAGCAAGAGGTTCTCTGGTTTGATTCTCAGCTGGGGTGTCTTCTGTGTGCAGTCTATATGTCCTCCCTTTGTTAATGTGGGTTTCCTCCCATGTTATAAAGACATGCGTCTGGAGCATTTCTCCCCGGGCTCCACTGAAAATTGGCTTTGTTATAAGTCACACTTCCCCAATAAACAAATGTAAAATAAATAAAATAGCCAGATAGACTGTGGAAAAAGTAGGTAAAGGGAGAAGAGTATAGGTCTATAGGAGTTAGAGTAAGTACATTTTGGGAAGTGAAAGGAGGGAATGCTGAGTGGGAAAGATCCAGGAGCAGGTGATAATATCCATAACCGAATACCCTTTGCAACCCATTTCCTGCAACTACACATCTCCCATTAGCCTGCCTAGTCAAACATTTCCTAAAAATTACCACTGCATAGCTAACAAATGCTTTGCATTTCTCTACCTACTTTTATGCCAGACAGTCACCATTTTTTTCTTTTGTTCCTCTGCCCTTTTTGCCATCATTCTTTTATATGTATTGGATGAATGCGGTTTTATTTATCTCCATTTGTGCTACAATTTTATAAAATATCAGCCACAGCTGTGTCTGTGGTGCAGTAGTAGCCACCATACCACTGACCTGCCTCCGGCGCTGCCTTTCCGTGTGGTGACATGGGTCATTCAGCAGGGGTCATCTGGAGGGTTCAACTGTGGCACTAGTGGTCTGTCACTGGGGGGGGGGGGTTGTTGCATCCTTTTTGGATGCTGCCAGTATATTCCAGTATATTACCCTGCAGGTGATGGAGGAAGTAATAATGGCAGTTGTGGACCAGCAGCTTGACAACACCATTGGCTGCCTGGATAACATCCTTATGCAACTGATAAGAGTTGCACCACTGCCTGCCCTGCTCAGCATGCCAACAGAGAAAGGACCCAGAGGAGTGGAAAGTCAAAGATAGGACTGACCTTTGGCTGATTGCTGATGGTGCTGTCCTTCTTTCTTTAAATTCCCATCCCTATCTGTCGTCCAATCTCTCCATCACCAAATGTCCATCCTCTGTATCTGTCCCTATCCAGTATACCACTCCTTTGTTTCACCATCTGCCCTATTGTTCTTTGTCTGTGTTCTCTGTTTGTTTGACTGTCTTCCCCTGTACCATCTCTATTCCCCCTTTCCTCCACACACATTCCCTTTATCTGTATGGAAATTAAATATGTTATAAGATGTGAATAAAAGAACCATTCATCTTTAACCGTGGTGTAGGCTGAATGTCACTCAGGAATAATAACAGATCCAGAATCAGGTTTAAGTGTTAGTGCAACCTTTTCCAGATCTCCTTAGGGAATGGATGACCTGTACATCAGCACCCTGATTGAAGAATGATTATTCTCAGCTGGGTCTTAATGTACGGGTGACACTAGAAAATGAATCCAGTGCTTCACTGCAGCATATTAAAGTGCCCAGAAGCTAAGACACTAAGGAAGCTAATGGTTGCACACTATTTTACACTTGGTTGTCATATCCACTGTCTATTAAATGCTAGTATGGCATGCATCTCTAATAGCCTCTGACAACCCAAGTCCAGCTCCTGGCCTTCATTTGTGGCTTAGTTTCTAAGTGCAGCGAAACCATTTGTACTGGCAGGAGAAGGGGTGGATGTAGGTGATTAGTGCCTTAAAACTAGTTGCTTCAGGCAGGTGAGGCTCATCAGCCTGCGTAGCAACCCACCTAGGAGAAGGCAAACTCTGATTTAAAACCCCCATCATGGTGAAGGCTTTGGGAGTAAACCCCCAAGAAAAAATTCATAGATGGAGCCCCTAAGGCAGTTTGAGGCTGTACTTGACCTCATTCTGGCAGCTCCTGCAATGACACTGATGCCAAGTTGTACTGGCCTTTCCTTTCCCCTTGGATTACATCAGTAGCATGGAGAGGGGGAACCTGCTGCTGGGCATCAGCTGCTTCCGGAAATTCACTTGCCTGGGCCTGTGCCTTGGAGAGGACACTCCAACTTCACTCTGTGAGCAGTGACACAACACAGGAAGTAGCAATTACCAGTAATAAGCCAATGCACTCAACTGGCATAGAGTCACGGGCCAGGGGCTGCTTCTGATGGTGGGAGAGATCCTTTGATCCCATTCCGCAGCTATTGCCTGCCTTATTCTGGGCAGCTCCCAGCCAAATAGGTGCTGTCTTGCCAGGATCCACTTGCTCCACTGGGTGTGTGGGGCTTAGGGAACCCCCAACTGGTAGATCATTAACCATACACCTGGAAAAACAAAAAAAGCAACAAAATAAACTTTTATACTAGGGACATAGAACATAAGGTCAGTGACTCCAGGCCTTATAGAAGATCTACAGATCAGTGATGCTCAGAAGACAGCAGTCACTAACAATGAGGTGAGCAGATTGCAGACGGACATTGTGGCTCTCCAGGAAACAAGGTTGCAATCCATTGGATGCCTCATGGAGAAAGACTTTTTTTGGCATGGAAAGCTTCCAGAAGAGACGAGGGACCAGTATGTTGGTTTTGCAATCAGTAACAACCTTGTTGGCTCAGTCATACCACCAAATATGGGAAATGAGAGACTGCTGAACATTTAGCTACAAACACCAGTGGCCATGGTCAATATCTTCAGCATCTACACTCCTACTTTAACTTCTACCCATAAAGTCAAGGACAAATATTCTATGATGAGCTTAGTGCTGCCATCAGTGAGGTCACTTCTCATGAACCATTATTCATTCTTGGTGATTTTAATGCCAGACTTGGCAATGACCATCACAGCTGGCCATTTTGTCTGGGATATTTTGGAACAAGAAAGATGAAGGTAAATGGAGAGTGTCTCCTTGAACTTTGTTACCAATATGACCGCTGCATAACCAGCACCTTCTTCAATGTCAAACCCCAGCAGAAAGTTTTATGGTGGTACACAAGATTGAAACATTGGCACCAACTTGACCTTGTCCTAACCAGACACAGCAGTTTAGGCAGTGTCAGAGTAACATGCAGTTACCACAGCTCAGACTGTGATACCAACAACTTGCTCATGTGAAGTAAGGTGAACAACCAGATGCAAAGGTTCTTTTGCTCTAAAAAGGATGGGAGCCCAGGCATTGAGATAGACAAAACGCATGACCCTTTAAAAGTATGCAAGTTTGTTCAAGCACTTGAAGAGACTTTGTTCTGCCTGGGTGACACTGTCACCTGTTTTTGCAGAATCAAATAAATCCACCAAATGGAAGCAGCAAAGGTGTAAGCAAGATAAAATGGCAAACAAATAGCGTATCACAAATTTTATTCTCCGCTTTCGTCATAGACTTCTTCAGAATGATAAAAAACTACACAAAACCACATGACTTAAATACTTTAAAAATTAAGCTAATCATTCAATTAAACAATAAAAAAACATTAATTAAGCATGTAAAATCATTTCATGAACTTATTTACATAAAATGTAAAAGTAAAAGATCACTATTCTTTTTAATATGTAATTCACGATGTTTCAAATAACATTTCACATTTATAACATCGTTCAAACCAGGAGGAGAATCAGATTTTAATCTGACCTGCCAGTCAGTTTCTCGTTGTTGCAAGTGATTTTTATAATCACCATCCCTCATGTCTTTATTACAAACCTCTAAAACAGAAAACAAAAATTTTTTGAAATTAAGACATACTAAAGAATGCTTGAAAAGAGCGTTGGTATCATCCTTTTTCTTAATACTGTAAAGGTGTTCCCTAATACGTGTTTTAAGATGCCTACTCATCATGCCGACATAAAATGCCGGACAAGTGGAGCATAGGGCAATGTAAATAACCCCTTGAGAACAACAGTCTACATAACCAGGCACTGTAATAGTCCTATTGGATGAACACACCGAAATGTAAGGACCTACAGAAATGTAACGGCACATGTTACAATTGTAACAACAGTGCACACCTTTTTTGTCACTAAACACCTTTAAGTGGCCACTGTTTTGATTTTCCAAAATTCTCTTTAAATTGTAATTGTTTCTATGAGTAAAAAACGGTTTATCACCCAAAATGTTAAACATATCAGAATTCCCTTTTATGACCCTCCAATTTTTTTCAATCATATTCTTAATACGTTGAGAGTCAGAATTCATTTCCAAACAACACGTCAAAGCACAATTAATGTCACTAATATTTCCCTTTTTAATAATATCAAAAATAGTAGATGAAGTCATGTTTAGTAAGGATGGATAATGTGATTCACGCTTCTGGTAAATTTCCTTAGCGGTATCTACCAATAGAGTTCTGCCGTACCCCCGATCCAAAAATAAAGAAATGATGAAATCAAATTCTAACCATAAATCTTCATCCCTGGAAGTCATACGGCAGGCTCTAATGAACTGTCCCCTTGGAATATTTCTCATCACATGTTTGGGATGTCCACTACGGTAATGCAGGTATCCATTACAAAAAGTTTTTTTCCGATGTATACGACTATGGAACCTTTTTTCATGAATGTCCCACCATAGGGAGACATCTAAAAAATTCACACTTAACCCCACGTTTCCAATCACAAACTTTAAAAATGAAGACAAAGAATTAATCTCTAATAAGAAAGCATCAACAGTATGTTGATTACCTTCAATAATAAATAGTAAGTCATCTACAAAGCGAGAATAAAAAGAAATATTATATTTATTGGTTAAGTGAGAAATAAATTGATGTTCCCACCAAACCATAACAGTATTGGCATAAGCAGGGGCTGCCGATGACCCCATAGCTACACCTCTTTTTTGTCTATAATAAATTCCATCAAAAAGAAAAAAGTTGTTATGTAAAATGATATCCAAAAACCTACAAATTGTTGAAATAATGTTGTTATTGAAATGAGATCTGTTATTACTCAAAAAGTTCCGAACAGCCTCTATTCCCTCGTCATGGGGGATACAAGTATATAATGAAATAACGTTGAGTGTAAAAATTATATGTTTGTTCGGGTCAAAAAGTCCCGTCAAACCATAGTGGTTGATTTTATCCAAAAAATGCCAGGAATCACGGGTATAAGAACCTTCTTCAACAATACTTGGTCCCAAAACTGCATCAATAACTAAAGATAAACCCTCTGTAACACAGTGTGGAGAAGATACAATGGGTCTAAAAGGTGGGTGTTTAACACATTTATGAGTTTTGGGTATCCCAAACATAACTCCAATTCTAGGTTCTTCTACCACACAAAATTCATACATGTCAAAACTAATGTCACCAGACATTAACGCCTCATAAAGATGCGAATGAATTAACCTTTGACTCCGGTGTATGTCAAAGAGTGCAACAACATCGTATTCATCTTTGTTACTTAATATTTCATTCATACTTTTAGTGTATGCTTCTTGTTTCATTATAACAATGTTCCCACCCTTGTCACTCTTCATGAATCTAAATTTGTTAGTCATACTTTGTAAATTCCGGAGTGCATTTTTTTCCCCAAGAGTCATGTTACTGTAAAAATTAGGTTTAAAATTCAACATGTCATATGTATCCTGTATACACATATCCTCAAACACCTTAATGGTGTGTGATAGAGTCGGAGTGTAACAGGAAGGTTTAGTAAAAATCTGGTTACCCTTAGAAATGTCATGCATTAAATATTGTAGATTAAGTTTCCTAGCATATTTCTTGATGTCAACCACTGTCTTAACGTAATTAGCTCTACTACTGGGAACAAAATTCAAACCCAGTTTCAAAACTTCCAACTCATTTTCTAAAAAAACATGGTCAGTCAAATTAATGATGTTAAAAGTGTTAGTTTGTCCATCAAATTGTCCACTTAGGTCTCTTCCCCCGATGACTCGGACCCCAAAAAGGTCCGACTCCTGGTAAACACTGTCCTTGAATTCGTCTGACTTTTCTTCTGAAAAAAAGAAGATGTGGATGAATTACCTAAACCAACATATAAACTAACATATAGGGTAAATGCTCCCCCCAATGCACACTCATCTCATGCATGCTAACATATAGGGTAAGTGCTGCCCACAATGCACACTCATCTCATGTATGCTAACATATAGGGTAAGAGTTGCCCACAGTGCACACTTATCTCATGTATGCTAACATATAGGGTAAGTGCTCCCCACAATACACACTCATCTCATGTATGCTAACATATAGGGTAAATGCTCCCCACAATGCACACTCATCTTATGTATGCTAATATATAGAGTAAGTGCTCCCCACAGTCCACACTCATCTCATGTATGCATGCAACTCAGATACCTCTCACTACAATGCCACCCCATTCACAGTTAATTGTTTAATTGAATGATTAGCTTAATTTTTAAAGTATTTAAGTCATGTGGTTTTGTGTAGTTTTTTATCATTCTGAAGAAGTCTATGAAGAAAGCGGAGAATAAAATTTGTGATACGCTATTTGTTTGCCATTTTATCTTGCTTACACCTTTGCTGCTTCCATTTGGTGGATTTATTTGGTTTTGGTTTTCTTGAGCACTTGTGTTGTTCTTTGTTTTTGCAGAATATTCAAATTTTTGTCTATTATTTATAGGATTATTCCTCATTAAATTTGTGGTTTTCTGGCAAATTGTACATTACTAAATTCGCTAAGTGGTAACATGCATTTGAATTTTAGACTTCTTATCCCTTAGAAAATGCATACCAACACAAATCCTGTTATTCTAGCAACTTTCTAAGTTTATAAGAGCAATATTTAAAATCTGTCCATAATTTTAGACTGTCACCCTATTATTTGGTAATTTGTCCAGATCTCTTGAGCTTATAGGTTGAGAGGTATGAAGGGATCAAAGGCTAAAAAGATAGGAACATATTTTAAACATTGCTGATATAAAGTTAGAAAGGTGCTAGAATAAAAAGATTTGTTTTAGCATGCATACTATCTGAAACTCAAATGTGTGTCATTATTTATTAACTTAATCCCCAATGATCGCAAATAAACCACAAATTAAATAAGTAAAGGACAAAAAATAAGGTAAATATCTGGACATTTTTGAAAATCTTGTATTTTGGATGTAAAATACTTCCTCCAAAACCATTTACATAAGCTACACCAAGATTGAAACATTATATGGAGAAACTAATTTACATCAAAAATATAAAAAAATGATAATACAGTAATAAAAAAATAAACAAGTAAAGCATAACAGTTTTATGGACAACCCATTCTCTAAGCACAATAATGTGGTGGTGGCATCAGAAAACTACTGGGTGGGCATTATTTACACAGTAACATGCACCCATTGGGTATTATTGCTTGCTTATCAAAGTATACCTCAGACTCACTAGAACAGAATGACCACATATATAACACATGGATGAAATAGCTCACAAGACATCTCTTAATATATAACTGTAAATTAGCAATAGGGCAGCTAACAGTGTAAGGCTTTAATATCTGAAGCCTCCTTATATTAGCTTAGCCAATGAAATAAAATTTAAATTAGCTGATTCAAGGCAAGACAGTAGAATGTTCTACCAGAGGTTGACTTAAGTATATGGACTTGATAATGATACATTTAAATATACTGCAGAGGAATATTGTAATTATGGATCAGGAAGTGATTACAAGTAATATTATAATTATGTGTTATACACACTAATACTGCAGTATAAGTGTGCAATTTAGGATGCAGTTCTGACAAGGTACATCCCATAAGTGAATGGCAAATAAATTAATATTGCCCAGGAGATTTCAAAAGCATCTCCAGTAGTTGTGATGATGAAACTTGTTGTTGTACAATAATGTCAAGCAGCACAATTTGCTAACATATAAGGTAAGCACTCCCCCCAATGTACACTCATCTCATGTATGCTAACATATAGGGCAAGAGCTGCCCACAATGCACACTCATCTCATGTATGCTAACGTATAGGGTAAGTGCTGCCCACAATGCACACTCTTCTTATGTATGCTAACATATAGGGTAAGTGCTGCCCACAATGCACACTCATCTCATGTATGCTAACATATAGGGTAAGTGTCCCCACAATGCATGGGTCTATATTATAAGATCGACGGTTGAAAACATTGAACAACATACGGTCGACACCATATGGTCGATGTCTTCAAACGTCGACCTTATAAAAAGACAAAAACAAAAAAATTACCCTAATGGGTTTAAGCAGGGGGGGCAAGCCCCCCTGCACCCCCCACACCCCCCGCTACTTAAATATACCAACTCCGAGACCACACTACATTGCAGTAAATGGAACTGTCCCTTTACGGAGATTTCTGTTTACATGCTCGAGATTCTGAGCATTTGATATTCTCGTGTCTGACATTGTCGGCTTTTGAGAATATAATATAGACCGCAATGCACATTCATCTCATGTATGCTAACATATAGGGTAAATGCTCCCCCCAATGCACACTCATCTCATGTATGCTAACATATAGGGTAAGTGCTGCCCACAATGCACACTCATCTCATGTATGCTAACATATAGGGTAAGAGTTGCCCACAGTGCACACTTATCTCATGTATGCTAACATATAGGGTAAGTGCTCCCCACAATACACACTCATCTCATGTATGCTAACATATAGGGTAAATGCTCCCCACAATGCACACTCATCTTATGTATGCTAATATATAGAGTAAGTGCTCCCCACAGTCCACACTCATCTCATGTATGCATGCAACTCAGATACCTCTCACTACAATGCCACCCCATTCACAGTTAAATACTACCCCTCCCACCGCAAAGCCATCCAGTTTGCATTCTTAAATTAAATACCTCCTTTCCTACAGTGTGTGTAATGCAAGCACCTGCATCATTTCAATGATGCCCCTAACAATCCACTTCTGTTACCAAGACAAACATAGCCAAAATACTGCCCACCCAGTTACACACCCAGCCCATGCACATATATTATGCCCTATCCCACTAAACCAATGTCCAGTACGTACTTATATAAATAATGCCCTTCCCACTGCTCACACAGTCTATATGCATAACTTAAATATTTCCTGATCCAACTGCACACACATTATAAACGCGTTCCATTCACTGTTGTTCTCCTGCATTGTACATAAGTAAGTTAAATACTGTCCCAGTCACCAGTAAATGCACACTCGACACAAGATACCAGGAACCAAAGTGGAAACGGTTACTATAAAGGCTGTCTTCCGAGATCACCACACCTTCAATAACTCCACCAAATGCAGCAGGGCTCAAACAATTAACATTCCACTGATGATAGTGTGAAAAAAACTTTTATTAACAAATACACATAAAGATTCTGATGAGGTCTCCAGTGGGAGACGAAAGCGCTAAATCCTTTTTATTTTTATTTTTTATTGTTTTGTATAACATCCAGCAATTTAGTGGCGTTTATTGATTCTTTATGTGTATTTGTTAATAAAAGTTTTTTCGCACTATCATCGGTGGAATGTTAATTGTTTGAGCCCTTCTGCATTTGGTGGAGTTATTGGAGGTGTGGTGATCTCGGAAGACAGCCTTTATAGTAACCGTTTCCACTTTGGTTCCTTAAATACTGTCCCATTTAATTAAACACTATCCCAAAGATATGCATACCTTATATAATGCCTAGTGTACTATACAGCCTTTGCCAAGCATGTACATAACTTCATATTTATCCCAAGCACATATCTAACTTAAGTCCTGCCTTTCTAGCAGTGCATCAATAACTTCTGCATATATAACTACACTACAACCCCCTCCAAACTGCACACCCATTCCATGAACATGTTACTTTACTGCCTCTCCCACTGCACACCTGTTTCTAACATAATATGCTCCCCTGCTGCATAACCAGTCCATGTACAAATGTAACTTAGCTACTACCCCAATACACACCTGTCATCAGCACATTCATAACTTAAATACTATCCCTTTTAACTGCAAACAAACCCCAAGGACATATTAAATGCAGGATTACTAAAGGCAAAATGTGAAAAAGCAGATAGTTTTATCTTTTCATGAAGATCTACTTGATCCAAATATGCCTGCAACAGAATAAGCGATCACTGCTAATTTAACTTCTTTTGTAACCTTGAATGCTTTTGTGGGGGCAGACATTCTAATGAAATTTTGTTTCCTTAAAAAGCTAAATCTATCCCATAATGCATTCTGAGGACATAGTTAATGAAAATCTGTCACCCCACCATATTTTGCCAAATCCTTGTTCCATTCAATTTGAATAAAAGACCAGTTGCTTGCCAGATGATGTTGTGTTTACTGCTTAGCTGCTAGAGGGTTATGACTGTACAGTAGCCCATATATTTGAGTCCATTAGACATTGAAACAACACGGCTTGGAGGCATTTTCATGGTACTCTTTCAATAAGTGTGTCAGTGAATCCTGCATATGTCTGCCTGATTCAGGGGGATTAAGGCAGAATTGAAGAGTGAGCATGCCAGGTTGCTTACAAAAATATGTAAGTAGAATTCAAACAGGTGTGTTGCACTAAAGTTAAACTGATCCTTGGTTAACATCAAATATCTCAAAACAAACATGGTGTAACACATGTTGCCTGTGACAGGCTATTTTTCCCTTACAAGTGAAATTCAGAAGATTGACCAAGAGTGATTTTTAAATGGTTTTAGCAGTGTGCATTGTGAAGCACTATTAGCATTAACTGAGAAGGACAAGAGTGCATGCAGACACAGTGTCAGTTGTCATTGTGTAGTGCATAGTGAGCTTGTTTAGAGGTATTTGTAATAGCAGCAGATCAGTGCAAAGGCAGAACAGCAACTGGAATGGACAAGCTTAGCTCATCTTGTTTACCAGGAAGAACTACAAGGGAGCAAACAGCACAACAGAATACCCTGGCTGAATGCCAGCCATAGTATTTTAAAATATTCCCATATCAGCAATCTGTCTCAGCCAAAAAGCAAAAAGTGCAGTCTTATACAATTCATTGAGTAACCTGGCAGTGTTCTACAATGAAGAACTAGCCAGGATTGGTCTTTGGAGTTGGATCTAGTACATACTACTGTACAGAAGTGGGGAAGTCAAATAATGTTAGACCCACATAGGTGAAGTAGTAAACAGATACACAGTAATTATAAACACAGAGGAGGTTGATAGAATAGTCACATCTGCATTGTTATGCATTTTCTGAAGAATATGAAGTCAGAAATTCAAATGTCTGTTGGCACCAATATATATTCTCAATATGCATAAGGAATACTTGTCCAAATTTATGCATATTCATTATGTATACATTAATGTCATTCTTAGGTGGAGGTGGGATTTGCTACTTCACATCCCGGGATATACTAAGAATGTACTCCACATTTCTTATATACATCCCCTCCCACCTTTAACCCATTTCAAAGACAAACATTGCCTAAACAGTACTCCTCCAACTGCACACCTACTCTGTGTCCATGCATAAGTTAAATAATGCATCTCCCACTCCATATCTATTAAAGCATATGCTTGTACGCTGTCTGCTCTGAAGGGTCATTTTAAACCTAGCCAATAAACCAAAGTTAAAATCAAATCCTGTATTTTGTGCATATGCAGAATACGCTTTAACCATTATACCAAACCTACCTTGCCTATTTAAACTACTTTATGCCTTACTAGACACCCAGGTATACTTGTCAAACTGTTATAACAAGAAATATGAACAGAGCCATAAATAATGCAAGGAATAAAACTTAGCAATAGGGATAATTTTTAAATATTGCTTGTACAAACTTCAAACGTTGACAGAATACCAGATTATGCATTTGCATGAACATTCTGAAGGGTATGAAGTCTGAAGCTCCAGTGCCTGTCATTATTTTCTGACTTCCGTCTTCAATGACTTGCAAATAAATTGAAAGAAAAATAAAATTTTATGATGAACAGATCAAAAATATGAAGCAAAAATCTGGGCATACTGCAAAAATCTGGATAGTTGAGAGGTATGCACCCAACTGAATGATATATGTAAATGAAACACTGCAATTTCCACTGTGCACCTCTCCCTGGCACATGCATAATATATTAACCATCTCTACTGAGTCTCAGCTATAACACACTTTATATAAATCACATAATAATTAGAGCAAACATGCTGCCTTTTATTCAGTCTGTAAAATTGGTAGGTACTTTTGTCTCTTCTGTTTGGACTTCTTCAGACATTTTCGTTCTAACATGTTACACAAGCTCTCTGATTTGTCAATTGCATTTTTATAACAACAACACCCAATCAGTATATCAAATTCAAATAGACCAATGGACTGAAATTTTATCAAAACTCATTGTGAGCACTGATACTAAAATTTAATGGGAATATCAGTAGACCAATGGTCTATCAGCTAAGTGTTGGAGTAGCCAATTTGGAAGCTGCGCACTGGGGAGCCAGCCATTTGGGGTGCAAGAAAACCAAACAATGGCAGCTGAGATGAAAACATAAAGTACGCCAGTGGGACCTTAGAGTGGGTTAACCAATTAGTATGGATAAGGTGGAATAGCAGCCAATGGCAGGGATTTATAAAATTTTCAGGAGTTATAACATTGCACCAGTTCATAAGATCTAAAGCTGTGACTTACAACATTGCACCAGCTCAGAATGCTTCAAGATGGACCTGCTAAGCATCAGTGATACAGTTGCTGTGTCTCTACTCTACAAGGGTATATGTGTTAAGTCTCCCCAACCCAAAATATTGTTGGAAAACAGTTAAATGCTTGTCCAGATGTCAGTGCACCGCCAACACTGTTTCCAATATTATAACGCCCACCCCAAACAACTCATGCATACAACACTGTACCTGAAACCATCACTGACTTTAAGCTTTCATCTGCAGAAGGTCTAAACTGCAGTATGTAGGCAACTGATGAATGGTGCTGGGCAACTTCCACACTGGCATTTAGGATAGACCAGAGGTGAATGAATATATTCTTAGGTACATGACAGTGTCTGCTAGTATATCTCATCACCCT
This sequence comes from Protopterus annectens, assembly GCF_019279795.1. Taxonomy (NCBI): domain Eukaryota; kingdom Metazoa; phylum Chordata; order Ceratodontiformes; family Protopteridae; genus Protopterus; species Protopterus annectens. The sequence goes on from NC_056726.1 coordinate 1,333,292,195, forward strand.
GGCTACATGTGCCCCCTGATATAAAACAATGAAGAATTTATTTAGCAATGATGCGGGGGACAATTGTTCCACATGAATGCTATAATAGCCCCTATATTATACCATTCTCCATCATCCCAAATCATATGGAGTCTCGGTGGAGAGCTAATCTATACATTCTCTTCACTGCTGAACTCTGGTATTCCTGATGCAGACACCCCGTTGTACTGTGCACAGATGTAAATCTATGGACTGAAAAGGGTAATTTCATCCAAACTACATAGCACAGAGTTACTTGAAATAACACGCATACATTTATAAATTCATGCTGTAGTTCATAAACTCTCCTGCATGAAGTTATTATCATGTAGAGTTCATTTAATTCATTCTAGATCAGCTTTCTGACAGCACCATTCATTATATCAATACTATTATAACAGACTATTCTGTGCTTTTCAACATAAAGCCTGAATAGAATAAGATACTTGAAAAATAAATGCTTATTTCTCAGGAACTGTTTATTTGAAATGCAAGATATGTTTATGGCATGAATAATACCTAAAAAATTATAAGAAAATTGTTACTTTATTTTATAACCCTATAATTAATTGTCCATTGTCTAAAATAAAATAATGCACATGACTTCTTAAGCAAGTATAACTAACTCATGAACCTAAATATTGCAAGTAAAGTGTAAGTAGCAAAACTGTTCACAGACACACAGACTTGGCAAGTCGTTATACAGTCCAAGATGCCAGACCCTTTGCATACATAAAAAGAAACCCTATATTGTTATCTGTGTAAAGTATGTAGTATCCCCATACAAATGTCATTGCTCAGATATAATACATGGCTGAGAATCACAGAAAAAATAAGACAGTTGTGGGTGAGAAATAATTTACTTGTCCTACTGTGAAATGAATTATGTGGTACATCAACACTGCAGTGAGTGATATTTCACAGTGCTTGGCTCTCCAGTTTTATTCTTGCATGAGTTGGTTCCCGACAGGAGTCTAATTATTCTCCCAACATCCATGTGGGATTTTTTTTATTAGTGTTCCAGTTTCTTCCCAGAGCCCAAAGTATGCTACATATGGATGAATTGCCAAACTTTTAAATTACCCATAGGTGTGAATGTCATGTATGAGTGAGTGAGTGAGTGAGTGAGTGAGTGAGTGGGTGAGTGAGTGAGTGAGTGAGTGAGTGAGTGAGTGAGTGAGTGAGGGAGTGAGCGACACTGTGTGTGTGTGTGTGTGTGTGTGTGTGTGTGTGTGTGTGTGTGTGTGTGTGTGTGTGTATGTGTGTGTGTGTGTGTGTGTGAGTACATATCCTGCAAATGACTGGCATCTTATATAGGGACAATTTCCCTGCTTTGCTCTTACAGAGTTCTTGGACAGGCTATAGATTGTGCTTGGAAATTTCCTTAACACTTCCTACTCTTCTCGTCACCCCACCGTTATATGTATTAAACCTTGGTAATCACCTTCAGTAACTCCTGGCTCACTACCTTGATTTTTCTCTTCCCTGTTTTTTTCATCAACTTTCACATTGCATCTCTTCTGCATCTCCTCTATCCAGCACAAACTATACACTGACCCTTCACAACAATAATTCTGCATTTACTTAACTCAACCTTCTCCAGCATTCCTCTCTTTCTGTCAGTCTATTAATCATCTGTTTTGACCTCTACTAGATCCAGTGCATGATCCCATCACATTATGTGCAGGCATCTCTATTTCCCAGGTCTTGCCTCTTTTTAACTTTTGACTTTTGCACACTGCTGTGTAAGTATACCTTTTTACTCAAACTTCAGTTTTCAAAAGCATGTTGTCAGAAATGAATTTTTCTTTTCTTTTCTTTCTTTCAACTTTCATGGTTTTGAACCATTGTGTACTCATAGATTAGATTTTACTCATGACATAGAAATATTTTATCTATCAATATGTACCGCTGCCTTTTATAAAAACTCTGTTTATTTTTTACTATGTGTTCTATTTGCATTCACTGTGTTAAACTGCTTAAAGTAATTGTCATTTTTCTTATCTCCTTTTTGAACGTTTTGTACATGCATTATACTTGAAACTTATCTCACTGGACTTCCACTGAAAGGGGACAGCTTCTGTCCAGACTGGGAATCCCTGTATTCAAATGCTAAAGTGAGGGGATTCAGCATGAGGGTTGGCAATGGTTAAGGTCTTTGCTTCATAGATACAGGATACAGGGTTTGATTCTAAACTCAGATTATTGGCTAGGCTTAAAATGGTCCTTTAGGGCAGTTATCCTAGTATTCACCAATGAACCTAAATAAATAAATAATTAGTGATCATCAATGGGGGATTATAATGAGGTAATCAGGTCTATATTACATCATTGAATGCTTAAAAAAGCGAATGATGATTAATCGACCCCATGTAAGCGAAAGCTTACAATGTCAAAACCTCAGAACAGCTATTTTTTTCCAAGGGGGAAAAAAAAATCACTGTTCCCAGAAAAAAAAAAACTTTAAAACATTACATAAACTGGGGGGTTTCACCCCCCACACCTCCCGACATGGGGGACTGTGCCCCCCACACCCCCCTACTTAAATATGCCAACTCTGAGATTGCACTACAGTGCCGAAAATGTCAAAGTAACAGAAGTGGCCAAGCAAATTCTTTCTCAGGGGAAGGAATTCGCTTAAAAGTCGCTTTGCTATTTTGCCTTTTTGTTCTTTTACGTTCGATCAAGACTCATTCGACAGAATGCATCTTCGATCACATAACAGGAACCCAGATAATCAAGGCAAAAACTGAGGCCCTCATCTCCATGGAAATTATGTTCAGCCAAAAAAAAAAAAAAGTGTGTATACATATATATATATATATATATATATATATATGGAACGCTCTTCCAGACTCTATTAGATCCCCAGTAAACACTACTCTTTTTAAGAAGCTACTTAAAAATCACCTAACCGTTGGCTTTTTTCATGTAATATCTCAGGTTAGCCTTACAAGAAATATAATATTATCCCAAGGCCCAATGTTGTTTAAAGAAATACACCAAACTAGTCAAGATATTGTACTACTTACTTTTTCCCTCACCTTACAAAAACTACTAACACCCCACCTATGATCTTTCCTACTACTAACCACAAAAAATGGCTTCCCTTCATCCTAAAAAATAAATGACTATAATGACAACATTTTATATACCAAACTGTAAAAATTACTTTTAGCTCTTTTCCTTTGATGGTATACCTATGGTTTATATGTGTGTTTTTATCTGTACCAATGTCCTTACATCCACCGCTGCAGTATTCCTTGCTAATGGGATTCCCTGCCATGAAGCCCTCCATCTGGCCAGTTTACAAAAGTTTATCATTTCTTTAAGGTACACTGAACGTCACCTGTGCACTTCTTGCGTAAGGTAGGGCATAAAGGTGGCGTTCAGGCATACCATCCTCAAAACTTCTTTGCCACCAGTCCAAATGCTGTTTTAACCACCGGTCTATTACATACATCTTTTTTTTTTTTTTTTTTTACCGTTTTTCTGTTTATTGGCATTTCTGTGTTTGCTGGAGTCCTCATAGTTACAGATAAGTACCCAGTTTGGTTTTTGGTTATTTTTTCTGTTTGTTTAGTGCTGTTTGGGTTTAATGTCATCCAGAAAGGGTAAATGCCAGTGTGGGAGACTGATTCCTATAAAGACTGCCACAATAAGTGTCTTTTTTGCCTTGGTGCTGCTCACGACCATACATCATGTTCAATTTGTCAGACGTTTGTCCCCAAAACTCTTCGTAGTAGGCTTTCTTCCCTTTCCTTGTACTTTGAGAACCAATGACTTAAGCTTCTTGCTGCGGGTACTATGGATGGAACTTCCTGCCCCAAGGGTCAGCTGTCAGCGAAGAAGAAGGTACATAAGGTAAAACCAGAATCTTCTGCTGTCCAGCCTCTGCCAGGAGTTTCTCCTGAGGTTATTATGCACCCAAAGGCCCACCCAGTTGTTTTGTCAGATTCTTCTACTGCGTCTGGGTTGGAGGCCGGTGAGGATCTGGCAGCCGGCACGTCCGACGAGGCTTTGCAAGCATCCATTTTGGGCATTCAGTGGTAACCGCAGTTGACTGTTTTCAAGGGGTCTAATGGGGTTCTGCAGTTTCTCTTTAGGGAAGAGGTTCCTACTGCAGCTGTGGAATGCCATCCTGAGTCTGGGGCTTCACAGGTTTCCAGGATGACTGTCCCTTTGAAGAAGAAACAGAAAACTAACCATGTTTCTTCTGCTCCTAGGTATCCACAAAGTGAGTGGCAGGCCCTTACTCAGGGGTTATTTAATGCTTTACTGTCATTGTGGCCTCCTCCAGGGGTTTCAGTTCCTGCTCCTCCTTGGTCTGCCTCTTTCCCTAAAAGGCCTAGAGAATTCCATTCTTCTGAGGTGGATTCTGAAAATGACTCCCTTGCTTATTCTGCCCAGTTTTCTTCTCCTTTAGACTACAGGTCTGAAGAGGAGGATTCTCATACTCTTGATAATTCCTCTGAGGAAACTTCCTTTGGGGACACAATCTCTAGGATGATGGCCTTTTTTAAGTGGGATTGTGCCCAGGTTTCAGATATCCATAAGAGGTACTATAAGTTACTGCAAATGGAATCTCCTAAACCTGTGGGCATTCCTCCTGTCTTGCCTGCTTTATTGGATGTTTTTTCCACTGCATCTAAAGCACTGGATTCTCTGCCCCCTGCTCCCAGAAAGTCTGATAGGTTTTACAAGGTGCCTGAGGATTGTTCCTTTTTGTTTAAATGTCCTGCTGCTGACCCTTCTGTGGTGTCTGTAGCCTCCGATAAGACATCTCAATTGCTTCCTTCATCCAAGTTACTGCCTTCTGACAAGGACAGTAGGACCATGGATAGGCTGGGTAAGAAAGTTTATAATTAATCTACACTATCTTTTAGGGGTATTATCAGACCCATATCTATAGGTATATCTTGCCTCTTCTTTCTCAGACCTATCAATTTTTTTCTGATCTTCCAGACTATGAGGTTAAATCTTCTGCTCTTTCCTTGCTTGGGACTTCCTCTCAGGTAGTTCGCCATTCTATCAAATGTAGTTATGATGCTGCAGATGCCTCTTCAAGGGCTGTTACTTCTGGTTTGGTTCTGAGGAGATATTCATGGCTTCAGCTTCAACCTTTGCCTGATGATATTAAGGCTAAGTTGCTGGATGCTCCTCTGGATAAAACTAATTTGTTTGGTGAAGCAACTGCTAGTTTATTTAAGTCTCTTCAGGACACGAAGGCCTTACAAGAGTTTAAGTATATCTTTGTTTCTCCTGGGCCTAAATTTCAATGGAAATACCCTTCTAAGCCAGCCTTTGTTTGTAGGCAGTCTTGCCCTCCTTCTAAAGGTAAAAAGGGTAGTAAATGGACTCCTCCTGCTAAAGCCACTCAGACTGCAGGGATTGTTGAGCCATCCTTTCCTGACAAACCTGGTACTGTCTGACTATGCACTCATTCTCAGCCTCCTCAGAAACAGCTTCCTTTTTCCCCAGAGGTTCTTTGGGACCTCTTGTCTCAGGGTATTATTCAAGAATTGCCTGTGTCCCAAAGGGGGAAAAGGTTTTATTCAAGAATGTTTCTAGTACACAGAAAAGAAGGTACTTGGAGACCTATTCTAGACCTCTCCCATCCAAACACCTTTCTAAAGGTGCCTTCCTTTCGGATGTTGTCCCTTTAGTCCCTTTTTCCTCTCTTGGTCCCTCAGGCCTTTCTGGTATCTCTGGACCTCAAGGATGCTTATCTCCATATTCTGATCAATCCTCTTTTGCTTCCTGACCTTTTCAGTTCTATGCTTTACTCTTTGGTCTTTCTACTGCCTCAAGAGTGTTCACCAAATGCTTCGCTCCTGTGATTGCCTTTTGCAAGCTTGAAGGGATCCAAATCTTTCCTTATTTGGAGGACCTGCTGATTTAGGCATCTTTTCCAGTGGTCCTTTTGCAAAATCTTCATTTTACCATTTCTATTCTTCAGAGCCTGGGGTTCACAATAAACTTCAACAAGTCTTCTATGACTCCTTCAAATGATCATGTCTTTCTTGTTTGAAGGTTTCAAACTGTGCCAATGCTGGCATCCCTGCTGACTCCAAAGGCATTAACTCTCATTTCTTTCTTTCAAACTCTTCTTCCCCCTAGCCTCCATTTCAGCCAGGGAGTTTCTGAGAGCTCTGGGGTTTATGGCTTCCACCATTCCAATGCTTCCTCTGGCCAGGCTCCACATGAGGAAGGTCCAGTGGTTTCTGAAGTTTGTGTGGCTTCAGCATGCCCATCCTCTAGACTTTCATGTTCTTCTTCTCCCGTGTCTCAAAGTCAAATTTCTATGGTGGATTCAGCAGTTGTCTCTGAATCCAGGGCTCCAATTTCAGCCTCCGCTTCCCTCACAGGATCTGTTCACAGATGCTTCAGATGTGGGATGGGGAGCAATGTTTGGCTCCCTGAGTGTTCAGGAGAGTGTGGTTGCCTCGTCAGTGGAAGGAACATATCAACATCAAAGAGATGAGGGCTCTTATGCTGACTATTCAGGCTTTTCATCCTCTATTCTCTGCAGGGCCTCTCAAGGTATTCATGGACAATACCACTGTCATGTGGTATGTCAAAAAATTGGGGGGTATGAGATCCTACTGTCTTTGCCAGATGGCATGTCTGGTATGGGATCTGGCTATCCAATATCTTGTGACTCTTCAGGTAATTTATATTCTTTCAGATTAGAACATTGTGGCAGACAATCTGGGCAAGTCCTTCACTCAATCCAATGAATGGATGCTTCACAGGGATGTGTTTCTGGACATTGTTCACCAGTGGGGTACTCCTCAAGTAGATCTCTTTGCATCCCCTCTGAACAGACAACTTCCTCTGTTTTGTGCCAGAATTGCAGGTCCTCTGGAATGGAAGGTGGACTCCCTCTCATTTTCATGGAAGGGGATGTTTCTTTATGCATTCCCTTCCTCTCATTCTGAGAGTCCTGTTCAAGATTCAACAGGATGCTTTCAAAATCTTGTTGGGGACTCTCTTTTGGCTGTGACAGCACTGGTTCTCTCTACTTCTGCATCTTGCCAGGGACAATTATCACAAGTTACCTCACAGGGTGGATCTCCTCACACAAGATCAGGGGTCTCTTATCCATCTTCACCTGTCCACGCTTCAGCTGACACTGTGGGTGATAGGGTTTTGATTCCTCATAAACACCTTTTTTCTGAGGACGTGCTGCAGGTCCTGCAGGAGGCAAGGAAACCTACTACTAGGAAATCCTACTTATCTAAATGGAAGAGGTTTTCTGTTTGGTGGCTTTATCATGACCTGGACCCACTTTATGTGGATGTTCCTTTGGTTCTTTCTTATTTGTGTGAGTTGCTCAGTGCTGGTATGGCCTATTCTTCTATTAAGGCCCATTTATCAGCTCTTTCTGATTGTCTGCTTTTAACTACCCCATTAGCTTCTAGATTTGAGGCTAAGCAATTTCTTAATGAAGTCCTTAATATTAGACCTCCCAGGAAGCCTGTTCCTCCTCCCTGAGATCTTAATTTTGTTCTGGGAAAAATTGACTCAGGCTCCTTTTGAGCCTGCTGTTACAGCTTCCTTGCAGCATTGTTCTTGGAAGACAGTTCTTTTGTTAGCTCTTACTTCTGCAAGATGGGTGTCCGATTTGCAAGCCCTTATGGCTTGTCCACTTTTTTTGATATTTCATGAGGACAGGGTGCCTTTGTGTACTAACCCTTCTTTTATGCCCAAGGTGGTTAATGAGTTGTCACTTAATCAGATTGTTAATTTGCCTACTTTTTTTGCCTCTCCACAATTTGACAATGAGAGGGTGCTACATACCTTAGATGTGCATAGACAGCTCAGATTTTATTTGGATAAAACTAAAGCTATCAGGAAGTCTGACCAGTTATTTGTTTCCTTTCATCCTAGGTCTTTAGGTTTGGCTGTTTCCAAGCAAACTATTTCCACTTGGATTTCAAAGGCTCTTTCCTTTTGTTACACTTTTCATGGTGAGAGCCTTCCTTCTATAAAGGCTCATTCCACTAGAGCTGTGGTTTCTTCTGGTGCTTTTTTGCAAAGGCTTAGACGCTAATTCTATTCTTGAAGCTGCTACCTGGCTGTGTTCTGTGCGTACCTTTACCAAGCATTACCAGTTGGATGGCATCTCCAGAGCTAGAGCTGGTTTTGCTGATGCCATTCTTCATGGGCTCTTGGAGGGCTCTGCTGCTTACTCCTCCCAGGTTTCTTCTTGAGCTTTTGCACTCTCCCATTAGTAAGGAACACTGCAGCAGTGAATGTAAGGTCATAGTACAGTTGTGTAAAATCTTACCATAATGGTAGATGTCCTTGCCTTCAACGCTGCAGTATTCACTCCCTCCTCCATCTCCGTGGTCTATTCCCTTTCTGACTGCGCAGATTCTCCTTGGTTTTCCTTGGACTGCTGTTCCTACTTGGGCAATCTGTTCTGAGGATGGTATGCCTGAATGTCACCTTTATGCCCTACCTTATGGAAGGAGTGTGTAGGTGCTGTTCAGTGTACCTTAAAGCAATGGTAAACTTTTGTAAACTGGCCGGATGGAGGGCTTCACGGCAGGGAATCCCATTAGTAAGGCATACTGCAGTGGTGAATGCAAGGACATCTACCATTATGGTAAGATTTTACACAACTTTACTTTCTATTGCAATCAATTTTATTACCTTATCTTGTAAATTATCATTGTGCAACTTATAGTATATAAAAACTCCATGTCATGTCTAAGCAAACTAAAAGTATTTTCTCTGCATGTGGAGCTTTTCTCCCCAGGCCTCTTCTGAAAATGGTTGCCCCCCCAGTTGGACTTTCCCAGTAAACAAATGTAAAATAAAATAAATAAATATATTTACATACATTTACATACATGAACACCCACATACACACACATATGTGCATGCATGTGTGTGTGCACGTGTGTGTGCATGTGTGTGTTTATGTGTGAGTATTACTGTTTTGATTAACAATTTGTCAAACAGAGAAAAAGCCAGTACAGCTGAACAAAAATCATCTTATTGAATAATACAGATATTTGGATTCATTTTGATCCATTTAAGAAAATTTTGATGAATGCAAATAAAATGAAACCAGTTTGCTAAAACCACCTTCAGCAAACATTGAAACATTTTTTGCAGGGAGGCAAGCCCCACTGCACCACCCCCGGAATTATATATACCAACTCTGAGGTTGCACACCAGCAGAGAAAAAGGCAATCCCCACTTTCAACAAAGGTGGTTTTGGTAAACTGGCACCAGTTTATTTGCATTTGCAAAATCACCTTCAATGGATTGACATGCTCCCCAGTTTTTTTGCCTGTGTGAGATCGTGGAATACTAGGGATTAGGAAATTTCTCCTTTCCTGACTCTAGTGCCGGAGTCAGTATATATAATTAGTATGGGGTGTAGAGGATGCAGGGAGACTTGCCACTCTTTAGAAAAGCCCACGAATTTACTAAACTTCCATGCAGGACAAGCTTAGTCCTGCATGGAAGCGCCCATTTAAGAGCAGGACGGCAGCTCGCCATGCATATTAATAAGGCGCACGGCCCGATCTCCTAGGCTTACATGGAGAGTGTACAAGTGTAGAGGGCGTGTCTGAGAGCAGAGCTCTCAAAATAAACATGCCCCTGCAATGTAGAACAGCAGAAAGTGGTAGGAAATGAGTGAGACCGCTCATAGGTGATCGCATATTCCCACCAACAATTCCCCATGTGTACAACAGCAACAGTACATAAAAATTAAATGAAGAAACCCCTTCATTGTCTTTTAAAAATCTGAGTACAGCTAACCATAGGTGTGAGGGTGCTCCCATCGCTTAGCTATGGTTAAAGCAGCTTAAAAGGCTGAAGAGGATAACAAGGAAGATATATGGAAATAAAGTAGCACAGTAATAGTGTAGTGTGCAGAGCATTTGTCTAATAAGTAGGCATTCACAGTTCGAGTCCCACTGCCGCACAGTCTATTTTACATGGCAAAGCACTTTATAACCAATATTTTTGTTGCAAAACCCACTACATAACATATATTTATGAACTGGAGTACTGCAGGAAATGCATGTGTGAAGTGTCAGTGTCATAATGAATAAGGCACTGGTAAGCAGGTTTAAGCACAAATAAGCAGTAGTAAGCATATGTAAGCACTAGTAAGCGTGTTTAAGTGCATTTGCACAGGGGTAAGCACTGCCTACACAGTTGAAGCAATGTAGAAGCTAACTGAGTGTAAGAAACTGTAACCGGTAGTTAGCATTGCTTACTGATGCGCAAACATGCACAAACCGGCCTACAACTGCTTTAAAGTGCCTTAATCACTCTGTATCCAATGGCCTGTGTTCTGCCCAGCAACAAAATAAACAGCCTCTGCAAGGCTCAAATGCAGGACCCAGAACACCACAGACAACGGGATTTACTACTAACCCATGCCAGATATACATAAATCTGATGTATTCAGAAACATAACATCCAGCGAGTCATGCAACAGTACAGAGAATGTATACCAACATCTAGATGTATGTGTGTGTAAATATATTAATATCTAAATAGATGCAACATATCTATACATGTATATATATATATATATATATATATATATATATATATATATATATATATATATGTATATATATATATATATATATATATATTTTATATATATATCTATAAATATTTAGAAATATATATATATAGATATAGATATATATATATATATATATATATATATATATATATATTTATTTATTTATTTATTGACATTTGTTAACCAGGTTTGTCCAACTGGGCTTGTGGCCCATTTTCAGTGGAGACCCGAGGAGAAAAGCTCCAGTAGTACATTTTAAAACAAGTACAATTTTAAACAATATTGATATAATAGCAGTTATAGCAAAATGATTCACATATGTTGGGTTACATGCATAAAGTTAAAGTTGCATTAAAAAGAAACTAAGTAACAATTTTACATTGATATAGCTCAATAGGTCAACAATAAACATTTTTTGTTTGTATAAAATTATGCAAATGCATAGTAGACACACTGGAGAGAGAGTTGTAATGAGGTACTAAGTATGGTCCTTTTGAGGGTACATAAAGGGAAGGAAGACTAGGTAGGGTCATGGCAAAGGCAGGTTCTGGAATTGAGAAAATAAGCTTTTAGTTCATTTTTAATATATATATATATATATATATATATATATATATATATATATATATATATATATATATGGCCACACATCTGTAAATAGCAATGGTAGGTTGACAAAAACAAATATGTCCACATGCACCGTTAATGGGGTTGAGACTTCCCAAACAATATACGTCATGTACGAATAGGCATACCCCCCACCACAGCCAAACATGTCTGCCCTGCAATACACTACCAAGTGTTACAGATCCCATAAGCAGGACCTGATATGACATGGGCATAAGATGTTAACAGTACTACATCCCACCTGTATGATGTCAGGCTGGTATTGGTAACATATTATGCAGTACAGTCTAGCTCCCATAGAAAATGTAAAATTTGGAAGCTATCAACATCCGCAGGATACATATACACAGACACATATATGCAGATACAGATATACATACATATATATATATATATATATATATATATATATATATACACACACACACACACATATATATATATATATATATATATATATATATATATATATATATATATATATATATATATATATATATATATATATATATATATATATATATATATATATATATATATATACACACACACACACACACATATATATATATATATATATATATATATATATATAAATATATATACATATACCTGTGACTACACTTACACACGCAGAGATATGTACATTAAGATACATATGTAGAAGGTGCACACAATATGAAACAGCCGCTATGTCTACAGTTCACACCTGAACAACTGGACACTGTATGGGCCACCCATACAAATTACAATCGTTGCCTGCAACATATACCCTCAGAGAGGTCATAGAAAAAACACCACACACAGGTTTACAGAAATGGAAAACCTTTATTTGTGTACTATTACAGTTCTATATGCCATGTCATATAGCTGTTCAGACACTGACATCCATATAAACAGAGTAATGCAACTGTGAAACAGTTATACTAATACATCAGTCTGGAAAGGTTCACAGCTGTTGCTGTCCATGCCAAAGCCTTCAAATTGTACAATAGTAAAGACAGACTGGGCCACAGGATACCAAACAATCAACAGTAAGTAATGCAGGTGTATAGTTCAACAGCCTCTATCTACATTCTGTACAAAATCACTAGGTGGTAAAGACTTCAGTTGACCAAATGGGATGTAACTGTTACATAACAAGTCATAACTGACACCATCACAAGCACACTGTCAAACAGAACAGTCTGTATGGCAGGAGGCAGTAGGCCTGCATTAACCCAATTTATGTGAGTAATGTAAATATAGGTGAAGTATACGGTACTGTACATCCAGATACCTTAATGCAGCTCACCCCTGATACCCCCATAATTTGTAACAGCCTCGGTCATTTATGCTGCACCCCCCCGACTCAATACTACAGGGTCATATACCACTGTTACATACACTGGCCTCTGGAGTCGATAAGGGCACGCATGTATTGTGTAGGTGAAGCCCACAGATATATGGCCCCAGCACCACTGTATGTGTGGGGGATACAACAGCAGTGGACTGATGGCAGCAATGGAAGTGTGATATACACACAGCCCACTACAGAACAACGCCTGACAGCATGGCATATGTGCAAAGATTGGTATGTAGGTGGAGGACAGAGGCTGGAACACAGGCCCATATGTGGAAAACTGTTTCCATACACTAAGCAAGTTGCTGGTCTTACAGGATAGTCTGCAACATACCCTTAGCCAGGGAATTGAGGTGAGAAACATAAACGGATGTAGCCATGTACTGATAGCACTCAACACACACACACACACACACTGCCAGTGAAATATCTGACACAGGACCTGTGTGGTGGACAGACAAAACATGATAGGCACACCTCTGGCTACCAACAGGATAGGCCCACAGTTGAGAGCTATGCAGACAAACTGCATTCCAAGGTAAACTAGTATGTACACACACACCCTGTAGCACCAGTACTATACAAAGCATAGCACAACCCTACTCATACTCTGTCTGTAGTTCTGGAACCTCCTACAAATATGTAGCTGGCCTGAGTGTGCTGGTTCCCCCTGTAAGAGGTATTGCTACCTGCTGTCTGTAATACTGATGCCCATACACAGGAAGGATGTCCATCACCCAGGAAAGGTAAAGGGACCATGCCCAAATGATGTAGGATTTATAGTAGGTGGTTGCCATGACAGTGGTAATTGGAAGTACTACACGGCAAGCTGCATGCAGTTAGCAAGTGTAGGACACTGACTGGTGCAGAAGCCATCATCTGATCAAGTGCATCACCTACAAAAGCCAGGCTGCAATCTACCCCAAGCAGCTCAATCCATTCATTGGAGATATATATATATATATATATATATATATATATATATATATATATATATATATATATAGATAGAGAGAGAAAGAGAGAGAGAGAGAAAGCAAGCAAGCAAGCAAGCTGAAACAAAAGCGGAAAAAAACTCAGAAAAATAACAGATGAAAATGCAGCCATCTAGGCAGCTGCCATTCATAAATACATCATTCCCACAACAGGTATGTGAAGTATATCTACATGTATTAGAATGTAGTACCTGGTCCATCGTAATGTGATAGATGATGTGGAATGAGTTATATGTGCCATCAGGTGTTGTGATGATGTTCAACTGAACAACTGCTATGGACAATAGTGTTTGTCCCTGTGGATAGAGGGCCATAGCTGTTAACTGTGCAGGTCAGCACTGACAGACAGGTTGCAAGCCATCATAGTGTGTGTTGTGTAATGGGTATTATGTATATGACATGGCCAATAGCTGGTGGTGGAAGTAATGCCATTATGATGGTCATGTGGGAGCCACGGACCACCACTGGCAGGATACTCAAGTGAATCTGTAATGTAGCATGCCAGGATGCCATAGGTGTGTAATAGGGTTACCTGCAAACAGGTCCCACATATACCCCACTAATGTCAGGCCATGTCCATATATGGCACCTGTCTGTGTTGCAGTAAGGCAGAACAGTGCAGCTGTGCAGGAAGGTGTTGTGAGATTGTGGAGCTGATGTCTGAATGTACCCCACATATAGGTATGCAGATGTGTACATATGTCACATATTTAATATATAAGGATAAATGTATATCAGAATGTATGTCCATAAATATACATATACCCATGTGTAGGCATATATATGTGCACATATATAAGAATTCACATATATAGATATATACCTATATGCACTTCTACATATGTACAAACACACACACAAACAGATATGTATGTAAAGACATGTCCCCTATATCACTACCACAGTGATGTGTGCTATTTGCAAGGCAGCAGCACACATAGCAATATACACAGATATCTACAGCTGGCAGTGTGTGCACCATGGACAGATATGTCACATGTTAGTCCCTTTTTAGCACCACATTGCCCCTGTCTGTGAATTATGCAATGGGAATATGGGGAAGTATAGCAGATACACACGTGAAGGTGGTCAGGATTGGTAGATATAGAGGACAGTCTACAGGGGTGGTATGCGCCACATGTGATGGGTAAACACTGTGGATGGTGTGTATGGTCTGTGATATGGATGCCCCATGGTCCCCAATATGGGTACAATGGGAACAAGGCTCCCACCAACTGCCACTCACAACAGCAGTCCACATCCTGAAGGTGCCAGGTCTGGCAGCTGAGCAGGAGGAGCATGTTGGCCATGTGAATGTGTACTGGGTGCCTCAGACTAATGTAGCACATCCCTCATGTGTCTGTGGTGCCTGGTATGGAACAGACCCTAGACCTGAGCTCAGGGGACAGGAACATGTTGGTGTGTGCCCTGGGTGGGGCAGCATCCCCTGGGTTGTTCCACCTGATGGTATTGGTGTAACAGTACATGAGGAGGCCCCATGTTGGCACACACATGTGATGTGGCCAGGTATCCTGGTCAGATGGGTGTGGAGAGGTGGATCAGCTGGCCAATGGAACATATACATGTTATTGTGTTACTGTTATAGTACATTTGTTGGTAGTAATAGTCTACACAATCCTGGTACATGTCCAACAGCATGCATAGATCCCCCATTAACATAGACTGTCAGATGTGCATCAATCTCAGAGCAGCCATACTAATGGCATATATGTAACCACAGTGGCCCTGAAAATGGCATGCAAGTGAATAGTCTGTAACAGGCCAGCAATGTTTGTGTCCACACAGAGGACATGGCTACAATCACATAGCAGAAGGTGTGGTACAATACGCAATATGTCCAAATGGTAGTTAAGCTGTAGCCATACCTAATGAATTGTGTGTACAGTCTGTTGAAGCTGATATGGTGGGGGGGTGACAGGGATGTGTATTACTAACTGTAGTAACCTTGCCATATGAGTTGCTCAGGCCTGTTTCCATCTTCATGTCTTTCAGGCAAGATGTCACACATCAGGTTACCCGTGTATTCACTGGAGAAGAATGAAGTCATTATCAACCACCTGGTTCAGCACTACCAGGTTCTCTTTGGCAGGACAGCCCATGACCAGCAGGAGTGGACTGCCCTGTGGAATGATCTAGTCTACAGGGTCAATGATGTTGGCCTGCATAACTGCAGTTATGAGCAGGTCCAGCATCACTGCACCAACCTGCTTCGCAATGCCCATTTGCATGCTACCGCAGTCCAGGGGATCACTTCTCCCCAAGGGGGGGCCATGCCATCCATCCCCCCAACACATGTGGAGGAGCTCCTAGCCAGCCTCGTGGCACTTGCCCATCTGGAACACTGTCAACCACTGGACCCCTTCGTGGAGATGGGTGCCACCCACACACCAGCCGAGGAGCATGCAGGTAAGGACACAGGGCACATCACTAGTCCACTGTTGTGTAAATATCCACAGTGGTACAGGTAGATTATGCATATCTGACATGTCATACATATATTGTGTTGCTGCACTATAGTGATAAACAGATGTCCAGATGTGGTACTATTGTGGGAATTTATGGTTAATGTATGTTAGTACTGCACCCAGCCTGTAGCAGTGTCACAGATGTGGCCACTAATATTGCATCTCTCACACACTTATGTAGGTCCCTCCGGGGTAACAACAAGGCAGCAGCCTGTAGCTGGTGAGTATGTCTTGTGTAAATGCATGCCAACACCCTGAACATGGAATGGTGATGGTATATTACATGTACATATCTAACACACTTACCCTCAATGAATGCTGTACATGTGCATGTATTGTTGCTGTGAAATACATGGCCTAACAGGGGCGACCATGATGGTGTATTGAAAGGGTATGTCACACACCTGCATGACAACTAACATCCTGTTATTGCGGAATGTGTCCACGAGGAGTAACATACTGTTGGTAGACATGGCCTACAGTAGTGACATGTTCTGAACAACAACCATATACAGTGCAACACCAGTGTATATACCTGTAGGGCATTGTCAACTGCTGCAGAGATACACTATGGTATATGGCATTACAGTAGTCCACATTATCAGCTGGGTCTAGGCTGAAACATGTGGTGTTCAGTGTATGGGACACTGCAAGCTGACACAAATGTGTAGGGCTTACTTGTCATGCTTCTGCATAAAAGCTGAGGGGGGGGGTCTCAGCATGAAACACCAGTGTACTGCAGCAGGGATCCTAAGGATGGTAGGAATGGCTCTATCTGCATATCTGCAGGACTGGTGGCAGCTGTAAACCTACCCAGACGGCAATAGTGATGGCATTGTGTAAACACCATGGGATGTGCACATGAGTAGACCTTGTAATCATACAGAATAGGGGGTCATGCGTAGGGTAGGCAGAACATACACTAGCAATTGCAGAAGGCCCAAGTTGGTATATCCCTGCCATGAGCAGTGACTGCTGTAGTACACACAAGAGGTATGATAAAGCATCATGATAAGGGTGTGCACACATATGACCACATGGTGCATATGCATCACAGTCAATAGCCGCACACCTAACAAAATCTGTAGACACTGCATGTGAAAGTACAGGACATATGTTACATACCAGGCTTGTGTACTGCTAAGATATGCAGTGCTGTCATCCGATGGCAGATCATGGATGTGTGTGTAAAATCAATAAAGGTGTGTACACCCCCATAGCCACTGTATGCTCTGATGGTTATCAGTGTAAGCATTTCTGCAGTGGTCATACATGGTCTATTGACATTGACAGCTGTAAATCAGGCATCAGGCATTCACCAATGGCAACAGTCCACATATCATCCCAGGTATATGTTGCGGAAATACATAGGGGCTGTGAGAGGTGCAGCTGACATAACTGACACAGTACTGCACATTCCACAATGGGTTGTACACCTGTGAGTTGTGGTGCACAGTACATGTCAGGGTGCAGAACAGGTGCACAGCAATACTGTGTACATGGGTGCAGTGGTATCCAGGGGAATGGGTATCACCTAGTCACAGCACATGCATCATACACATGTATACCATTGCTAGCATGGACTGAGTATAGCTGAACCGCAAGCTGTTCTGTACCATATGTCCTGCATGATGTCAGCAGATGTGTAATAGGAGGACTGTGTGTACGATCATTGCGTGACCTCACCTGTGTGTGTGTGTGTGTGTGTGTGTGTGTGTGTGTGTGTGTGTGTGTGTGTGTGTGTGTGTGTGTGCATCCTGGTGGTTAGTTAGTTTGCCTGCAGGGTCACTATAGTGAAGTGGTGGGAGGTAGATGCATGTATGATGCGTGTGTGCATGGGTGTGTTTGTGTGTGAGGCCATGTATGCACATGTGTGATTGTGGGGTGTTCATTTGGCTGTACCCCCCTTTGGGTCCATGCAGTACATGGACATGGAGTTCCACATTGCACACCAGGAATACCTGTCATGTACTCACAGGACAGCAAATAGAATAATATGGTCTGTAGCATGGAACAGGCATCCAGAGGGAAGGTAGACTCCAGGTACATACTTAATATTGCAGTCAGCAGAGAGGTCACCTACAACCCACATATGCAGCTCTAGAGATGCATTGGGGAAGTAATAGTCAGCACCAGGGAGTGTATCCATATATTACAGCCGACACATGATGGGCAACAGAGCAGCATATCTGGCATGTACTGAGCATTACATACACGACACACTAGTAGGAGCTATTATGGCTACAACATAGTAGCCCACACATATAGGGACCATGTACATCATTCCAGTCATACAGAGGGTGCATACCAAATGACAGCATTGAGGCCATGTAACTCCGCTACACACAGGTCAGGCAGGTAATGTAGCACAGGCCTTGTGTTGTGCCTGCTTGTGTGGGCATTTAGAGGATTGTGATGTTAATGAGTGGTATCAATGTGCGTATGTTAACAAATGTGATGCAGGATGGGGTAACACATGGACATATATGTGGGACTGTCTGTAAAGCCATGGAAAGGTAGGTATTATGGGGATGTGTGTGTGTGTGTGTGTGTGTGTGTGTGTGTGTGTGTGTGTGTGTGTGTGTGTGTGTGTGTGTGCGTGTGGGTGTGTGTATACTGTTAAGCAATGCTGTACAGGTTTTAAAGTGCGGTTATTGTTTTCCCCAACAGGTGGCGAGGTGGGTCAGGGTCCCTCCTGCATCCAATCTGATGTAGGTGTCCATACAAACATGGATAATGATGATGATGATGATGATAATGTTGAGGCATAGGTGGGGTTGTCAGGGGCTGACACTGCACCAACATTTGACATCCCCCTTTTAGCTACCCCACCCCTGCACACAGTTACAGTGCCTATACACACCCCATCACCAGTGGTCATAGCAGAGGGATAGCTGGCGTTCAGTGCCAGTGCACAGGAAAGTGTGGTAACCATGCCTATTGTGTCTGGTCGCAGTGGGCATAGCCAGTTGTCTGGCAGGCTGCCACATAGGCAGATGTCCCAGGGTGCTCTTGGTAGGGCCGCTGGACATCATGCCCCTGGCATAGGCGACATAGCTACAACCAGCAGAAGCATGTTCCAGGCTGTAATGGCAGTGCAGGCATGTAGTGAGCATTACACCAGACAAGGTCTTAGGCTGCAGTGTGCTGCTCTCGCATCTATAAGCGACAACTACCGTGAACTGTCGGGTGTCATCCGTGCTTCTACTGAGCAAGTGGATAGACAACATGATGAGATAATGGCCCTCATCAGCCATGGTGTGTCCGTGCTTCAACGTGTGGTGGGGATGCGGCAATGCCTGCATAGATGTGGACCAGCACACCAACAGCTGGCAGTCAACATGGGTGTGCTAGGACACCAAGGGGCTCCCGTAGTGGCAGTAGCAGCCCTAGCAGTGCAGGGGGTGTGCTGTCCACATCACACAACAGCAGGCCACATGCACATGGTCCTGGCCAGTACCAGGAGGGATGTGGTACCAGCAGACAAATGTCATCAGCAGGTGAGAGTAGCACTTCAATGCCTGTACCTGCACATGCCCACAAAACCCCTGGCAGGCACAGTCCACATGTCCATGGCCAGAGGCAATGAACTGCACACCCTGCCAGGTATGGTCTGCAGCTGTCCATAAACACCTGTGTAGGGCAGCCACAAGGCAGAACTGTGTGCATGCATACCCACACACTATGCAAACACACCTAGGGCAACCTCATACCTACACACACACACCACATCACCTCAGCCAGCTCCCCAGAGTACAGCCCTCACCCACACACATGGTGTCAAATGTATGGCCCACCCTTGGCCTCTGGCAGACCAAAACCACACCCTGTGCATATGATGATACCTGTGCCCCATCCCTGTCATCCATACCATCGATGCAGGGACAGGCTGATATGGTTCTGATGCACACGGTGACCGTACACCAGTGTACCACAGTCCTGCAGTGTAACATGTTGTAGGGAGTAGAGTGTGAGGCATATTTGGCTGGTAGTGTAGTCATCTAGCAATGATGCCTTTTAGCTGTTAATAACACTGCTTGGTTGTGGTCTCTAAAATGATATGCAGTTGTGTTGTAGGTGTACATGTGTCAGCACGAGGATGGTCTGCATTCATATTGCACAACAGGGTATGTCACTGTGCTGACACCATGGCAGTGACATATCTGGGGTACAGTCGAACACATTTTACAGGTTCAAAGAATAAAAACAGGCAGAGGCAAGGCTCCAGTTTCTTCAACTGATTTATTACAAGACACACAAGCGCTTTCACCACAAGGCTTCTTCAGGTGTATAAAAAGCAGCACTCAACACACCCATTCCTATACTAAGCATTAGCTAGTCACATGATTAAAAAGAGAAAACTCTTAAAGGCACAAAGAACAATTGTATTCAGCCCACAGTAAAATGCATAGTAAAATATATAAAAACTTCATTGCAAAAACCACATTTCATAAAAGCAATATTACAAAAATACATATTACAAATACACATAAACCACATAACTGTAACAGATTCTACCTACGTAATGGTCTATTTTTCAGCCCTTCCAGCAACCAAGCTTCTAATCAAACTACGGCTGTCCTAGTCATATCTACACCAGACGGCTAAGGCTAATTTCACTTTCTTTTAATATGTGGAACATGTAACTGCTTCTTGTTTTTTTTTTTTTTTTTTTTTTCAGTATTACTCACTAGTTTGTCTTATGGAATTATATTCTCTTACTAAGTATCAGGACACTGAAGATATTTATTTAATGTCTGTGTGATCTCAGTACTTTGAAAATAAACAGAAAATATATTCCATAACCTGCAGTAGCAGTTTTGGTGGAGCAACAGGTAGCACATTTGCCTTTGGTGTAAAAGACCATGGGTGCCATTCACAGACCAGGTGGATGGATTGCTGCCATGCAGTCCAGCATAATGGGAGTGCTGCATTTATACGTTCATAGGTGTCTACTAGGTTAACGATCACTAGCACCTTTTTAAGTCTAGTCATGCATCCCAAATCTCTGTCAAGTTCTGGTATCCTTGATAAGTGTAAGCAGGATCTTGGGAGATGAACCCATTTACAGGCTGCCTGTGTCCAGCAGAGACATAGGTGCTAAGCAATGGATACATTTCCTGTTCCCTATCCAACTGCCCAAGCTACACTTGAATTAGGTTAGGAAGGTACTCTTTAACATAGATGGGGAGCCTGTTTCAAAGAAGGAGTAATCTCTAGGACATACCTGTCTCTCCAGTGGGTCCTATTTTATATAATAGCCAAGGTTTATGTCTTTAAAATGGGTAATTCTGATGCTGTGTGTTTTGTGGATATGCAGGGGGTTCATCAGAGTGGGGTTTGACAATGCCTTGTATGCCAGGTATTGATCTCCCCTCAACAGGTTGTAGGAGACAGAATACAGGGATAGGGACTTGAGGCAGTCTGCAAAGGATATGTTCAAGTTGTTGGATGTCTCTGGTTAGATACATAGCAAAGGGGACTTTGTACTCTATGAAAGGTCTGATGAATGCTAAATACAGTGGGACAATAACTGTCTTGGCCCTAGATGTCATACCTTTGTTTATAAGTTGCACAACATAGAATAATTTCCTCACTATTGTAGACATGTGATGGTCAAAGGCTAGCTTACTGTCTATATGTGTCACCAAGTCCCTGACAACTGGGTTGACTCTTAGGGGTGTATGGTGAAATAGTTACCAGGAGTGGATAGTGGATGATATTCCAAAGGAAACTATTACGCATTTCTTGGCATTTAGTTTTAGTCCATGGCTCTAACACAAGTTATTTGTCTGTGTCAGCCCTTCCCAGAGATCATTAGTGCCAGTGGAGAATTCTCTGACTGCTCCTAATTTACAATCATCTGCAAATTTTGTCAGCCACAGGCCATTGACATTGGCATTTGCATCAGAGAAGTAAATACCATAAAGGAGCAGTCCCAGGACCAGTTTGTGAGGGACTTCACTTGTGACTGAATTCTTTGTAGAGGTAGACTCCCCAATTCTAACTTTCTGGGTCCTGTCTGTGAGCCTGGTGGCTATCCACTGAGTGACATGAGGGTATATATACCTAACCTGTTGATTTTGTCAACAATGCCTGAGTGGTGTATTCTGCCAAATGCCTTGGCTAGGTCAAGGTAGGCAGTGTGAACCATTTTCCCTCATCCATTACTTTGGTGACCTTCTCAAAGAAGTCCACCAGGTTGAGTAGGTATGACCTGCCCTTGACAAAATCAAAGTGGGTTGGGTCCAGTGTCTGCAGGTTTCCTACATCATAACTGATCATTTCCATGATAATTCTTTCCATGGTTTTGCATATGAGACTAGTGAGTCTTATAAGTCTGTAGATTCCAGGCCCTGTAGATGACCCACCTTTGTGCAGAGAGATGGCTGTTGCTGTTCTCCATTTATTAGGCATGAAGTCTGTTTGGAGTCTATGGTTAAATAATGATTTCAGAAGGCCTGTTAGGTCTTGCTTCATGTAAAGTCAGAAGGCATCCTGGGATACTGACTGGGACCACCGATACAGTGTTCATGGCATTAGAAAGAGCATTGAAGACTGATTCCCAAGTGAAAGTAGGGGGAGTTATATTTGATGGAATTTCCTGAGTGGAAGTTGATAAGAGATGAGGGGGAAAAATTTAGAGCTGAATTTGTCTGTCAGTAGGTTTGCTATATCTTCTGGTTCAGTATAGGTAGCTCCATTAACAATGGGCTCTTCTCACAATTGTGTATTGCCTTTGAGATTGTGGACATAGCTAAAGTATGCCTTGTGGTTGTCCTTGGCCTGGGAGGCCAACTTTACCTCATCTTTGGCTTTGGTAGACTTTACTTTGCCTCTGGGTTGTTTGTTTAGTTTGATAACAGTGCTTTTATCCTACTGTGTGTGTCTTCCTCTGGA
This sequence comes from Protopterus annectens, assembly GCF_019279795.1. NCBI lineage: Eukaryota > Metazoa > Chordata > Ceratodontiformes > Protopteridae > Protopterus > Protopterus annectens. Next base: position 1,333,315,130 of record NC_056726.1, read on the forward strand.
TGAGTTGTTAAACAGAGATCTCATCTGTTTGAGGTGGTGGTAGCTCAGGTGGATATAAAAGATACCATGACATCTATAGAAAAGAATAGGGTTTCCTTATTTACCATAACATAAACAAAATAGTATTTACATATTTGCAAAATAGACATATTGACAGGTACATACATATACATTTCTATATAACAGTGTAAGCAGTTATTCTCCCATAATTGACCCTAACTCCTTCTTCCACAAGCATAATCTACTTTTTTGCAATATACCTGCCAAAATTAATTTCCTATTAAACAAAATGTAATTTAATCTTTCATTCGAAATAACCCATATTACCCTTCTCATGTAGTTGCTCTTCTTGTTCTTATAATGTCTGTACATAGTAATATTCATATCTATTTTGTTTATTGCATTAATATTGTCAAACAAAATTCTTCACACAACTTTTTGCAGTTTCAATACTCTTTTACATTAAAAAAAAACATGCTGTATATTCTCTTCACTCTTTTCACTAGGTTTAATCTTGAACCCCATATGAAAGATAACACCAACTTAAAAATGTACTTTTATATTTTCCTGGGATTATATAAATATTTGACATATATGTTATTTTTCTGACTAATACAGAATTTACCAGATAAGTTTTTTTCCCTAAATGCTAACATATATGTTCTCTGCAAAAAACATACTTATTTCATTTCTATTAACATACCCTCCCATTGCCTTATAATTATATTTTTCCAAAATTTAGCCCTGCAAAGACACTTCATTCATTGAAAAATATACCCCCTCTCAATTTTCAGTGCATCACCCACGCCTTTACTTTTATCTTTATTCAAGGTCATCCCCATTTTCTTTAAACATCTATTCAAACAAACCAACACTTCCTCATCCATATTTTGTTCTTATCAGCTACAACTGTATCACCTGCACATGTCAGAACTACTGTAATCACCACCTCCTTTTGCATCACCTATCCAGCATCTTTAATGTTATAATTTACATCACTCACTATCACATTCATTACTAATGCAAACAATATGACTATGTACGGATTTGCTTTGAGCTGCAGAATTGGAATCTATATCAAACTGATAAGTACACTTTTGCAACTTAATTTGCACTGTGCTGTATTTATATACTTGCCTATTATTTATAGTGGTGCTGTATTATTTCTGTCTATTGTTGTCTCCACTGTGTTTCTCTCACCCACCCTCTCTCTTCTTTTGTTGGTGTTAATCTTAGTGGCTTTGAAACTGCCCGCCCCTCGTGTAAGTTTGTATTTGGATACTCCTTCTCATTTGCTCACTCAGTTGAGTGCAGTGAGATCAAATGCTGATTTCAGGTTTCAGGCACTTCTACTGTGTACAAAGAGAGCATTTGAGAAGGACAAACCCTGTAGCCTCTTAATCCTGCTGTGTTCCCTCCCTCAAAAAAAAAAAAAAAAAAAAATATATATATATATATATATATATATATATATATATATTCAGTTGCTCTTACTGTAACTGTCTTAGTTGCTGTTCTGCATGCTGTTACTTACTCTGCACTTATTACTGCTTGTTAGTAGCCTTCTAATTTAATGCCTTCTGCACTTGTTTTTTAGTCATTTGTTAATTTAATTGCATTTAATTAAACTGTATTTGCCGTAATACTGATACACGTGTGCTAGCCTGCACTACATTTGAATTGTATTTACTGTTGTTTTAGCTGCTTTTCTGTAGAAAAAAAAAATAAATCCTAGCTTGTTTCCTGCCTTTCCCATAACCTGTCTAGTCCAGATACAGACTTGCTGTATCCAGGACTGTTTGTATGCTCCTGAGTCCCCCAAGCCTTTCTGTGTTGGAGTTAAGCCTTCTAGCTAATCAGTGGGAGTGGTAAGCACTAGGTAGCCTATCTACCACAGGAGAAGAGGTTTCTGGCTCAGAAATTATAGTATATTGGCCGTTTGGGAAGATCTTCCATCTTTCAACCTTCTGATTCAAAAGCCTGTGTTTGTACTTGTTTCCTGCCTTTCCTGTTACTAGTCTAGTCCAGGTACAGATTTGCTGTATCCAGGACTCTTTGTAAGCTTCTGAAACCCCCAAGCCTGTCTGTGTTGGAGGGAAGCCTTCTAGCTTATCAGTGGGAGTGGTAAGCATTAGGTAGCCTATCTACCACAAGAGGAGTGGTTCCTGGCCCAGAAATTGTAGCTACTGGCCGTTTGGGCAGTTTTTCCCATCTCTTTCAACTTTCTGGTTTAAAAGCCGCACTTGCGCTGTTTCCCCACCTTTCCTGTTACTAGCCTAGTCCAGATACAGAGTTGCTGTATCCAGGACTGTTGGCATATTTCTGAGCCCAGCAAGCCTTTCTGTGTTGGAGGGAAGCCTTCTAGCTTATCAGTGGGAGTGGTAAGCACTAGGTAGCCTAACTACAACAAGAGGAGTGGTTCTGGCCCGGAAATTGTAGTTTATTGGCAATTTGGGCAGTTTTTCCATCTCTCTCTCAACTTTCTGGTTTTAAAACCCATGTTTGCACTTGATCCCCACCTTTCCCATAACTAGTCTAGTCCAGGTACAGATTTGCTGTATCCAGGACTGACTGTAAGCTTCTTTGTCCCCCAAGCCAGTCCAGCTGGTGAATCTGGGTATCCTGAGGCAATGTTACAACTGCCTCATGTACACAGACAGCCCTCTCCTCCTACCACAAAACACTAACATATATGAGAGATGCAATTGTACAGCCAAACTGGAGGCTAAGGTCTCTCCACCCAAGACTGGAACAGACAGTCATGAGGAGAAGGTTGACACTTGCACCACACCTTCAGCCTCACATAGACCTACTAAACCAGCAGTGGCAAAAAATACACATAAATACACAAAATCATACTTGGCCGCTCTAAATAAAAACCTGTAAAAGCATCAGAGAGCTCCAAAGGAGACATCCACAAAACCTGCACCTCCCGTCACAAACCAGATAGCACATAAAACACAAAATCAATGTGCCGCACAATCACAGCCCTTAAGGTGAAATAACATACCTAACACACTAGTAATACGCGACTCAGTAGTCAGGCACACTGACGCCCCACTCACTAGGCTGGACAAGGAGAAGGTTACTGTTAGCTACCTATCGGGAGCCTGAATCCGCCACATAACACAAGCACTCAGGTCACTCCAGAACAAGTACAAATATGAATCTGTCATTGTTCATGTTGGTGTGAGTGACCTGAAATGTACCTCCCTGGACTACATGAAAAGAGACATGGAAGAGCTCTCTGATCATGTAGCCCAGACGGGTATGACCCTGACTCTGAGTAGCATTCTGCCCTCACCAAGAATGATACCTCAGTATAAAGCAAAAATTATCAATTTCAACAACTGGCTAAGCTTCTGGTGTCATTCAAAGGGGATCCAGTGTCTGTCAGCCTGGGATGACATGCTCGACAAGCTGCCTTGCTTCGCAAGAGACGGCTTGCACCTGTCACCCCTTGGCTTTCGAATACTGGCCAAGGCTCTTGCTGCCCCCATAGTGCCTTTTTTAGGCAAGGCTCAAAATTCAAACCCACCATAATAAGCAGCACAAGTAAAAAAAATGAGGGTTATGCTACTCAGTGCCAGGAGTTTAAATCTCAAAATGCATGCGCTCGAAGCACTCGTAAGTATGGAGAACGTCATCTGTGCAGTAATTGAAACCTGGATCAAGGCTCTAGAGAGCACTCCAGCACTACTGGACTACAACTCATGCCACACATTTTGGCCACAGAACACGGACCGAAACACAAAAGGAGGGGGTGTATCCATATTCATCAAGGATACTCGAACCTCCAGGTTAGTGGTGCAGCATGACACCGCTGAGATCATCCATGTGCAACTAACATTGGGGAAATCTGCAATGCAAATTGTGGCCTGCTACAGATCACCCTCCATGACCCAGGACCACCACTCCACCTTTCTGGAGACAATGGAAAACATGAAGGTCCTACCGAACACCCTGATATTGGGCAATTTCAATTACACTGCCATTAACTGGGAAAACTACTTGAGTACAAACTCCCAGGCTCAGCACTTCCTGGAATTTATCAACTCAAATGCCCTGGATCAGCTGGTAAACTCCCCTACCAGAGACCACAACATATTGGACCTGGTCATCACCAACATGGGTGACAGGTGTTCCGTACCGGAGGTCAACCCGTCACTGGTTATATCAGACCATAAACTAATCACCCTGGATATCCACACCCCACCACCACCCCCAACCAAGGAAACCACAGTGAAAAACTTTTCTAAAGCAAACTTCACCTTACTTAAGGCAGAGGTGGTAAGTTTCACAGCCCCCATACTACAGGATAACACTGCCCAAGAATCAGAATCCTTTACAATTGCACTCTATGAGCACCTACAAGGATGCATGGATCGTGCCATCCCTAGCAAGACCAAGACTCACTCCCCTAAGAGAAGGAAACCAGTCTGGTGAACCCCTGTCATAAACAGGTTATACAACAGAAGGAGGAAACTAGTTCAGAAAAAAAGCAAATCCCAAAAAGGAAAGACAACCCTGATCAGTATCAGTAAGAAACTAAGGTCCCTCATAAAATCATCCAAGGCTAACTTCGAAAGAAAAATAGCCAAGGATTCGAAAGATAACCACAAAGCCTTCTTTAGCTATGTCAAGAATCTAAGTGGCAACTCACAGATATGCTCTGAGCTAGTGCAAAATAGCACAAAATATACTGAACCTACTGATATTGCCAATATCCTGGCAGATAGAGTCAGTGCAAACTTCACCTCCCGCTCACCTTCAAAAAAGCCCACAACAATACCGGAAAAGTGTAATGTCCTGGAAATCAGAGAATCACAGGTGAAAACAGCCCTTTCAAAAGCCAAAAACACAGCATCAATGGGACCAGATGGTGTCCCAGGCTGCGTCTTGCACGAACTACAGAATGAACTAACCCCCCACCTAAAAACGCTGTTCAACCTCAGCCTCTCCACAGACTATGAGCCCATAGAATGGTGCACAGCAACGGTTATTCTGCTCCACAAAGGAGGGGCCACAACTGACCCTGGTAACTATTGCCCCATAAGCCTGAATAGCCTGGTCTGCAAGGCTATGGAGTGCATCATCATGGAACTCATTAACAAAGACATTGGGAACCTCCAAACATTTGACCCGACACAGTTCAGCTTTGTTAAGGGCAGATCATGCCTACTAAACCTGGTTGACTTCTTCGAGACAGTCACCAAGGCCATAGATGAGGGAAAGGTGGTTCACACAGCCTACCTTGATCTCAACAAGGCATTCAACATCATTCCTCACTCGGGTATTATAGAAAAACTTGCCTGAACATAAACCCCTATGTCACAAGATGGGTTGCCAACTGGCTTACAGTCAGAACTCACACAGTAAGAATAGCGGGCTCCAGGTTCGACTCTAAACCAGTCACAAGTGGTGTCCCACAAGGCTCGGTTCTGGGACCCCTACTGTTCGACATATATTTCTCAGAAGTACAGGCAAACACAGGAGGACTATGGCTAACCAAGTTTGCCGATGACTGCAAACTGGGAGCCATAATTGACTCTCCAGCTGACATGGACATCCTTCAAAAAGGCCTTACTGAGACAAACACCTGGTGTCAAAGTCATGGCCTCAAGCTAAATGCCAAAAAATGCATAGTCATCCCTTTTGGGAAAAACAAAACACTCACGAATTACCATATAGGCGGCAGCCCCCTTAATACAGAAGAGGTAATAAGAGATCTGGGGACCCAGGTAGATAGTAATCTCTCCTTTGACAATCATATTGCCAAAGTAGTTAGGAAATCCTTCTATGTGGCCCATCTAATTACTAAGGGGTTCGCATCTGGAAATAAAGAGGTTATAGTGACCCTCTACTCGTCATTCATCAGACCCATCATAGAGTACAATGCCCTATTTGTGATGTACCTCACAAGACACTTCCAACAGCTGGAAAGACCACAAAAGCATCTCACCAACAGGATTACTGGCCTCAAACATATGTCCTATGCAGCCCGACTGAAAAAACTCCAGCTGCACTCAGTGGCATATCGCTTACTCAGAGGTGATCTCTGCCTGATTTACAAAGCCATGTCCAACTCAGAATTGATGGACATGCTCCACCTAAAGAAATCCAAGTCACTGCGAGTCACATGCTCTAGTGAGCTAAACTTCGCCACAACAATAAATAGAACATGCTGGAGGGATAGATTCCTGTCACAGAGTCTCCCCATGCTTTGGAACAAAATTCATAACTAGATTAGACAGAGCCCCTCTCTAACACTCTTCAAGAAAAGCCTTGACAAGTGGATGGGTAACAGAAAATACACCCTTGGGATCACTTCATTGGCTCTGCTTGACAGAAGCTCAGTTAATTAATTAATGTGGCGGTGAAAGCCGACACACTCTGGCTAGGCTTAAAAATGCCCTCGGGCAGATAGCCTAGTACCTCCCTATGAACCTATATTTTTCTCATGAAACATCCTTGTCTTATTCCACACATGCATATTTCTTTACTCAGTAACCCATTCACAAACACTCTTGCTCTATTATGTTGATATGCTGACATGCTCGGCCTCCTAATTTTATTGCCTATCCCATAAGTTTCCATAACATCTCCCAAAGCATCATGTCCTACTGTATCAAAAGCCTTGCTAATATTACCTGTCATAAGTTTCACATCCTCCCTTTTACTAATATCATCAACAATGTCCTGCACAACCAATAACAATTATTGACATTCCTTCCCTTTTATACCATACATACTTTCTTCCATAATATACCTCATCCTTCCTTCTATTCTCCCCTGTATTATTCTCATAACATTTTTATAATCTGTCTTATTTAATGTGATGGGTCTCCAATTTTTTATTTCAGGATCCTTATCTTTCTTCCATGTAAATGTTAAAAATTCTACTACATAACTCTTCATAAACGTTCTTTTCCTTCAACCATTTATCGATTCAGTACATTTACAAACACTCTCTTTACAAATCCATTAATTTCTTGTACATTTCATAACATATACCATCTGGGCCTGATACTGAATCAACATTTACTTTCCTAAGTAAACCATCTTCTTCATTAATAGTAAATAAAAATTCTCTCTTCCTCTCCTTAAGGACTCGCTTGTCAAAAAAACAATGCAAGTCCAAAAAAACAGTCGAGTCCAAGCAGTCTTACAAACTTTGATTCCATAAAAACAGGTAAAATAGTGATAAAACTGTTACTACTTCTTTCTATGTTACCATTTTGTGTCATTGTGTTGTTCTCATGGCTTTGTGTCTCATTAACTTTAAACCATGGTCTAGCGTTTCCCTTTCTATCTCTCTTCACTACTTCTAACCCCTCTTGCATCAGGTTATTTGTGTAGCCCCTTTGTACCATATGGTTCTGTAAACTCTCCAGCTCTTTTTCAAAGTTGGCTTCTTCTGTGTATAGTCTCGATGTACGTAAACCTTGTCCCACTATTATGTTTTTAAAAGCACGTGTACAGTGCATACTTGAAAATTCTAGATAGTGACTGATCCAACAATTTTTCTTACATAAAGAGGTTGACATGCCAGTCCCTACATCATTGGTTATTCTTACATCCAAATAGTCTGTAGATTTAAAATAATATTTTACTGTAAACCTTAGGAAATCAGTGGTTGTCTCTATATGCTTAACAAACCTTGTCAGTTCATTTTCACTACATTGCCATAAAATGTAAACATCATCAACAAAATTGAACATAATGCAGTAAATGGTCACTCCACCATGGGTCATTAATAAGAACATTCATTTCTTCCCAATACACCAACACTAGGTTGGCATATGAGTTTGCACAGGGTGTGCCCATGGCCACACCCTGTTTTTGCCTATAGTATGTACCATTACACATAAATACATTATTTTCAAGTAGGAGCTGTAGAACTTCCATAATTAACTGGTTTATTCTCCCATCAAACATTTTCTTTACTTTCAGTACTTCCCTGATGGCATTTAAGCCATAGTCATTACTAATAACAGTAAAAGAAGCAAGAAGAACGAACACCAGAGAGGCCGCTCCCAGCAGAGGGAAGTCAAGAGACAGAAAATAGTGGCTTGACTGCTATGGGTGACTATAATGTATTTAATTTATCTAATGTGGTATTAACCCCAGAACAGTTATGAGTTTTAGGGAAAGGACTGTCTTTTATACCGAGCAGAGGCTCAAAAGTAAGTGATGTTATTTTAGATTTGCATATGTTTGGGTGCAATATAGCACTGAGGGAAATGTATGTCAATAATATGAATGCATGTACAATGTTAAAACATCCAAGTACATTTGTACCAATAATACAAACTTTTTTAAGGACACGTGAATTTGAAATTAGAAATTATTTTGACAAATGTTATAGTAAATATGATAACTTGAATGCTTCTGAAAAGGAAGCACTAAATTCTTTGATAGAAGATCAGCATATTGTAATTAAGTCAGCGGACAAGGGTGGGGGTGATGTTGTTTTGAATACTGCAGCATATACCTCAGCTTTGAATGATTTACTTAACGATGCACAGACTTATTCAAGTGTTTCTCCTATAATGTTGAAAAATATAATTTGTAAAGTGAGAGCAAAACTTGAAGACCTTAAGGGAACAAGATTTGTTAGACATTTTTCACATTGAACATCCTGTGACACCAATATTTAAAGCACTTCCAAAAATCCACAAAAATGTAATACCACCCCCCCCCCCCCCCATGAGACCGATAGTCTCAGGTAGGGGGTGGATAACAGAACACTTATCCATATGTGTGGAAAGTAAATTGAAAATAGTGATGCAGTGTTACCCACGAATATTAAAAGACACAAGACATTTTTTGAATATGTTATCAGAGTTTGTAGAAAACAAAACAGTGGCCAATGTATTAATGGTCACTCGATGTCAATAACCTTTTTACTGTTATTAGTAATGACTATGGCTTAAATGCCATCAGGGAAGTACTAAAAGTAAAGAAAATGTTTGATGGGAGAACAAACCAGTTAATTCTGGAAGTTCTACAGCTCCTACTTGAAAATAATGTATTTATGTGCAAACTCATACGCCAACCTAGTGTTGGTGTATTGGGAAGAAATGAATGTCCTTATTAATGACCAATGGTGCAGTGACCATTTACTGCATTATGTTCGATTTGTGGATGATGTTTATATTTTATAGTAATGTAATGAGAATGAACTGACAAGGTTTGTTAAGCATCTAGACACAACCACTGATTTTCTAATGTTTACAGTAAAAAGTGATTTTAAGTCTATAGACTTTTTGAACGTAAGAATAACCAATGATGTAGGGAATGGCATGTCAACCTCTCTATATAAGAAAATTGTTGGAGCAATCACTATCTAGAATGTTCAAGTATGCACCCTAGACGTACTTTTAAAAACATAGCAGTGGGACAGGGTTTACGTACATTGAGACTATGTAATGACTAAGTTCATGAGACACAAAGCCATGAGAACAGCACAATGACACAAAATAGTAACATAGAAAGAAGTAATAACAGTTTTATCACTATTTTCCTGTTTTTATGGAATCAAAGTTTGCAAGACTGCTGGGACTGTTTTTTGGGCCTACTTCATTAATAGTAATTTTTTTCAAATTCTTCCCTAACTTGTTTAGGATTTTTTTCATTTTCTCTTGTTTTCCCTATGTTCTACTACAATGCTTATAATTTGTTTGTGTGCTGTTTTTACTTCTCCTTTTTCATTTTTCAGTTTTGTCATTATAATAAAAATCCACCTTTATTATTTTACCCAAATATGCATATACCTCCTCCCTTCTCTATTTTAAATAATACCTCTGCATATATAAACAGTAATGCCTTCAATTTTCTCACTTTCTTGTATATATTTCCATTTCCATATCACAATACCCTTTTGTATTATTTTCTACACTCTTTAATACACTCTATACATTTACCATACTCCACTTACTCTTTCATTCTTACATCATCCTCCCAATGGAAAAACAAAAAGACAGTTTTTATACTTCCTTTTAAAGTCAGTGCACCTTCAGACCAATTTTTATCGAGACCATTCATGGTTATATGATCCTTCTGTAACTGCAATACTTCCCACTCTCCAATTTCATTCTGCTATTTCTCATTTATTCTTTTTATTCCCTTTCCTATTTTAACATACACACTTTCTTCCATCACCTACATCCACCACCACCGTCCATATTACTAAATGGTCTGAAAAATCCTGTCATTCTGCAACACCATCTGTTATGCCCAAACCTTCTAATAACAAAAAATAAGAAGTTATGTACTCACCATAACATTCCATATTTGTTGTCCATCTCGCCTACATTCTTGCTGGTTGGATTCGAAGCCAAGCTCGGCCGAATACTAAAGCTCAAGAGCTTCCACTGGCTTGCGGCTAACCCCTGTCACATGATGCTCTGAGCCAAGTCCCCAGATCTTGTTTTCAAGTGAAAGACAATCACAGAAGAATTGTATATATATATATATATATATATATATATATATATATATATATATAGATATATATATATATATATATATATATATATATATATATGGATTCATTATACAATCTCAAAATACTGAAATGTCGAATTTCGGTATTTCGAGACCGAATAGTTAAAAAAAACACATACACGAAAACCCACAATCACGAATACTACAATCATGGCCATTCTCACACACACACACACACACACACACACACACACACACACACACACACACACACACACAAACCAGGACATAATCACACACACACATACACCTACCTAACTAAACAAACATAACAACACACACAAACACACTTAACCTACCTATAACCAGGATGGCAAACTCCCCTGCACCAACCACACCCCCCTACTTATATATTCTAACTCCGAGATCGCACTAAACACACAAACACACAACAAGCACCACCGCACACACTCATATACACTAAAATCCCTACCCATTATCCTCAAACACACAACACTTACCTGACACCCCTGATAAATCCACAAACCGCACCACACGTCACAAACACGACACCACGATAGTGGCGGATTCGACATTTGCATATTCAGCATAGTGTTGTTTTGGTTAACTGCACTTTCTACTATTCAGTCTCAACGTACTGAGTTTTGACATTTCAGTCGAGATTGTCTAGTGTGTCTATATATATATATATATATATATATATATATATATACCTTATAAGGACAGGAACAGAGGCTCCAAACTATCAAAAACTATGTGCATAGTATATAGTTATCCACCAGTTCCTCCAGGAATACAGCACTGAGGAAGGAGGGTGGGATGCAAGAATATAGCCGAGATGGACAACAAATATGGAACGTTATGGTGAGTACATTTATTTATTTATTTATTTATTTTTATTTTACATTTGTTGACCGGGCTAGTCTGGCTGGATACATGTCCATTTTCAGCAGAGGCCCGAGGAGAAAAGCTCCACTATAAGCTAAGAAAAATTACTATAAGATATAAATCTAATTATTCTAAGATATAACTACAATCAGAGAAAATAGAAAACATTGGAGTAAGGATAAAGTCAAGCAAATCAAGTTAAAAATATGCAGATAATAAAATACATACTTCTTAATGTTATGTTGTCCTATCTCGCCATAACTGTTGCTGGTTGGGACAGCATCCCTAGCACCTTTATCCTAAGGTGGCTCATGAAAAAAGACTCTTCAATACAGTGGATCCAAAGGAGGACCGGTTCCGGGAGGCCACATCTACTTTGTAATGAGTGATAAAGGTATGAGGTCTCACCCATGTTGCAGCTGCACAAATAGAATCAATAGGAAGTCTAGCTTGAAAAGCAGAGGATGTTGAGACTGCTCTAGTGGAATGTTTTCTTATCTTTCCTGGTAGTTGCTTACCATTCTTATTGTAGCAGAAAGAAATGCAATCAGCAAGCCACTTAGATAAGGTTACCTTGGAAACTGGCAATCCTTTCTTTTTGTCTGAAAAGGACAGAAAAACTGGTCAGATTTCCTGAAATCTTTTGTCCTGTGCAGGTAAAAGTGTAATTGTCTATAAACATCCAGCTGGTGCAATTTATATTCTGCCTTGTCACTATAGTTTGGAAAGAAGACTGGCAATTCAATGGAGAGGTTCAAATTATTCTCTGAACAGTCTTCGGGAAGGAATGAGGGATTAGTTCTCAAGGAGACCCTATCCTTGTGAAAAATGATATATGGAGGATGAGTGGAGAGAGCTTGTAACCCCAATACCCTTCTGGCAGAGGTTATGGCTACTAAAAAGAAAGTTTTCCATGACAAAAATTTTAAATCACAAGATGATGCGGGCTCAAAGGGTGGCAAAATTAGTGAAGTTAGCACAATATTTAGTTCCCAAGGCACTAGGGGTTCTCTGATTGGGGGTCTGAGTAAGAGGGTACCTTTGAGGAAAGCCTTACATAACCTATGAGACATAATCGGGACTCCCATTTCTCCAGTATGGAAATTAGAAATGGCTGCCAGTTGAACCCTAATGGTAGCTGCAGCAGCTCCTTCTTCAAAATGTTCAGTAAGAAAGTCTAAAATTGTAGATATGGAAGCTGTAAAAGGCTCTATGTTCTGTTTTGCAGCACAACATGAGAATCTTTTCCACTTTATGGAGTATAATTTCCTTGTGGATGGTTTATGGGAAGAAAGGAGAATATGACTCACTGCAGGGGAAAAGTGGTAACACCTGGCTATGTGTGGAACTGGAGCAGCCATGCTGTCAACTTGAGGATTTGGACAGATGGAGGGAACTTCCCCAAAGAATGGGTTAAGAGGTCTGGAATTGGATCCAGAATCCAAGGTTCCTCCAGCAGATGGGTCCAGAGAAAGGGGAACAAAACTTGATGAGGCCAGTAAGGAGCAATGAGGATCATAGTGCTTTTCAACAATCTCACTTTCTAAATCACTTTGGGGATTAGAGGGAAGGGGAGAAAGGCATAGAGTAATCCCAGGGGCCAATTGTGAACCAGTGCATCCCTTGGTGACTTCCCCAGAGGGGGAATGTGGGCAAAGTAGTTGCTGCATTTGGTATTCATGGACATGGTGAATAGGTCGCAGCAAGGCTAACCTCATTTCTGGAAGATCACTTCCACAATCTCTGGTTTCAGGGACCACTTGTGAGACATTAGAATCACTCTGCTGAGCTTGTCCACTATCACGTTGGATTTTCCCCGGATGTGCATTGCTATCAGAAAACATTGAGAAGTGATTGCCCTTTGCTAAACTTGTTGTGCCTCCAGACATAGTGGGTAAGATTTGGTTCCTCCCTGCTTGTTTATATACCACACTACTGACATGTTGTCTGTCTGAACTGCAACCGTTACCATGGGAAGAGAGTCTTGAAATGCCTGCAATGCATAAAGCACTGCTCTCATCTCCAGAACATTTATGTGCAAGTGGATTTCATGATCTTGCCATAGGCCTTGCACTGTCATTCCCAGATAATGCCCCCCCCCCCCCATCTGATCTGGGAAGTGTCCATGGTCAGTACTGCATTCGGTTGAGGAAAAACAAACGTGTGGCCCTGATACAACTGATTTGTCTGCAGCCACCAAAGAAGATCTTTTTTGCATGGCTCCATTATGATAATCTGGTGTGACAGAGGAAGGTCTTGCATTGACCACTGAGCAAAGAGAAACCATTGTAAGTCTCATGTGTAGAAGTGCTAGTGGGACTAGGCGGATAGCTGCTGCCATGGTACCCAGAACTTGCAGCACAAATCTGGCTTGAATTATTTTCTTTGACATCAAAATCCTGATTTACTGGTAAAAGGACAGAATTCTGTCTGGGGTAAGTTTTGCTGTCATGCTTTTTGAATCAGATCTGCACCTAAGAAGATAATATGTTGAGAAGGCGACAAGGCAGATTTTTTTAAAGTTTACTGGGATGCCTAGTCTGGTGCAAAGTGATATTGTTTTGTCCCTCATTTGAAGTAGTACATGCCTGGTGGTAGCAGTGAGGAGCCAGCCATCTAGATATGGAATCACCCGGAATCCCTGACATCTCAAGTGAGCCGTGACCACTGCCATGCATTTGGTGAACACTCTGGGGTCTGTAATGAGAACAAAGGGCAGGGCTCGAAATTGGTAATGTCTGGCTTCCAGCTGAAATGTCTCCTAGATCTCCTGTCCATCTTTATATGGTAGTACGCATCCTGGAGATCTATTGAGCACATCCATTTGTCTTTCCTGATAAACAGGAAAATTGACTGCAGAGTTACCATCCGGAACTTTGACTTCTTCACTGACTTGTTTAGTTTGCTGAGATCTAAAATGGATCTCCAATCCCCTGTCTTTTTTGGAACTACAAAGAATCTTGAGTAAGTCCCGGATCCTATTTGGTCTGCGAGGACCTCTTGGATGACTCTTTTTCTCTAGCAACGAGATTATCTCTTGTGTTGCGTGGTCCTTTTGGCCAGGTGGGACATCCGGTAAGGACCGATTTTTTGGTTGGGAGGTAGAAAAGGGTATGTAATAACCTTTGGATATTATTGTTTGCACCCATTTGTCTCGGGAAATTTCTTGCCAGGCATTTGGGTACAGTGGCAATTGACCCCTGACTGCCTCCAGAGAATAGCAGATGGGCCCCCTTTCAGGAGCACTGGAAGGGCCTGTCAGAGAACATATCTCTGTTTCCCTAGTTTTGTGGACCCCCTCTACCGCGAGGTCAGCATCTTCCATTATAACTTCCCCCTCTGCCACTGGGGGAAGAGTCACCACATGCATCAGAAAAACCTTTTCAAGACTTGCAGAACCACATTTTTCTGCCATTTTGACCTTTGGAATAAGGTCTAGATGGTGCAGAAAAATGGACTCCCATGGCAGACAATGTTTTCCCATCCTGCTCACACCTGGTTAAAGTATCTTTCAACTTTGGTCCAAAAAGGGATGAACCATCAAAGGGGGCGATGGTGAAGAAAGACCTAAAGGGTTCAGCAAAATTGCAAAGACGCATCCAAGAATGTCTCCTGAGGGAATTTCCTGCTGATGCTGCCCTACTCGCTCCATCTGCCACATAAGAAATCAGTCTCATGGAGGAGTTTGCAATGAAAGTGAGGGTGGAGAGCTGTGAAGACACTTTATCTGTGGACCCCAAAACTGCTGTCCCTGAAGGGAATCTCCTAGCTCTTGTAGGAGATCCCTTTGAAGTCTCATAAAATGGGTAAGGTAGTCCAGCAACCGTAGGGTAAAGGCCGCTGAAGAGAAGGTGTGCTTTCCATATCTGTCCATAATCCTAGATTCTCTGTTAGGGGGATGAACAGATGAAGAGGTCTCTGAGAGTTCCTTCTTGGTGGCCGCCGTCACCACCATGGCATGTACAGTGACACCTTTTGTTAAAAATTCCTTATCCGAGGGGGCAGTAATGAGCTTGTTGGGCCTCCTCAGAACAGGCTTCATTGTATCAGGTGATGTTTAGGCATTATGGGATATGACCCCTAGCAGTGTGTCATAAGGGGGAGTCACCCAGGAGGTGGAAGGGCGAGACCGAAAAGCCTCCAGGTATACTGATTCATCCTCTGAAGGGTTGATGGGCTGCCAGTCACCCCTCTGCTTCAAGATTTCCAGGATGTCAGCAAAGGATACATCCTCAGAGGGGGACCTTGGGGACCCTTCAGACTCATCCAAGTTGGTATCAGAGGTGGCAGACTCAGGGGAGTCTATGTGCTTCTTCTTGCACAGTATCTTCCAAAGGACCTCCTCTGAGGGGTACTCTGAGGAGGTTTCAGAAGAGACAACACTGCCAACAGGGGCTCCTTGAGGCTCTGTGTCTCTATGCCCAGGGGGAGGTGGAGGTGAAGAGATTATCACTGGCACCTGAGAGGGACAAGAGACTGGATCCAATGGTGGAGCTGTCTGGTGTGAAAGCTCCTTTTTCATCAGCTGGAAAGTCTTTCCACCCCACTCTGAAGTGGCCCTCGGCTCTGAAGCAACAGTGGGTCAACTCCTAGCTAAGGCAGATGGCTCCAAAGCTAAAGTGGGAGCCAAACTCAACCTTGCTGAGGCACCGAGAGGAAGAGTCAGGTCAGATGACAGTCCACGCCACCCCCCCCCCAGACCCAACTGGCGAGTATTGGCTCCCAAACCCCATGACTGCCGATGGAGCTGAGGAAGTTAGAGCAGTCTGCACCGAAGATTCCAACAGGAATCTCAATGCCGACAGTTCCACTGCTATCGGATCCAAGCTCTCGGGCTATGAAGATGCTGAGGTGGTCAGAGGAGGAATCACAACAGGGTATGTAGGTATTGACAGCTCCAAGACCTTCAGGTCCAGAGAAGATAACATTTCTTCCAGGGCTGGTGTTTTGAGTAATCTCTTCACCACCCACTCCACGTCCTCATCAGATAAGCTCCTGGAGGAATGGGTGGATAAGGAAGGAGATTTGCCCCGGTCCAAAATGGGTGATCTCAATATAGGTGAGACAGGCTTCATTTCTGGGAAGTGTCTTCTACTCAGCGCTTCTGCCCACTCTGAGTATACTGCTGGAGCTGCAGAAGTAATGGTTGTGTTGGAACCAAGACCCCTCGGTTCCGTTGTCACAATATTTTTGGGTGGCTCACTCAACGGAGCCAAAGAAGCCGGTCTTTTGATAGACTGTGTCTTAGAGGAAGAAGGGGAGGAGGATTTGGAGCTCTGTCCTTTGTCTAAAGACTCCAGAAAGGCCCCTTTCATTAAACCCCTATCAATTAGTTTTATCTTCTTTTCATGGATCACCCTGCTACTGAAAGCATGACAGTGCAGGGGTCCTGTAAATGTACCTCACCGAGGCAGTAGATGCAGCTAGTATGGCTGTCAGTGATAGACTTTTTCTGGGTGCATCTATCACATATTTTAAACCCAGATTGTCAATGCTCTTTTACTTTTTCCTTAGACATTATCCTTGAGATAACAAACTACAGATAAGGGAAGCAAAAAACACCAACTGCCAACAGAAAAAAATATCTTGTAAGAAAGAATTTTTTTTTTTTGGAAAGGAGAAAGGAGGGTAGGGAGTGGCCCTCTAACTTAAATAGTACTCTCTATGATTGAGATAGGGGAAGAGAATCTTCTAAATTAAAAAGATTCTCAAGAAGAACAACACACACACACTGAAGAAAAGGAAAAGGGAGAGCGGCCCTCTAACACAAACGGGCCACGAAAGCCCTCTAACTTAAACGGCACTCTCTAACTGGAAAAGGATAAAGACAAGACCTAATGCAAACTTATAACTGTCGAAAGCAGAACTTAAAGGAAAAAAAATAAAGGAAAGAACACTGAAAAATATAAAATGAGTCTACCTAGCCAACAAGCCAGCCAGACAGCAAACTTAATGCTTGAGTGGCAAACGAGGTCTGGGGATTTGGCTCAGAGCATCATGGGACAGAGGTTAGCCTCAAGCCAGTGGAAGCTCTCAAGCTTTAGTATTTGGCTGAGTCAGAGCCGAGAATGGCTCTGAACCCAACCAGCAAGAATTATGGTGAGATAAGACAACATAACATTAATCATTTTCAGATCCAAGTTCTCCTCTTCTATAAGTCCATTGACTTTTATTCCACACAGATAGTTTACCACTTATTATCACTACCTGTATTTTTAATAATTTTCCATAAATGTTTACATTTTCTCCTTAAATCATGATTAAAGTCCCCTGCAATTATATTTTTTATGTTAATCACCACATAGTCTAATATTTGATGAAATACATTCAGTCATTCCTTGTTATTTATATGTGCATATAATGCTGTAATTCTATAAACATGTTCTCTCCACTTCACATCCACAACAGTTATCCTTTCCATTTTTATCAATGTTACATATAGTATTTTCACTGTATTTTAATACAACATAGCCACTGTAAAACAGCAGTCACTTCATAAATTCCATATTATATTTCCACCTCACAATTTTTCTCTTTACAGTCTTTCTTCATGTGTCAGAAATCTTACAAATTAACCTGGAAACAGCACTCACGCAGCAAACTTCAACAAATTAAGCTGGAAACAGCACTCAGGCAGCAAAACACCAGCACTCGGCAAAACACTTAGGCTACAACAAATTAAAAGCTTGAAACACCACTCAGGCAGCAAAACTCTCCTTACCTGAAAGCATGACTCTGGCAGCAAGCAGCAAATGCTTGGGGGGCAAGAAAACTCTCATTAAAAGCTAGCAGCACTAAACAGTTTAAATTCCACATGCGTAGGTGTGTTTAAATCCACATTGTCATGTGATTCAGCCATGGGTCCTCCTTAAACGATGACACTGTGGCCAGCAATCTATCTTGCTTAGTGCTGGATCAGGCTTAATTTTTAGTCTAGCTGTAAAAGTGTGTGTGGGGGGGGGGCTCTCGTCCCCTCTCGTCCTATGGTTCCGATGCCATTGTCTACAGTTACTTCTTACATTTCTTTTTAATTTTTGGTGAAGTAGTTTTAAATCTTTTCTGCACTCTTATCCTAGCAACTAATGAATTTGTTTTCCTAACTTCCTTTACACTCTTTTCACACACATCTGACTTATTACTTTCAATTTTTTTTCATTTTCAATGTTCTCAGTACAGTAATCTTCATTCTGTAGAAATATAGTATTTTTATCTACATTATCTTTTATTACTTCATCTTCTTTTTCATTAATACTGTTTCTCCTACTTCCTCATTACTTTCAGACATTATAATACTCTCCTTCTCATACTGCTCGACATTATTTTCCTTATTTATTTTACAATCAAACTAAAAGTGTCCTTCACTTTTACATATTCTACATTCTATTATACAGTTATTCATCATATAACCTTTCCCTCACATTGATTACATCTAGTATTTAACTCCCATTTATCAGATGCTTGTAAAACAGGTTTCTGCCTGTTCCATATAACTAATTATTCCTCTGTTCCCATCAACATACATAACACTTGGTAAATGCTTTATCACATCGTTTTCATGTTTTAGGAAAACATCCACTTCTCACCACCATTCCAAATACCCCTTTCATCTTTAATTTTCACATTTCAGAAATTGAATAACACATTCATATAATAATATTTTAACATCTTTTAGTTCAGTTTCATTAGTGTGAAATTGAACAAACAATTTTTTCAACCGATTCCCTTGCCTGGAAAATGCAAATTCATTCCACTGGTAACAGTCTAACCTTTTTTCACAATTAAACAAAAAGTCTGTCCATGAAATCTTCAGTCTCAAATGTTAAGTCACAAAATGTCTCTTTACCCAAATGAATCAAGAATCTATTTCTGTTGCTTAAAAACCCAAAGGTAACACTGAATCATCCCACACAGAATATCTGTCTATTATTTCTTCTTTCTTCTTTTCTATCTTAACAAAAATACTTTTTTAATAAAGTTTACAGCACATTTTCTTCTTCCAACTGCATCAGCATACGATTTTGCAGATTACATTTTACCTGCATCCTTATGCCCATTTGACGCACAACTCATTTCCTTTCTACCCTACTCACTGTCCATTCCAAAAAACTTTTCCATCATATCCAACTATGGAATCTTAGATTTTTCTCCAGTACACCAGCCAGCTTTTCACCAGGCAAACCTCTAGATGCAATTTCTGTTACAACAACCTCTTCAAACTCCAGAATTTTAAAGTCAGCTAGACACTGAAAATTTGTACTACTCACTTCTCAACACTCTTCTGTCCTGACTGACAGACTCATGCTGCTATCACTGACAGAACAAATCTCTTCTTCCTCCATTACTCACACAGCTTCTCCTTGTCACTATCGTACCAGGAACAGAAGCCGGAAATGTGAACGCAAAATTCTTCCCCTCACAATAAAAAAGTAGGGAATATCCCCTGATGTTCTGGCCAAATTTCCACCAGCCGTATAAGTACAGCCTTGGATCTTCCCTGAAAACAGCACTACTACCCTAGTGGGACTAACATGTAGGTAGACAATAAGCTTCTTGCCTGTGATGAGTCTTGTGGAGACCATTTACATTATTTCACTGATGTCTTGGAATTGTGACTGTAGTAGTGTTAACTGTATTATATTGACTTCTATATACAACCAGCAAAGTACAGTCATGTGCTACTCTGGGGGTCCCTTGAGCTGATGATCAACTATTACTATTAGTTAATGAATTCTAACCTCCTACAGCATAAACGCATAAAATGAGATATTTTGTATAATTTTAAATAAAGCATCATGTATAATTTTAAATAAAGCATCATGTATGTTTTTGTATTAGTGTTGAAAATATTAGGTATTTATGCAATTATGTTATGTTCAAGTATATTAGGCAGCATTATTTGATGTTTATGCATTTTAAATCATTGTGACTCACTGAATAATTAATTATTGTATAGTTAATTGAATAATTGATTTATTGATGTAATGAAATGTATTTAAGCTGTACCATTCTGGTGAGAAATTATTCCCTGGAAGGCTTTATGTCGATGTACTAGGAGCACAGTAAAATTGGATGGTGACCGTTTCTCCAGTTGTCTGTTTTTTTTCAGTACTGTTTATGTCTGATTTACATTATCTGAAAGTGTTTTTGATTGAATTTCATATTGGTAAACTTCTGGAGGTCAGCAATTCTCAATTCCCCTAGGATCATTCAGTTAGGGTTCAGTCTGCATCCAGTGCAATCTTCTCATAGTTGACACTGTAACAAAGCCTACTCTGGACCTTGAAAGGAAAACAGTTTGTTGTTCTTTGCGAAGATATTAAGAAAGGACTGCACCCCTTTCCTATATGCTATCTAAGAGGATAAGGTCCGAGTCAAGTGAACCTTAACCTTCCCAGGAATTGCTTTATGATAGTGGGAGTAAAATAAAACTATAGTAGGGGAAAACCATAAAACAATAGTTTGCTTAGAGAAAGGTTGGCCTTTCTTAGCCCTTCTTTAGGAGATGAGCAGTTGTTCAGAATTCCTAAAGGGCTTTACTATGTTGAGGTAGTACCTGAGCTGTCTGTGCACACCCAAGGTATGTAGAATCTTTCCTCCCTTGTTTTTTTTGAATCAGGATAGAACAGTGGGAGATTGATGACGAGATTCAAGGTAAATTCATAAACTGTGGAAAGACATATAAGAACATTCCCATTCATAGGAATGAGAAAGTATCTGCTTTGCAGAACTGTTTACAAGAAGTTCTGGGGTAGAATTTATTTAGTTGGCTGATCTATAGGTTGCTAAACATGTCTATATGAGGTATTCTCTACAGTTGGATCAATTCTTATAAGACCCCAGGATAAAGTTTCCATTATTTGGGGTCCGATTTAGTTCTGCCAAGCTTGTGTGTAATGATGTTTTGTGATGGAATTTATGAATCCTAGAGTCAAATTGAGTTGAGTTGCTATCTCTGAGGCTATCACAGAAAGTCTACAAGCAGAGTAAGATCTGGTACCCCTTGTTTGTTTATGTACCACATCTTTGTGGTGTTGTCTGTGTACACTTGCATAAGTCATGGGAACCAGAAATGATTCAAGGCTTTCAAACTACTGAAAACTACCAACTTCTTCTGACATTTATGTGCAGATTCTGTCTGTCTAAGGATCACATAGAGCTTGCACTTTTACCCTTTTAAAATTTCTACCCATGCCAGGTCTGAACTATTAGTGGTGACTGACTGGAAGGGTTCGGGTGGGAGAATGGAAGACCTATATTGCAAGCTATATGGTCTACCCACCACCTGGTCTCCATCTCTACAATTCCCAGAAATGATATCTGAAAAGATAAAGGGTGTAGGTGCTTCCACTTTCATTTTAGATAAAGTGTCACTAAAAAATCTCTTCAGCAGGGAAGTCTGATGACATACATTCCTCGGAATCAGAGCGCTCAAACTGAGAAGAAATTTCTAAAGTACAGCCACTCCCCTACAATATCTGCTCTTCTGACTGAAATTCCATAGCTGAGAAAAGAAACTCTTTTTTTCTTTTCCTGTCTAAAGAATCAGAGAACAAGGAAAAAGCACTATTAATTTCCTTGGCAAATCCCAGTAAGTTTGCTCTGTCCACAGAAATAGAAACAGGGGATTGAAAGTTTTTCTGACTAAGGATACTCTCCCTGAAAAAAAAAAGATTCTTAGTAGGTACACTGGTCCTAGATTTCACACCCCTATCCTGGCCAAGTGAAGACCCTACACCGGCTACTTCCCCTGACACTAACAACAGTTGTCCTGCCTTGCATCTTCATTGAGCCCCAGATGACATGGCTATCTTCTGGTCTTTGGTGGCTAAAAAAGTTACACCAAGAGGACTTGGAAAGAAGGGAGATGGATGATCTGAGGAACAAAATGTGTCCACACTGGAGTCACTCACCAGTGGCTGAGGTAGAAGAGGAGCCAGTAAGAGACACAAAGACTTCTTTACAATGTTCTTCTTCTAAAGCAGAGGAACATACTGCAGAAGAGACTAAATATTGGTCTATTGGTAAGCGGAGGAAAAGTAAGTGGAGCCTGAATGACTCCATAAAGTGTAAGGTACAGAAGAAGTATTTATTTATTTACTGACATTTGTTTACCGGGAAAGTCCACTGGGCCAAGAGAACCCATTTTCAGTGGAGGCCTGGGGAGAAAAGCTCCACAGTATAATAGTACAAAACATACAAACAGTAAATACAATATAAAACAGCTTCCAAATGCAAGCAGGTAAACACAATGCATACATAGTAATATACCATAATTGTAAGGATGGCACACAAATGATATGTACATATGAGTATAGATGAACATAACAACTAGTATAAGTTTCAAAACTAGAAGAGCAATTGCGTTATTAAACATAATTAAGTGGTATATACAAGGTATTTTGTGAGATTGGTTAGTAAAAGGATGGGAAGAGAGGCAGTAAGAGGTAATGTAGAAAAGATGGATAGAAGAGTAAAAGTTTAGCAAGGTGAGTAAGAATGAGTTTGAAGAGGGGAAGGATGTAGGATAGTGTGAGAGTATGATAGGGTGGGAGGTTGGCTTAATGGCTAAGGTGCTTACCTTAGAAGCACAAGGTGCAGGGTTTGACTCTGACATGGGGTAATTGGCTAGGTTTAAAATACTCCATAAAGGCAATTAGCCTAGTACTAACCTATAAACTATGAGCCAGTAAACTTAGAGTGTAGGCATTCAAGTTATAGAAGTATGAGAATAGTGGCATGTGCATTGCCAGAGGGAAGAGAGATATAATCACAATCCTTTTTTGAAGGATGTGATTTTACTAGAGGTTCTGATAGCTGCTGGTAAAGAGTTTCAAAGCTTGGTGACAGAAAAGGAATAAAGCATGTTGTCGGCATGGAGTTTAGGTTTGTATACTTGCAGTAGTAGTTGGTTTTCAGATCTAAGTGGCCTGTTAAGGTGGTAGTGGGTGAGGATGGAAGAGAGGGCTGGGAAGTCTGAAGGTTTGTAAATAATTTTGTGAGCTGTGACTAGCTGTAGGTAGGTAAGATGATGGGAAAGTTTGACCCAGTTAAGTGATTTTAAGGAAATACAATGATGAGTATTTTGTGCTGGTTGTAAATTTGGCAACCTTGTTGTAACAACTCTCATGCTTGTTTTTTAGGGTGTAGTGGATATTGGTTAGGAGAGGAGTGCCATAGAGTAGTGAGGTTAAGAGAAAAGTTAAGGCAAGAGTCCATTTGGTAGAGCAGCTGAGATATTATTTTTGTCAGTAGACAGAGCCAGACCTCCCAACCGTCCCGAATTACTGGGGTCCAAAACATGGGGTGCCATGATTCCAGAGTGGCACCCCTTCATTTCCGATTTCCCAAGCTGTTTTTTTGAAATCTGTCCCCTGGCTTTTTGAGCTGGTGTCATTGCATGCACGATGAAATCAGCTCTGTGAAACGGCCTGCCAACCTGTCGGAATTGAGCTCAGCTAGCTCAAACAATAACGTGTGTGCATGCATTTCTGGTACCTAGCTGCCGCACGCGAGAATGGAACAAGAGAAACAAGCTGGGAATGGTGGAATTTTGCTGCCGCGAGTGAGATGAGCTGGGAATGAGCTGCCGCAAGTCAGATGAGCTGGGAATAAGCTGCCGCGAGCAAGAGAATGGAGCTGGGTAAGACAAGCAAATGGAACTTGTGTGTAGCAAATGAACTTAGCTGCTGAGAGAGATGAGGAAAGTGTGTGTGTGTGTGTGTGTGTGTGTGTGTGTGTGTGTGTGTGTGTGTGTGTGTGTGAGAGAGAGAGAGACGAGGAAAGTGTGTGAGACAAGGAACTTTGCTGCTGAGAGATGAGACAAAGAACTTTTGACTTGGCTGCTGAGAGAGACGACGAGACAAGGAACTTTGAACTTAGCTTCCCCCATTCCTTATCAGATCTGTCTCTGTTGTCGGATCTTTCCTGAGCATAGGTTACCTGCAGTATAGTTGGGTGCTCAGCTCATGTACTATGAGCCAGTCCTAGATTTCATAGCTTTTGTTATTTATAAGATTCATGTGCCTATACTCTGTGTCAACATTATGCTTCTAATTTAAGTGTTTACTGCATTTAGTTTCACTGTTTTTACTTAATAGAGGGAAAAGTGGCTAGTCCTTCTGACTTGAGATAGAAAATGCAAAGAGAACATTTTTTTTAGACCCTTGCTATCTTTTTCAGTATATTTTTTTACTTATTAATATTATTCTTATTCTTTGTAGATCATTTTTGCATGGCAGTAATCTAAAACACTGACCAGCAAGGCTGGTTAATTAGAAATTTTCTAACTTGGTCCTTCTGTACCTTTGCCTTTCTTACATTCATTTTATCGTATATTTTCCCTTTCTTTGATAAGCTAGTTCTGTGTTGTCAGTAACCTGCAAATGCAGTCACTTCTCTAAGCTAGAGTGATTCCTTGATCAATCCCTACTTTTTCTCACTATACTTTGCTGCATAGTCCCACAATAGGCTGGGGTTACATCAGCAAGCTAATCATTACTATAATGTACAACTTACGTAAAACCGCTGAAGTGATGTTGCATGAAAAAAAAAAGGAAAACGTTCACAGCAATCAGTTTACTTACAAGTGCAAATTTGTGTAAAGCTGCGGTACTGGAAGATATAGAGGCATTGTCGTGGACTTTTTAAGTGTTTTTTATGACTTAACTATATTATGTAAAAAGTTAATTGTAACCAGATTGTAATACAAATTACTTTCTTCCTGTCACTTACAGTCATGTTGGCTAAATTCATAACTAATTTTCTGAATAATTTATTGTTTTAAGCTGCAGAAGTAGTAGGTAATAGGAATGTAGGGCTTACTGGCCTTATTCTAATTTGTAAATGCAATCTAGTCCCTTTCTTGTTGGGAGGTGAATGTAAGATTCATTGGCTTCAACGTTTTGGGAAGTACAATGTATATATTGTATAATTTATATATTCTTATGGTTGTTGAAAGTGTGTCCATTACTTTCTGATTTATTATATGTGCAATATTACTATCTAATTTTACTTGCCTTTGTAACTGATGTGATTGCATTCACCTGAGCTGTGCCTAAAATTGATCCATTGTGATCAGTGATAAACAACCTCATTTAAATCCTGAACATATTTATTTGGGTCATT
Source organism: Protopterus annectens (assembly GCF_019279795.1). NCBI lineage: Eukaryota > Metazoa > Chordata > Ceratodontiformes > Protopteridae > Protopterus > Protopterus annectens. Next base: position 1,333,340,612 of record NC_056726.1, read on the forward strand.
GAGGGTGGTATCCCAAATAGTTTTCACAAGTGTATCATTTGTTGCATCATAGCTTCCTTTAGTAAAGTCTAAGAAAAATTAATTATTTATACTTCGATTTCATAATACTACTGTGGTCTTTGCTACTAAAATTATAACTGTAGTTGGGGAGCAGAAAGATCCTGAATTTCTCAGTAGGACATGAAAGATTTTGTCACCTTTAGTTGGATTTCTTTTATAATTCTTTTTGATATTATTTTGATAAATATAGTTGATTGATATTTTAATGTATTTATTTGCTGTTGAAAAGTTTGGATAGATAAATATCCCCAGTGCTGAGAGAGATGAGAACAGGAACTTTGAGCTTAGCTGCTGAGAGAGATGAGGAAAGTGTGTGTGTGAGTAGACTTTTATGATAGAAATGTTATGAATTGGGCAGTTTTGTCATTATTGGTTCATGCATTTTGTTTCATTGCCTACTAGAAAAATGTTTAAACAATAAATTTAAAATGTGCTCTAAGTCTAACAAGTGTGCTGTAAACAGGGCGAAACTAGGTAGTGGAACATTGGAATGGCTGCAGGAGGACTCTGGTGCCATATTTTGGTTGTCCTTCAGTTTGCATTTGAAAGCTGGTATCCCACAATTCCATTGGAGTGGGCAGGGTTACGTAATTATGTATGCAAATTTCATGCTACTCAATGTACATATTTGTACCTATTTTTCACGGGCCTTGTCTAGATTTTTGATGTTTCCAGGTTGAGAGGTATGGACAGAGCCTAGCTTATAATTTGCTTTTTTCTGTAGTAGTAGTTCTGAGATAAATAAACATATAAATACGGTATCCTGCTCCAAGTATATACAACTGTCAAATCTGAGTAAATGTTCTGTCAAAAATAAAACTTTTCCTCACAAAAAAGTTTACATAAACATGACAACTCTTTCAGAAATGCAATGACAGTCCACCACATTCATTTTCTTAGCTAAACAGCATAATTTTAACAGAAAAACATCCAATTTCCTCATAAAATAACTGAAAACTTTCCCCAATGGGTACTTATCTGCCCAGGTCTCGAAGATCGCTAGCCAACTGAAAGCTCAACAAAGCCTGCTAAAGAACCATGTTTAGTGGCAAAAAATGTTCTGAAGCTTTTTATGCTTCAACTGTCCTTAAAGTGCAGCTCTGATCAAACCCCTGACACTTGGAGCACATGGAATATGCCCTTTATTTGTATTTCTTTATTTTATTTTGCATTTAGCAGCATATTACCATCACTGAGGATGATGCCACAACCTGAGCAAAAGATGATTGATTTTAACAATTATCTTTTTGGTGTCATTCTAAAGACATCCAATATTTGTCAGCTTGGGACAACGTGGTTAACAGATCATGTCGCTTTGCCAAGGATGGTCAGCACCTCTCCCCTCTAGGCTTTCGAATACTGGCTAAAACATTATCCATCCTTTTAGTGTCTTTCTTTATAGGCAATGTCAAATTGACAAACAACTACTGAAATAACAAAATCAAGTCAAGTATACCTGAAGGTGTTACTCCTCAGTGCCAGCAGCCTTAATAAAAAAATACACTCTTTCAAGCCCTCCTCAAACTTGAAAATATAGACATCTGTGCAGCTACCAAGACATGGTCTAAAGCAGCAGAGATTGACCTAGCAGTGCAAGGTTTCAGTGCCTTCCACACTTTTAGACCAATAGATGCACAGACAAGGGATAAAGGTGGAGGTGTTCCGGTATACACGAGTAACAATTTTGCCTTTAGGCTGGTCAGACAGGATGACACTCTGGAGTTCCTACACATGTAGATCATCATAGACAAAATCCCTTACCATATCCTAGCAAGCTACATGTCACCATCTGTGTCTCAAGAAGCTTACTTGGACCTACTGGAGACACTTACTATCCAACCTAACATCCTACTCGTGAGAGATTTTAATTATCCTTCAATACATTGGGGATCTTGCTTTGCCTCATATCTACAAGCGCAGTGATTCCTGGACTTCATAAATACAAACAATCTTGACCAAACACTGAATATCTAGAGGCTTCAACATACTGGACCTTGTACTCACAATTATAGGACAACATCTCCCCCATGTCTTGTCATCCCTATTATGAAGAAACCATAAACATGTCTCCTTTGAAATCAAAATCAACTCCACAATCCCAATAAAACCAGTAACAGTTAGGAATAATTCCATGGCAAACTACATTTTATGTGATGGTGTGTCAACACTCAGTGCCCCTCTGAACTCCACGACCACAGCAGCCTATGCTGCATTCCTCTCAAAAACTCAGTTCAACCATGTCTATGGCTGCATAGAAGCTGCTGTATCTACTCGAAGTAAGGCCAGAACTAGCCATAGAAAAAAAAAAACACCCTGGTGGCATCCCAAATTAAATAAGACATCCAAAAAATATGAAAACAATTATGGCAAAAATAATTCCCATAAAGATAGAAACTCTCTGATCAAAATAAATATGCAACTAAGTGGCTAATTAGGTCAACAAAAGCCAACGTAGAGGTTAAGATAGCCTCCCATGTGAAAGAGAACCAAATGGCCTTCTTCAGCTACATCAGAAACCTCAGTGTGATGAACTGGTGGTTAATAGTGCACATTCACAGAGCCTGATGATATGGCAAACTTGTTAGTGGACACATTCAGTTCCATCTTTACACCTTTTTCACCCCCCCCAACCATCCCCCAAGAAATACCCTCAAACATAACTTCTCCAACTATAACTAGGGGGCATTTCCTGGCTGCACTCACTAAAGCAAAGGACATAGCCTCAGTGGGCCCCAATAACATCCCATGATGCTTCCTGAACAGTCTAAAATATGACTTATCGGGATGCCTGAGTCACTATTTATTTATAGTGTTAAAACAGGCTTTGTGCCATGAGAATCGAGGACTGTGATGGTCATTCCCCTTCATACCAAAAACCTTTAAAGTAGCTCTAAAAACACATTATCTAAGCAATCCATCCTGCACCTGCCTCAGAAGCAAACCTCCTTAAAAAAGCACATTTCACCAAATACTGGGTGGGCACATTTTGTAAAACCCAATCTTCACAACAACTACTGGAAACCTACTATACAGTATACTATACTCTTAACATAGAAAGTACTGTTTCAAAGTCCATGCTTTTCTAGTGTAGAATAAAGCAAATTCCTTTGGATTGTATTTTGAAATATGTTTTTCTCTTGTGTCTTGTGTAGAAAAATGTAAATCCTGTAAATTGTATTTTTGACATATGTTTTCTTCTGCATCTTTAACATGTAATACTTTTTAAGCTTATGTTAAACTTTGTTGTCACTGTAATGCTTTGTGGAGCTTTTCTCCCCATGCCACCACTGAAAATGGGTCTCAGACCCAGTGGACTTTCCCGGTCAACAAATGTTAATAAATATCAGTATAATAAATAAATAAATAAATACATGAGGACCTTCAACAGATCCTGGAAACTACAGAACCATTAGTCTGACTAGTCTTATTTGCAAAGCCATGGAAAAAAAATATTATGGAAATTATCAACAAGTACATAATAGACCTCAAGTCACTGGATCCATCCCAGTTTGGCTTTGTCAAACAAAAGTCATGCTTACTGAACTTAGTGGAGTTCTTTGAAAAGGTCACAAAGGCAATGGATGAGGGGGGAAGTGGTGTATACTGCTACCCATATATGTCTAAAGCATTTATACAATACCCCATTTGGGCATTTAACAAACTTACAGAACTAGGCATAAACATAGACAGCTAGCTAGTTTATGGATAGGACCCAAGAGGTTAGGAATCAATGAGGCCACCTCCACAAAGAGGCTGGTGAACAGTTGAGTTCATCAGGGCTCTGTGCTGAGCCTGTTCCTCTTTAGCATCTATTTCTCAGAGGTCAAAGGCAATGACAAAGGCTTCTGTCTGACTAAGTTCATAGATGATTGCAAACAGAGAGCAGTCATTAAATCCCCCCAAGATAAGCAATTTTTTCAAGAAGGTCTAACACAGTCAAATGCTTGCTGCTAAATCCATGGCTTAATACTCAATACCAAGAAATGCATTATAGTACCTTTTGGGAACTAGGCCACTCTGGGTAATTATGTCATCAATAAAATGCCCTTAAAAGCTGATTCACTAGACAGGGATCTGGGAAGTCATGCAGATAGTAAACTAGCCTTCGACTAACATGTGTCTAAGGTAGGAAGAAAATCCTTCTATCTTGATCAACTTATAAATAAGGGCATGGCATCTAGGTTCAGAGAGGTCATCATACAACTATACTTGGCTCTCATCAGGCCTATCATAGGGAATAATGCCCCCTTCAGTATGTATCTGACCAGACACATGCACAAAATGGAACACCCTCAAAGATTCCTTACAAAAAGAATACAGAGAGTAAACACAATGTCCTACATTGATTATCTGAAAGCTCTTTCTCTTTACTTGGTATCATACAAACTTCTCAGAGGTTATATTTCATAGGATCATAGGTATATTCTAGGGTAACAACCACAAAGGCCTTTATAAGCCTAACTGTGCAATCCAACCCTATCAGTCCCTGTGTATCATGGGCATTTATTAAGTAAGAAGTTTCTAGAGGTTAAATGAGTGTTGGTATGTTACTTTAGGCCTTACTGTCTGTCTCAATTTATCAGAGACGTGAGCCAGATCCAGGATGAATTTCTGATTTCCATTCCATTAGTCAAAGTTACACTTAAATTGGGTTAGGGATGGAAACTGGTCCAGAGCATGGAGATCCTCTGAGACACATATCTGTCTCATCAACATGTCTTATTTATCTCACAAGCAAAATTTAAATCATTGGATCCAGTGGTTCTGATGCTGTTCATTATGTAGATATGCAAAAGGTCCATCAGAGTTGGATCCAAGGATGCCTTGTATGCCAGGTATAGATCACCTTTTAGTAACCAGTAGGAGACAGGGTATAAATATAGGGCTTTAATATGTTCGATATAGAACAATATGTATATAACCTGGATTCTCCTGGTAAGGAACCTTTGCATCTGTTATAGCTGTTGTATTTGTCTGGCCAATTACATGCCAAGGGGGGGCATTATACCCAATGGTTCTGATAAGGGCTAAATAAAGTGGCACAATGACTTTGTTGTACCTAGATACCATGCTGTTACATGTACATTGGGCAATATAGAATTATTTTCTTACTAGCTTGGCCACATGTTGGTCAAAGGACAGATTACTGTCTATATATGTTTTCAAATCCCTGACATCCAGGTCAACTCTTAGTGGGTGTTTTTTATCAATTAAGTAATTAGCCTGGGTGGTATCTTCACCCAAATAGCACTATAATGCATTTGTTGCCATTGCATTTTAGTCTGTGACTTTGGCACCAGACATTGCATGGTGTACAAGGCATCCATGGACCCTGTATTGATGAACCTTAGGTACATCTGCAAAACAAACAGCATCAGAACTACTACTTCAAAAGACCTAAATTTTGCTTGCGACATAAATTGGTCATGTTGGAGAGTCAGATACTTTTATTAAAGAATTCCCATTCTCTGGAACAGGCTCCCTATCCATGTGAAGCAGCACTCCACCATAATCTTAACTGCAACTTGGACCAATGGATGGATAATCAGAAATTCACCCATGGTTTTGTGCTTATGTCTCTGATGGACAGATGCAATGAGTAAATCACCCCCTATATAAATCAAATGTGTATGTCACACTTTGGTTGCACAGCTAGGCTTATAAATACCCTAGTGGTCATTAGTCTAGTATACCCCTATGAACCTATTTGCATTTATTTACCAGAAAGTCAACTGGAAGAAATCTTTGATAATGTCTCACGTTCACATTATTTCACATGGAGATGTTCAGAATGTAATAAATTCTAGTTTTTTGTTTTCAGAAGCCACTGCAAATATTGCAAGAGGGAGATAAGAGGGAACAGGATACAGATTTTATTCAATCTGATAAAGTAAACACCAGAATAAATGATATACAGATTTCAAGTCAAAGTAAAGAAAAACTGCTTAACTTACCTCAGGTCAATGTTATTACTAGTGTTTCAGGGAAAAATAAAGAAGAAATGCATTCCATAGGTTGTCAGTGTTGTGGCTAGTTCTATAAAAAAGGATTTTCAGCTTATCTATAAGGGTGTGGCAGTCCAGTACTAAACCAGAAAATGTATCTGTCATTGTTTAAGGTTAAAAGAAATGACAATATTTCATTGTTTACAAATATTATAAAATAATGTACTGACTAATACAGACAAATCAATTTCAGTTACAAATTGACCTATACTAGAGGGCATGAATACAGTTTTGTCAGGATTTAAAGAGTCAAAGATTACAGCAGCTAACAATTTGAAGTGTAACAGCTATATGTTGTTTTAGACTTCAGTAACAAGATTTTATGAAAAATAAAAATGCTATAGAATGCACAGTAGTGCACACAGACTATACTTGTAAGAATTTGCATCCAGTAAATTGTGCAAATGTACAGAATTTGAAAATATTGTTATGACAGGAGCATGCAGATTTATGGGTTAAAGATAAAATAAATTCCAGTTCAGCTGACACAGCTGACGTGCTCAGAAAGGCATATTGAGTGGGGCCAGTGAGAAAAAAAGGTAACACTCTGTGTAGGGTATACCAGAAATGACAGTCAAGTTAGTTCACAGAATAAAGGGTTTACAGTTACAGATTTGCCAAATACATTTTTGTGTTATTGTTTTGTATAGCAGACATTGTTATTATGATAGTAAAGTTTTGGAATGAATAAATAATATATTGATATAATCAGAGACAAAAATGCATTCAAGATATTAAATGATGTTTTGCTAGTTTACAGAATGTAAAATGTAAAGTCAATGCTATATTTTAGAAGTGACAGTACAGTTAAAAAGTCAGAGCCCATGCAAGAAAAGAGTACATTCTAAATATTATGTGTCATTAAAGCCACAGTTTCAGCTCCTATGTTATACTTGTATAAAAGGCAGACAAGTAAAGTTCCAGAATTAGATCATTTCACCTCTAGTAATAAATGTGTATACTATATAAAGAAACTTCACATACTTGTATAAAGGACAAACAAGTAAACTTCCAGAATCAAATCAATTCAGCTTTAGTAGTAAATGTGTCTATGTAAACAGTTCAAGACTGTATATATTTCATGCAGACTTACAGACTACAGGCCAGTTCAGTGAGCTGAATTAAAGACAGTACTGTATGCCATACTATGGTACATCAATTTAATATTCATAGTGACACTTTATGCAGCTAAAGTTATTACTATTTAATCCTTGCAGCATTCAGTAGTACTGAAAAATTAAATGATGTCAGCTGAAGAAATGGCTATGTTAAGACAATGGGTGGAGTTTCACACACAGAACACTAAGTTAGGACCTGAGGTTCATTAGAGTAGATGTAAAAAGTTCAACTGTTATAGAGGTGCAGAAATGCAAAAAAAAATGTTAAAATATTAATACAGTGTTAGATTACTACTTTAGTTTTATTTGAGGTTATGACAAGAACAACAATGCCACTGGCTTTCTATTTGATTTAATAATAAAGTTACAACCTTCCTGTTTCACTGCAATACAGTCCCCAGATTCACTATCCTTTCATGCAGGACTACCTTAGTCCTGCATGGAAGTGGCTGTTTAGGAGCAGGACGGCAGCATGCCATGCATATTAATGAAGCCACGCTGCTTGAGCTCCCAATCTTACACAGAGCATGTAAGAGTGCAGGGGGTGTGTCTGAGAGCAGAGCCCTCAGAATATACACTCCCCTGCAATGAAGAACAGTAGACAAGTCATAAAAGAATGAGCGAGGCCACTCATAGGTGTACGCATACCCCCAGCAACATCCCCCCACATATACAAGAGCAATAGTTAAAACAAGAAATATAAAGATTTTTTTTTTATGAAACAGATTCAATTTAACCACAGATGCACAGGTTTGCCCATCACTTAGCCATGGTTAATGCAGCTTAAATGGCAGAAGAGGATAAAAAGCAAAATATATGCAAATGAAGCAGTACAGCAATAGTGTAGTGATCAGAGCATTTGCCTTACGAGCAGTCATTCCCGGTTCGGGTCCCACTGCATTAATTCCATTTTCCATGTCAAATCACTTTATGACCAATATTTTTAGTTGCATAATCTACTAAATAAAATATATTTGTGAACTGGCGTACTGCATTAAATGCAGATGTGAGGTGTCAGTGTCATAATGTTTCAAAGTTCACAGATAATCACGTGCCCCATACAGTATATGTACACAGGAATCAGGGATACAAATGAAAGGTAAAATGTGTAATGAATGATAACTCCATACAGCTTCTAAATCCCCCACCTTCCCAAGAACCATTAGACATTACTGTTTAAATTAGTGCAGTGGTAAGAGGGAGTAAGCACTGGTAAGCAAGTGTAAACACTATTAAGCAGTAGTAAGTGGGAGTAAGCATATTTAAGCACTAGTAAGCAGGTTTAAGCCCGTTTGCATGGGGGTAAGCAATGTGCACACAGTTTAAGCAATATTGAAGCTAACACTCTGTAAGCATATTTAACCAGAGGTTAGCATTGCTTACCTTAACTCAAACCTGCACAAACCCACTTACAATTGCTTAAAAGTGCCTTAATCTCTCTGTATGCAGCAGTTGCTGTTCTGGCCAGAAACAAAATAAACAGCCTTTGCAGGTCTTGAACCCAGGATCCTGTACATTATAGTCACAAGTAGTTAACCACTAAGCCATCACAGCAGCACATAAGATTGCATTATCACCAAATAAATCCTCACTAAAGAAAAATCACACTGAACATGTGAAAGGAATCTATATACAGTCTTGTGTTGTATAACCTACTACATAACATAAATATGTGAACTGGAATACTGCAGTAAGCCCAGAGGTGAGGTGTAATTGTAATAAAGTGTTGAAGTCTCCTAATAAACACAAGGACCCCATACAGTGTACGTACACATGAATCATGGATACCAGACACATATATAACATGTAATGAATAATAAATCAATGCCAAAAAGCAAATATAATGCAAATTAAATATTAAGCAATGCTAAGCATTGCACAGTGCAGTTTAGTAGGTGTAAGCAATGTGTAGCCAGCTAACTCAATTTGCCCATTGGTATACCCCTTTAAACAAAGCCAACCTTATGTAAGCAGGTTTGCCCATAGCTTAGCCTTTTCAAAACTGTCCAATCACGGCAAAGTGCAGGAAATCGGCCCTATTTATACCCAAACAGGTGGGAATACATGTCATAACTGGTTGTAGCTTCCCCTTGCAGGCACTATGTCTGTAATGGGAGAGGGTGTACACTTTTGGGTGCAGTGCTGGGGCATCCAGGTGTCCAGAGTCATGGCAGGACTCCTTGTGAAAGACCATGAGCAGAGACTACTGCAGGGCCAGTACCAGGGTTCCCAATATAAAGCAGAAGCCTGGGACCATCTCACCCGTGACCTCACCAGTGCAACTGGCATACCGCAAACTGGTGAGCAGGACAGGCATCACTATGCTGATCTGAAGCAGTGGAAGGGGATCTCTTGGATCAGTGGATCCAAGAGGTTAGGAGGACAGGGGAGCTAACAGCTGTGTGTAAGTATCACTCCACTACCTGTTTAATAATTGCCAGCTCATGTATATTATGGATAGGTACGGCTAAATATTCCTCTTACACTCTTCACAGTGGAAAGTGAGTAGGCTGCGAACCAGGAGGCCCATGGATGTCACTTGGAGTGGTTGTGACGCGAGGCAGGTTAGTAATACTCTTACATTTACTGTCATAGGAAATAAATCTAAAAGTAGTAGTAAGTTAATTGCCTGTATAAAACCTGTATTGCTTAAGGAAAGTACTGCATACACCAGAGAATATGGCAGGAAGAGTCTCATATAGGTTGTATGTAAATAAAAGCATAACAGCCTGACAATAAAGGTCTAACTGCTGGACTGCATGTGTTTACTCTGGTATGATATGATAATGTAGATTTACAATCACTTAATAGTACTGTTGTATTAAGCACTGTTACCCACACTGTGCAACATAAATAAAATGTGTAGGAATGTCTGCAAATGACTGGTGTAATCCCAGCAGGTCATTTAGTACAACTGAGAGAGACATAGACAGAAATCAGTGAAAAGACAGACAACAAAATTCAAATAACACACGCATCTGAGACATGAACTGTTGTATTTTTAGCATACACAGCCATGATTCGAATCCTGGGAGTGGTAGTAGGCTGTATACAAAATCATACCCCACAACTGTACAGATATGTCCAGTAAATTGGCTCATATCTGCTGCCTGTCACCCTGTCCCCTTGGGAAATCAGTGGGATGATCCCAGACATTTAGGCAGCAAACAAGAAATACAACTGATTGTCACACATCTATAAGAACAAACCTGTCACTCTAACAACTCCCCAAACTGTTATGAGAGTAATAAGCCAAGTATGTCCCATCTACACCCCAATGTTGTCAAGCTGTGACCACAGTGTTTACAGCAACAGAGTGAGATGTATATGCATAATACTAATGTGGAATCTGGTAATTTATGTGGCAATATTCAGGTAGTGCTAACAAACATTGCTCCCACAGGTCCTTCAGATATGAACACTGTGCCTAGAAATAAAAGACTGATACCCTGTACTGGTACTGTTTACTCTGGTATTGTATGGCATTGTGAGTGTTGCAGTTGCTCTGAATAATACGGTATTACTCATCACTGTCATCCACACTGTGCTATATGATGTAACTGTCTAGGAAATCATGTATAAGAGTGTTGTAATACAAGGTCAGAATGTAAAATCACAGAAGAATTATGACAGAAATCAGATAAGAGATATACAGCAATATCTATCTATATAGCACACACAACTGTGATGGACAGTGTTTTATTTTGAGCAGACACAGCCATGGTTCAAATCCTGGGAGTGGTAGTAGGCTGCATTCAGAATCATACCCCACAACTGTACAGATATGTCCAGAATGTCCAGTATATCGGCCCATATCTGCTGCCTGTCATCCTGTCCCCCTGGAAAATCAGTGGGATGATCCCAGATGTTTAGGCAGCAAACAAGTAATACAACTGATTGTCACACATGTATAAGAACAAACCTGTCACTCTAGCAACTCCCCAAACTGTTATGAGAGTAATAAGCCAAGTATGTCTTATCTATACCCCCATGTTGTCATGCTGTGACTACAGTGTGTACAGTAACAGAGTGAGATGTATATGCATAATACTAATGTGGAATCTGGTAATCTGTATGGCTACACTCAGGTAGTGCAAACAAACATTGCTCCCACAGGTCCATCAGATATGAACACTGTGCCTAGAAATAAAAGATTGTTACCCTGTACTGGTACTGTTTACTCTGGTATTGTATGGCTTTGTAAGTGTTGCAGCTGCTCTGAATAATAAGGTATCACTCATCACTGTCACCCACACTGTGCTACATAACATAACTGTCTAGGAAATCCTGTATAAGAGTGTTGTAATCCACTAAAGGTTTAAGAGGGCAGTAGTCTAAATATGTCCTGGTTCACCTGCATGTGGTCAAGACATGCCCACAGTCTGTGCAAAAAGAGATGGACAGGCATGTGCATAACATCAACCTGGAATCTGGGAGTATGTGTAGAAACAGTTGGTGTTAACAAACAACTCCTCCAGAGGTATACCAGGTAAGAGGTGTATACTGCAGGTAAAACCAGTTCATGTATATAGTTTTCGACAGCCATACCACTGTCCGAAGTAAGGAAATAGGGTAGTGTACTAATACTTGTAAGGTACAGATAACAGCACTGACTAGGAAAGTAATGCGAACTACAGGAATATACTAATTGTTAATTGACATCTTTCTCTCTCCCCCCATCAAATCTGCAAAAATAAACTAAATACCCAACTCAATTGGTATGTGCTGACTTAACTGCAATGTTGGGACATATGTCCTATTATTTGATAATTATTTAAATCTGTCTCTATGCATGTGCTATGTTGAAATACTCCAACATTGGTGGCATGGTGCCATCAATGTACCTGCGTCTATATCATATTATTGTATGTTCAAAATATCGAATGGCTACAATATCGAAAATGCCGTTCATTGAAACTGTTCTTGTGGGGGGTTGTGCCCCCCCCACACACCTCTCTGCTAATTATATATACCAACTCCAAAATCGCACTACAGTGAGGAAAGGGCAAATTTTCTGATTCTCACTGTATGGCGATCTCACAAAAGACTTTTCACTGAATGTCATTTTCGACATTGTAGCCGTTCGATATTTTGAACATACGACAATATGATACAGACCCAATGTACCTGCATGCTGTTGTAATTACTGTTGTGGTCCCATATATGCATGTGTTCTGTTTGCTATACAACTGTTCCATATCTGGTGTCTGGGTTAATGGGAATATCTATGCATGCTGTTATACTTAATCCTGGAATGTGTTGACTATTACTAACCCACATATGTTGATAAAACATAACCATCATAGCACATATGGGAATGCGGGTCCCAGTGGACCCACCTGTCCCACCTCAGCTGGCCATGGCACCGGGCACCAACACGTCTGGGGCCCAACCCGGGACCTCCTCGTCCATTGCTCCTGCACCTTCAGGTGGAATCACCTCAGGGGATGGGGCTCGCCCCCCTAGGAGCGGGCATGGACAAGAACCCATCACCAGGTCCGGGTCGTGGTGCATAGTGAGCTCAACCGGGAGTTTGGAGATCTGCTACTCCAGCTCGAGGGCTGCGTGTCACGACTAGAGGGTCGACCTGGATCTCCGGCTTAGCCCCCAGCACAGCCACCTTCGGGGCTGTGAAGGTGCAGTGGTGAGTGCCCATGGGTGGGGACCTCGGTCCCACTGTTTCCACTAGGGGGCTCATGGGCTTCCGATTTCCCAACACCCCTCCCCATCAAGGTGTTTACCCCCCACATGTGTCATATACTGCCCCTGCATGCATCTTGTTTGTCTTGTCTGTTAACCTACCCAACCTACCTCCCCAAATATACCTATTATCCCTCTCCAACATCCCACTCTCACCTGATAAAAAGGGCAATCTGTCCCCCCCCCCCCAGAAAATCTCACCCCATACATAGCTGTCCATTTCACACACATGTAATCTGGTCTAATTGGCTTCACAACATATTATTGTTGTCCTCACCCCTCTCTCAGGGGATTCAGTGTCCAAATCTACCTCCAAATTAAGTGTATATGCACAGCTATTGCTGTAGAAGAAATGGGCAGCTATGGACCTTCCCTACACCCTTCCTGCACATCCCTAACTATTTTCCCTACTGTCTTACTCTCTTTGTGCCCCTTTTTCACCACTTTCCTATCAACCCTTTTTTCTTTTCTTTTAAAGAAATTAGCGCGGGGGTAAGAGGGAGTAAGCACTTTTAAGCAGCAGTAAGTCGGTTTAAGCCTGTTTGCACAGGGGTAAGCAATGTCTACAGAGATTAAACAATTTAGAAGCTAACTGAGTATAAGAAACTGTATTTATCTTATTTATTTTTATTTTATTTTACATTTAATAATGAAAAAGGAAAAGCCCTGCTTGCTGGGTGATGGAACAAACACAAAAGTCCAATAGGAAAGAAAAAATGTTCCAAACACTAAAACCAAGGAGAAGCCAAAATCCAATGAAAATCCAAGTAAGAATCCAAGAACTTCATTTGGATTCTTACTTGGATTTTCATTGTATTTTGGCTTCTCCTTGGTTTTAGTGTTTGGAACATTTTTCTTTCTTATTTTACATTTGTTGACCGGGATAGTCTGACTGGATATATGTCCATTTTCAGCACAGGTCTGGGTAGAAGAGCTCCACATACCAAAAAAGAGACAGTACATACAACACTGAGTGATAAACTCAGGCAGACATATTTAGAAAAATATAGACAAAGAATACAGGCAGATATCAATATACAAAATATGCAGACTTACATTTGGCTGGCAAAGACGTATCAGAAAATGTAAACATAGTATACAATCAGATCTCATAATTCACAATGCTTAGCCATTCAAATGCTATGAGACATAGGTACTTGGCTAAACAGCAGGTTGGGTAGCAAGACATGTATTAGTGAAGTTGTTAGGTTTAGAACAAGAACAACAGCCAAAACATGTGTAGAGTGGTGAACAAAAGCAACTGGTAAAACAAACACCACACCTGAAGCCAAAATCCCACAGTAGTCACAAAACAATTCAGTAGTCCTGTATTCCAATGAAGATAAAAAATTTAATGACAGGCAAAAATCCAAGAAGTAAATAATTCAGTAGTAGATAAAAAGTTTAAGGACAAGCAAAAATCCAAGCAGTAAATAATCCGGTAGGTAAGCACTTTCGTCTGTCTCAATGCAGACTTTATCACAGCCCTTTTTTTGGCTTCAGGTGTGGTGTTTGTTTTACAGGTTTAGAACAAGAGCACAGCCAATGAGATGTGAGATATTTTATCAGTTCTCTTTTAAAGAGGGGTAGTGAGGTTTCCTTGGTAATGGTAGTAGGAAGTAGATTCCATATTTTACCAGTTGAGTTGGCAAATATAGCATCGGCTGCAGATTATTTGGATTTTTGGGTTGGTATCATTAGTTTAGCAGCCAAGCGTAATGGCCTGGTGGTCACTAAGAGGGTTAAGAATATTTTTGAGGGTGGGGGTGTTATCAGATTGATGGAGTATTCTATGCGCTACTATAAGCTGGTTGAACTGTAGAAGGGTAGGATACACTAGCCATCCCAGTGCTTTGAGGTTCTAGCAATGACGGGTACAATAACCATGCCAGTAGCCAATCTGGCTATATGATTATAACATCCTGATAATTTGTTTAGATTGGTTTTGGCTAGGTTGGTCAGTATAGGGGAGACATATATAAGGGTAGAGAGGAGGTGTGATCTTGCAATAGCTACCCTAGCTAGGGGGGTGAGGAAAGGTTTAGCTCTGTACAGGGAGCCATTTTTTTGTTGACGGACTTAATAGTGTGATTGACATGTTTATCAAATTTAAGGTTGTTGTCTATTATTACAGCTAGAAGCTTTGTATGATCATGAGGGGAGATAATGGTGTCATTGCTAGATTTGATGTTGAAAGAAGGAGGAGAAATTCTACGGTTAGGGGAGAAAAGTAGTAGCTTGGTTTTGTTAGGATTTAGAAGCAGGCGGCAATTAGCTAGTCATGTGTCTACCATGCTGAAAGTGGTCTGGGTGAGGGTTAGAAGTTGTGTAGGAGATGAGGAAGAGCGTATTAGCATTGAGTCATCTGCATATTGGATGAAGATGGCTCCTGGGATGGTGGTGTGCAGATCATTGATAAAGATAGAGAAAACCGGAAGTTAGCAGTGCTTACCTCCCTCAAACCTGGGAAAACCTGCTTATAACTGCTTAAAAGTGCCTTAATCACTCTGTATCCAATGGCTCTTGTTCTGCCCAGCAACAAAATAAACAACCTTTGCAAGGCTCAAACCCAGGAGCCTGCACACCATAGTCAAAGGGATTTACCACTAAGCCATGCCCGATATACATACCCTGATGTTTTTACAAGCATATCATCCAGCACAATCATTCAACAGTACAGGTAATGTATTTAAACATGTAGATGTATAGATGTATGTGTGTGTGTGTGTGTGTGTGTGTGTGTGTGTGTGTGTGTGTGTGTGTGTGTGTATATTTATATCTAACTAGATATATACATATATATATATATATATATATATATATATATATATATATATATATCAATATATATCAATATATATATATATATATATATATATATATATATAGGTTCATAGGTTCATACTAGGCTATCTGCCCTGGGGCATTTATAAGCCTAGCCCGATTGTGTTTGGCTTACGCCACCCCTTGATTTGCGTATACTGTGCCCTTTTTAAAGTTTAGTTTACTGTGCCTCTGTCTAATAGTGACACAGAAGTAATCCCCGGGACAAACCTACGATCCCCCATCCACTCATCAAGATTCTTCTTGAACAGTGTCAGTGAGGTGCTCTGCCTAACATGATTTGGAATTCTATTCCAGTGCGAAGGGAGCCTCTGGGTTATGAATCTGTCCCTCCAGCATGTTCTATTTATTTCTGTGCTGAGGTTCAAGTCTCTTGAGTGAGTGGTTCTAAGGGATTTAGATTTACTGAGGTGGAGAATGTCCATTAATTTTGGGTTGGACATAGCTTTATATGTCAGGCATAGATCGCCTCGAAGTAGCCGGTATGCAACTGAGTAGAGCTGGAGTTTTTTTAACCGAGCAGCATATGGCATCTGTTTGAGTCCCTTGATCCTCCTGGTGAGGTACTTTTGGGGTCTTTCTAATTTCTGCAGGTGTCGGGTAAGGTACATCCCAAAGGGGGCATTGCATTCTATGATGGGCCTGATGAGGGATGAATAAAGGGGCATGATTACCTCTCTTGATCTAGATGTGAATCCTTTCATGATGAGGTGGGCTATGTAGAAGGTCTTTCTAACCACTTTGGCAATGTGGTTGTCAAAGGAGAGATTGCTATCAACTTGGGTCCCCAGATCCCTAATTACTTTCTCTGTACTTAATGGGTTACCACCTATGCGGTAATTTGTGGGCACATTGTTTTTGCCAAAGGGTATGACTATACACTTTTTGGCATTTAGCTTTAGACCATGGCTCTGGCACCAGTTATCCGTCTCTGCGAGACCTTTTTGAAGGATGTTTGTGTCAGCTGGAGAGTCAATTATGGCGCACAGTTTGCAGTCATCTGCGAACTGGGTGAGCCATAGTCCTCCTATGTTGGCCTGTACCTCAGAAAAGTAAATACCGAACAAGAGAAGTCCAAGGACAGAACGTTGTGGGATGCCACTTGTGACCGGTTTCGAGTCTCACATGGCTCCAGCAACTCTGACTCTGTGGGTTCTGTCTTTGAGCCAGTTTGCGACCCATCTTGTGACATAGGGGTTTATATTTAGGCTGGATAGCTTATCTATGATGCCCGAGTGGGGTATTGTGTCAAATGCCTTTGCGAGGTCCAGATAGGCTGTGTTGACTACCTTCCCTTCATCTATGGCCTTGGTGACTGTTTCGAAGAAGTCAACCAGGTTCAAAAGGCAGGATCTGCCCTTGATGAAGCCAAATTGGGTAGGATCTAGTGTCTGTAGGTCCCCAATGTCTTTGTTTATGAGTTCCATGATGATCCTCTCCATGGAACTCATAAACAAAGACATTGGAGATCTGCCCTTGATGAAGCCAAATTGGGTAGGATCTAGTGTCTGTAGGTCCCCAATGTCTTTGTTTATGAGTTCCATGATGATCCTCTCCATAGCCTTGCAGACTAGGCTAGTCAGGCTTATGGGGCAATAGTTTCCAGGGTCCGTAGAGGCACCACCTTTGTGGAGTGGGGCCACTGTTGCTGTACGCCATTCTTTGGGCACATATATAGTGAGACTGAGATTGTACAGCAGTTTTACTTGAGGGATTAGTTTTTCTTGGAGTTCATGTAGGACGCAACCCGGGACGCCATCTGGTCCCATGGAAGCAGTGTTTTTTGCTTTGGAGGGCAGCCTTCACCTGAGCATCAGAGATGTTTGGGAGGCTGCACTCTGCGGAAGATACTTGCTCTTTTGGGGGGAGGTGGAGAAGTTTGCACTGAACCTGTCTGCCAGGATATTGGCGATGTCTGTGGGTTCAGTGTATTTTTTGTCATTTAGAATCAACTCAGAACAAGTCTGGGAGTTGCATCCCAGGTTCCTAACATAACTGAAAAAAGCCTTATGATTGTGTTTAGTGTCCTGTGCAATTTTTCTCTCAAAGCTGGCCTTGGAGGATTTTATGAGGGATCGTAATTTTTTGCTAGTACTGATCTGAGATGACTTCCCTTTTAGAGATTTTGCTCTATCATGTAGTAGCTTCCTCCTTCTGTTGTACAATTTATTTATGGCTGGGGTCCACCAGACTGGATGCCTGCCTTTGGATGATTGGGTCTTGATTATGTTTGGGATAGCATGATCCATGCATTCCTGGAGGTGTCCGTAGAATGCGTTTATATAGGATTCTGCAGTTTGGGCCATAGTTTCCACTGGCCCTGGGGCCTTGAAGGATTCCACTTCAGTTTTGAGAAGTGTGAAGTTCACTTTTGAGAAGTTTTTCACTGTGGTTTTCTGGGCTGGGGGGTGGGGTCGGGATGTGGATATCTAGTAAAATTAATTTATGGTCTGATCTTACCAATTAGGGATATACTTCTGGTATGGAGCATAGAGTCCCCATGTTGGTAATGATCAGGTCTAGTATGTTTTCCCCTCTTGTGGGAGTGGTGACTAGTTGTTCCATAGCATTTGAGTTTATAAATTCCAGGAACCTTTGGGCTAAGGTGCTGGGGCTTGAGTAATGCTCCCAGTCTATGTTTGGGTAGTTGAAGTCGCCCAATATAATGGTGTTTGGAGAGATCTTCATGTTCTCCAATGTTTTCAGGAAAGCCGAGTGGGATTCCTGACTTTGAGAGGGTGGTCTGTAGGATGCTATAAACTGAAAAGCAGTCTTGCCCACTGTCAGTTGCACATGGATGGTCTCCGATACTTCAGGCAATGCCACTAACCTGGAGGTGTGGATATCCTTGATAAATATGGAAACTCCCCCTCCTTTTGTGGGTCGGTCCGGGTTTTGGGGCTGAAAAGCATGATATGAGGTATAACCTGGTAGTGCTGGGGTGCTCTCTGAAGCCTTGAACCAGGTTTCTGTCACTGCACAGATATCGATGTTCTCCATACCGAGGAGAGCTTCGAGTGTGTGCATCTTGAGGTTAAGACTTCTGGCGTTTAGCAGCATTACCCTTAGTTTCTTGTTCCTTGTCTATGGAGGTGGGTTTGACTTTTGAGCCTTGCCTAAATAAGGCACTATGGGGGTGGCAAGAACCTTTGCCAATATCCGAAAGCCCAGGGGTGACAGGTGTAAGCCATCCCTAGTGAGGCAACGTGGCTTGTCCAGCATGTCATCCCAGGCTGACAGACACTGGATCCCCTTTGAATGACACTAAAATTGTAGCCAATTGTTAAAATCGATCATTTTGTCTTTATACTGTGGCATCATTCTAGGTGAGGGTAAGATGCTGCTCAAGGTCAGGGTCATACCGACCTGGGCTACATGATCAGAGAGCTCCTTTATGTCTCTTTTCATGTAGTCGAGGGAGGTATGTCTCAGGTCATTCACGCCAGCATGTACAATGACTGAGTCATATTTGTATTTGCTTTGGAGTGACCTGAGTGCTTGCGTTATGTGGCGGATCCTAGCGCCTGACAGACAGCTCATTGTGACCTTCTCCTTATTCAGCCTGGTGAGCGGGACGTCAGTGTGTCTGACAATAGAGTCACCTATTACAAGAGTATCAGGTGTGTTATTCAGCCTTAAGGGCTGTGACTGCTTGGCACACTGACTTTGTGTGCTATGTGTTGTACGTGTTTTGTTTTGGGGTAGTGTTTGCTTGAATGTCTGCTTTGGAGGTCTCAGTTGCTTAGGTAGATTTTTATTTAGAGCCTCCGAGTATGTTTTTGTGTTTTTATGTGTTTGGTTCGCTGTTGTGGTGGGACTATGTGATACTGGATTTCTGTTGTGTGAGGTTACCTTCTCCTCTTGACTGGTTATACCAGTTTTGAGATGAGAGAGCTCAGCCTCCAGTTTGGCTATATGGTTGCATCTCTCACATATATTTGAACCTGTTTGGAGGAGGAGAGGGTTGTGCGTGTACATGAGACAGTTGTAACATTGCCTCAAAATTCCCAGATTCACCAGCTGGACTGGAGAGGAAACCATTGACTGACCTTTGGATATGCTAGAGTAATATAGGGAACTGAATTAAAATGGACCAATAGGGGACAAGGTAATCGTAGAGAGTATAAAAACCGTGCAAAAGAGGGTTTTAAGAGAGGGAGATCAAGGAGTTTGGAATTGACCCAAAATGGCCAATAAAACTACAGTTTCAAGGCAGTAACCACTCCCACAGGGGCAGGCAGGCTGCTCAATGTTTATCACTGCCACTGATGAACACAGAGACTTCCCTTTAGCCCAAGCAAACAATGGCCTCCAGGAAACTTACAAACAGTTCAGAACAGCAAATCTGTAACTGAACTTTTTTAAATGTCAGAAAAGTGGGAAAAAAGCAAGATTTTTTTTTTTTTTTTTTTTAAGGAAAGCAGAGGTTCACAAGTATCAACAAGTTAGAACAGTGCAGTAAATGACCCCACACTAGAGTGCTAGGCCAGAGACAGATAAAATGCAAGTTTTAGGGGGAAAAAAACGATTTTAAAAATAATTGCAGGCAGGAAATTCAGTAATCAGCTCTAGGTTATGTTCTAAATACAGTTACCAACATAGAAATCAAGTTTAACAAGCCAGAAAATGTTCAAACGTAGGTGGCAATGCAGAAAAACTTAACAAATAATCTGAAGCAAAATACTTAAAATCTCAAAAGTGGCTCCTTTCTTCTCACAGCGTTTTTTCCTCTTGGTGGGTGCTTCACCAACAGCCAACATGTCCGAAAATACGCCAAAACCATGAGGCAATCGGGTTTTAAGAGAGGGAGATCAAGGAGTTAGGAATTGACCCAAAATGGCCAATAAAACTACAGTTTCAAGGCAGTAATCACTCCCACAGGGGCAGGCAGGCTGCTCAATGTTTATCACTGCCACTGATGAACACAGAGACTTCCCTTTAGCCCAAGCAAACAATGGCCTCCAAGAAACTTACAAACAGTTCAGAACAGCAAATCTGTAACTGAACTTTTTTAAATGTCAGAAAAGTGGGAAAAAAGCAAGATTTTTTTTGTTTTTTTTAAGGAAAGCAGAGGTTCACAAGTATCAACAAGTTAGAACAGTGCAGTAAATGACCCCACACTTGAGTGCTAGGCCAGAGACAGATAAAATGCAAGTTTTAAGAAAAAAACGATTTTAAAAATAAGTGCACATAGGAAATTCAGTAATCAGCTCTAGGTTATGTTCTAAATACAGTTACCAACATAGAAATCAAGTTTAACAAGCCAGAAAATGTTCAAACGTAGGTGGCAATGCAGAAAAACTTAACAAATAATCTGAAGCAAAATACTTAAAATCTCAAAAGTGGCTCCTTTCTTCTCTCAGCATTTTCTCCTCTTGGTGGGTGCTTCACCAACAGCCAACAAGTCCGAAAAAACGCTAAAACCACGGGGCAATCAGGTTTTAAGAGAGGGAGATCAAGGAGTTTGGAAATGACCCAAAATGGCCAATAAAACTGCAGTTTCAAGGCAGTAACCACACCCACAGGGGCAGGCAGGCTGCTCAATGTTTATCACTGCCACTGATGAACACAGAGACTTCTCTTTAGCCCAATCAAACAATGGCCTCCAAGAAACTTACAAACAGTTCAGAACAGTAAATCTGTGACTGAACTCTTTTAAATCTCAGAAAAGTGGGAAAAAAAAAATATATATATATATATATATATATATGCATACATCTATAGATATATATGTCTACATATATATGTCTATATATATATATATATATATATATATATATATATATATATATATATATATATATATACACACATACACACACACACACACACACACACACACACACACACATATATATATATATATATATATATATATATATATATATATATATATATATATATATGTATATACAGACATATATCTATAGATATAGAAGAGAACATAACAAAAACATATATGACCACATGCACCATTAATGGGGGTGAGGGGTCCCAAGCAATACACGCCTTGTAAGTATTGATACCCCCTTCACAGCCAAACAGGTCTGCCCTGCAATACAATAAACAGCTGTTGCAAATCCCATAACCAGGTCCTGACACAACATGGGCACAAGATGTTAACAGTACTCCATCCCACCTGTATGATGTCAGGCTGGTATCAGTAACATATCATGCAGTACAGTCTGGCTACCATAGGGAATGTACAATGTGGAAGCAATCTACATACCTAAGATACATATACACATATATGCAGATACATATACATATATATATATATCTATATGTATATATATATATATATATATATATATATATATATATATATATATATATAAAACTACACATACACACACAGAGATATGTATAGGAAGATACATATGTAGAGAGTGCACACCATATGGAATGGCCAGTATGCCTACAGTTGCCACCTTACCAAATGGACACTGTATGAGTCACCCATACAAATGACAATTGTTGCCTGCAACATATACCCACAGAGAGGTCAAAGGATATAACACCACACACAAGTTTGCATACATGGTAAAGCTTTATTTGTGTACTATTACAGTTGTATATGCCATGTCATATAGCTGTTTAGACTCTGAAATACATATAAACAGACTAATGCAACTGTCAGACAGAAAAATTAATACAGTATTCTGGAAAGCATTACATATGTTGCTGTCCAGGCCAAGGCCTTCAAGTAGTACAACAGTAAAGACAGACTGGGCCACAGGATAACAATCAGCCAATGGTAAGTAATGCAGATGTATAGTCCAGCAGCCTCTATCTACACTCTGTACACAATCCCTAGGGGGTACAGACCTCAGTTGACACAATGGGATGTATCTGTTACATAAAAAGGCATAACTGAAACCATCACAATCACAATGACAAACAGAATAGTCAGTATGGCAGGAGGCAGTAGGCCTGCATTTATCCAAGCTGAATTGTATGGTAATATACATCCAGATACCTTAAGGCAGCTTACCCCTGATACCCCCACATGTTGTAACAGCCTAGGTTAGTTATGGTGCACCCCCCCATAGACTGACATACAGGGCCATATACCACTGTTACACACACCGGCCTCTGGACTACATTAGGGCACACATGTATTGTGCAGATGTAGCCCACACATATATGGACCCAACCCCACAATATGTGTGGGGGCCACAACAGCAGTGGAATGATGTCAGGAATGGCAGCATGACATACTCACAGGCCATTACATAACAACCCCTGACAGCATGTCATATGGACAAAGCCTGGTATGTAGGTGGAGAACAGAGGCTGGAACACAGGCCAATATGTCAAATAGTGTTGTCATACACTAAGCAAGTCACTGGTGATACAGGATAGTCTGCAACATACCCTTAGTGAGGAATATGAAGTCAGAAACACAAATGCATGTAGCCATGTACTGATAGCACTCAACACACACACACACACACACACACACACACACACACACACACACACACACACACACACACACAGAGTGATATATCAGACACAAGACCTGTGTGGTGGAACGCAAAACATAACACGCACACCTCTGGCCATCAAGTGGATAGGCACATAGTTAAAAGCTATGTAGACAGACTGCAGTCCATGTTAAACTAGTATGTACACACAACCCTGTAACACTGGTGCTATACAATGCATACAAGAACATTACTCACACCCTCTGTGTGTAGTTCCGGAACCTCATACAAATATGTAGCTGGCCTGAGTTTGCAAGTCCTCTTGTAAGAGGTATTGCTACCTGCTGTCTCTAACACTGCTGCCCACACACAGGAAGGATGTCTATCATACAGGAAAGGTAAAGGGACCACGTCCATATGATGTAGGGATTTATAGTAGTGGGTTGCCATGACAGTGGTAATTGGAAGTACTACACAGCTGGCTGCATGCAGGTAGCAAGTGGAGGACACTGATTGATGCAAAGGCCATCACCTGATCATGTGCATCATGCACAAAAGCCATGCTGCAATCTATTCCAGGCAACTCAATCCATTTACTGGAGAGAGAGAGAGAGAGAGAGAGAGAGAGAGAAAGAGAGATGCTGAGAAATAAAGTGAAAGAGAAAATAAAACGAAAACATACAACTGCTCCTGAACTGCAACAACACCAGAAAATCCAACAAAGAAAGCAGGAGAAGGCATGAAAAATATAAAACTACCCCATACAAGGATACTATCCACAACAGACCTCATCCCCACAACAAGTATGTGAAGAATATATGCATGTAATTGACTGCAATTCCCGGTCCATAATACTGGGGTAGATGATGTGGAATGATATGCATGTGCCATTGGGTGTCGCTGTTGTAATGATCTTCAGCTGAACAACTGCTATGGACATTAGCGTCTGTCCCTGTTGGTAGTGGGCCATACCCATCAACTGTGTAGAGCAGCACTGACTGACAAGAAGTATGCCACTATAGTGTGTGGTGTTAATGGAAGGGATGTATATTACTGTGGCCAATAGCTGTTGGTGGAAGTAATACCATAATGATGGACACATGGGTTCCACAGCCCACCCCATTTCAGGACACTCAGGTTAATCTGTATTGTTGTTATGTCTTTCGGCTTTTCCCGGTTAGGGGTTGCCACAGCAAAACTCTGATCTGCTAATGATTGGCAGTAGATTTTTACATGCCGAGTTGCCGGCCCTGATGCACAACCTTCAATGAAGGTACGCCCATTCATGCATGTCTCCACACAGAAGACGCTCTAGCTGAGAATCGAACAGGACAATGTCTTACTGTGAGGCGACAATGCTACCGCAGCATGCTGAAATGCCATAGGTGTGTAATAGAGTTACC
This sequence comes from Protopterus annectens, assembly GCF_019279795.1. Taxonomy (NCBI): domain Eukaryota; kingdom Metazoa; phylum Chordata; order Ceratodontiformes; family Protopteridae; genus Protopterus; species Protopterus annectens. The sequence goes on from NC_056726.1 coordinate 1,333,365,172, forward strand.
TGCAATCTGGCCCTAAATATACCCCCCTAATGTTAGGCTCTGTCCATATGTGGCACGTGTCTGTGTTGCAGCAAGGCAGAACAGCGCAGCTGTGCAGGAAGGTGTTTTGAGATTGTGGACCTGACCTAACATTAGAGTCTGTCACTTTGGGTAGTGGGCCATACTTGTCAACTATGTAGAGCAGCACCAACTGACAAGATGTATGCCAATATAGTCTGTGGTGTGTAATGGAAGGGATGTATATTACTGTGACCAATAGCTGGTGGTGGAAGTAATGCCATAATGATGGACACGTGGGTTCCACAGCCCACCACTTGCAGGACACTTAGGTTAACCTGTACTGTAGCATGCTGAAATGCCATAGGTGTGTAATAGGGTTATCTGCAATCTGGCCCTAAATATACCCCCCTAATGTTAGGCTGTGTCCATATGTGGCACCTGTCTGTGTTGCAGCAAGGCAGAACAGTGCAGCTGTGCAGGAAGGAGTTTTGAGATTGTGGACCTGACCTGACATTAGAGTCTGTTCCTGCGTGTAGTGGGCCATACCCGTCAACTGTGTAGAGCAGCACCAACTGACAAGATGTATGCCAATATAGTGTGTGGTGTGTAATGGAAGGGATGTATATTACTGGGGCCAATAGCTGGTGGTGGAAATAATGCCATAATGATGGACACGTGGGTTCCACAGCCCACCACTGGCAGGACATTCAGGTTAATCTGTATTGTAGCATGCTGAAATGCCAGAGGTGTGTAACAGGGTTACCTGCAATCTTGCTCTAAATATACCCCCTAATGTTAGGCTGTGTCCATATGTGGCACCTGCCTGTTTTGCAGCAAGGCAGAACAGTGCAGCTGTGCAGGAAGGAGTTTTGAGATTGTGGACCTGACCTGACATTAGAGTCTGTCCCTGTGGATAGTGGGCCATACCCATCAACTGTGTAGAGCAGCACCAACTGACAAGATGTATGCCCAGTTCAACTAATTACACCCCTCACCCACACACATGGTGTCAAATGTATGGCCCAATCACTGCCTCTGGCAAACCAACAACGCACCCTGTGCATATGATGATACCTGTGCCACATCCCTGCCATCCATAACATCAATGCAGGGACAGGATAATATGGTTTTGATGCACACAGTGACTATACTACAGTGTACCAAAGTATTGCAGTGCAACATGTTGTCAGGAGTAATGTTTAATGCATAAATGTCAGGTCGTGTAGCCATTCAGCAATGATGCATTATAGCTGTTAGTAACACTGGTTGATTGTGGTCTCCATAATGTTATCCATTTGTGTTTTAGGTGTACATGTGTCAGCAGGAGGATGGTCTGCAGTCATATTCCACAACGGGTATGAAACTGTGGTGACACCATGGCCATAAAATATCTGGGGTACAGTTGAACACATGTCACAGGTTTGTATAACAGTTATTGCCTGTGCCACATGGAAAGGTGACCTGCTGGAACGTGTATAATCTGCAACCTGATGTAGACCCATCCACATACATGCACACTCTTACTTGGCAACACTGGGACTAAACCCCTACCTAGGTATGTAGTGCTACTAAACTGTGTGGCTTTCAGTGCACACACCACACAGCGTTTAGGGTGAGGTGTGTTCCAGGTTACATGTTACATGCAGAAAATCCCCAGTCATGTACAGTATGGAAATGGGGGATGTAATGGTTGTATATGGACAATACATAGTGTGACATACCATCATATATACATTAACAGACACATAACAGGCAGACACATGTCCGAGAGACCTGGGCCTATCGCTGCTCGCTAACTTGACAATGTGTCCAATGTGTCACAGGTAGGCTGCACACAGCACATGCATAACTGGGCTGGATTGTGATATCAGTTAACTATATGGTTGATGGTTACAGTAGTCACCATAAAGTGGTACATGGGACATATACCGGGTGTACCTTGGTGTAATGACAGTGTACACAGCACCCACATCCCCAGTGGATATTGTACTCCCTGAAACCCATGATGACACTCCGACATACCCATCATAACACATTGTCCACAACTGTGATACAACCCATTGTATATCCCAACAGTGGTACTACAGGGATATGCATCTAATGCACAGGCCACAGGCATAGTAGGGTGTTGCATTATCATGCCTTACCTATGGGCAGTAACAACACTCTCTGTACTACTGTGTGGCAATGGGTATTGTAATAGGAGTATGTGGCCTTGGAATGCTGTGCCCTACAGATATACTGACATGCACAGATACACACACTTGCCAGAACTCAGTGGGTATCCCATGCCTATCGACCCATTTGTACAACACTGTTGTGCTGGTACTGCAAGGTTCGTGTAGCCGGTAGGGAGAAAAGCGTAACAGGGTACATGTAATGCCCCATACAGCAGCAGCCACAACTGACTATGGCAATGGGTGTTGCGGTGGTTGTGAAGGCCCTCATGGAATTCCCAAGTACAGGTTTACTAACACACAGACACTGCTATCCTCAGTAATGAACATGTACATGTGTCAGTATTGGGGTGCACTGCTGCTGGCAGTCATAGCTGTGTACCTAGCTATTGCCCATGGAGAGATGTGTTGTGTAGGAGATGTGTATACAGTGGTATCCTGCCACCTGCATTCTGCCATTAGGCAATCTATCGACAGAAACCACTGTGGTGACCCTCAGGGTGAGTGACATGTATCAGCCAATCCTCTGGCTGCCTCCTGCACATGACCACTGAGGTGATCCAGTTGACATGTATGCAACATGTATTACAACACATGGTTAGTGTCTGTGATGGAGACCTGTACCCAAGCATGTTCTGTTGACTGTGGTAGTGTAGTGGAGGTACCCATGGCATGTGGTGCATACAGGGTGTTGTCTCCTATATGTGCCAGTTTTTACACAGCTGGGCAGACAAGTCAGTGTCAATCAGTCATAGGTTGCCTGTACATATCCCAGCTGGATACCTGTCATCTGCACATCTGTACTGGGGCTGACTGTCATCAGCTTGGCAAATAGCTATGTAGTAGGATGAATGTGTTGACAGATAGATGTTTGACAACAATATGTATGCCATAACTACATGTGGGAAGTGCTCACTAACATGTGCTGTACAGACAGTAGTCTACAGTTACATTCCACATGTCGGATCATTATCCAGTAGGGGATATATACTGTGACACAGCTCACACACCAGGGACACAACAGGGAGGCCTCAGAGTCCAGCTATGTCTGCAGGTGTGCTTGTTATCATAGCACTCTACTCTTGCTTGGGAAAGCACTGTCAACAGTAGTACCACCATGATACACTACATGCCAGTGAGATAGCACATACCCTGGGTTACTAACCCTGTACATAACATATTCACATGGATAACAGTGCTATACAGGCCTCATATACTTGTGTGTCCCAGACATGACACTCACACCCCTTGTTACTGTAATGACAGCACATAGGC
>NC_056726.1:1333373623-1333398623 GCF_019279795.1 Protopterus annectens
GATTGTTATCATCAGATGTGCCAGTCCTGGCCTCATGTGGTGGGAACTGATAATGGACAGCAGGTTCACCCTGCACCTACATTGATAGCATGATACAGGTATTCCCTGGTGTCAGTGGCATTTGTCCATACAGGGCATGTGTTTAAGGCATGGTATGTCCTTTGTGGGTCACATTTGATGGCACCACAGGTGTTGCAGGCATCCAGTGGGGAACATAGTGAAGGTACACTGTCTGCATGTACGTGCCTATTGTACAGGTATTGGACAGGGTGCCATGCCCTCTGTAGTCCACTGCAATCACACCATGATTACTATCTGTGGGCAATATGCAGAGTACTACCAACATAGCGGTTGTTGCCTAGGCAAGTGTGTTTGTGTATGAGACATGGGTTGAGAGTGTTTTCTGGGTAATACAAGGGTTGCTAACTTTGTTCGCCAGGCCTTGATGTCACATGTAGGGGTATGGATTGGCACCCCAGCCTCTTGGCTATTTCACATCTGTTATCCTTGTAAGGCGGACATTGTGACATATAATAGGGCCACCATATAAGAAATTTGCAAAACCTGCTCCACAATGAGTCCAGTTGTTAAACACGCAGAGCCACCTCCACACAGGATATGAATGACAAACACAGACATACACACACACACACACACACACACACACACACACACACACACACACACACACACACACACACACACTTGCCATGTCTGGGACTAGAACTCCTACCTAACTAGTTTGTTACACTAAAGCATTACGCAGTTAAAGGATGCACCATGCAGATTACTGGAGTGCATTTTCCCCAAAGGTGTATTTCACTGGGAATGACATCACAGGCTTGCCAAAGAAGGTCAGTGGGGGTTGTAATGACTGCGAATGGCCTCAAAAGCATTGCACCCTACACAGACAAAGAAATATCCACACTTGCCATGTGCAGGAATAGAACCCCTACCAAAGTACTATATCACACGACAGCATTACACTGTTACAGGATGCACCACAGAGATTACTGTGCTACTTCTTTCCCAAAGGTGTATTTCACAGTGAATGACATCAGCAGGCTTGCCAAAGTAGGGTATTTGAAATGTAATGAGTGTGACTAGCCTAAAAAACTTTGCTCCCTACAGAAACATAGAAAGGCACCCACAAACATCCACACTTGCCATGTGTGGGAAAAGAACCCTTACCAAAGTACTATATTATACTGTTATAGGACACGCCACCGAGATTACTCGGCTATTCCTTTCCCAAAGGTGTATTTCAAACTGAATGACATCAGCAGCCTTGCCAAAGTAGGCCATTTGTAATGTAGTGAGTGTGACTAGCCTAAAAAACATTGTTCCCTACACAGACAGAGACACACACACAGTTGCCATGTCTGCGATTAGACCTCCTACCTAACTAGTTTATCACACTAAAGCATTATGCAGTTATAGGACGCTCCACAGAGATTACTGGGTGACTTTTATACCAAAGGTGTATTTCAAACTGAATGACTTCAGCAGCCTTGCCAAAGTAGGCCATTTGTGATGTAGTGAGCGAGACTAGCCTAAAAAGAATTACTCCCTAAATAGACAGACGCACACACATACACACACACACACACACACACACACATACACACACACACACACACACACACACACACACACACAAGCACACACCCACACAGTTGCCATGTCTGGGATGAGAACTGTTATTTAATTGGTTTATCACACTACAGCATTTTGCAGTCATAGGACACACCACAGAGATTACTGGGCTACTCCTTTCCCAAAGTTATATTTCAATTTGAATGTCATCAACAGCCTTGCCAAAGTAGGCCATTTGTAATGTAGTGAGTGTGACTAGCCTAAAAAAGCATTGCTCTCTACACAGATAGGAACACACAGACACACACACACACACACACACACACACACACACACACACACACACACACATACACACACACATGCTTGCAATGTTTGGGATGAGAACTCCTACTTAACTAGTTTATCACACTACATCATTATGCAGTTATAGGACACACCATGGAGATTACTGGGCTACTCCTTTCCCAAAGGTGTATTTCAAACTGAATGTCATCAGCAGCCTTGCCATTGTAGGCCATTTGTAATATAGTGAGTGTGATTAGCCTAAAAGCATTGCTCCCTACACAGACAGGGACACACACACACAAACAATTGCCATGTCAGGGATTAGAACTCCTACCTAACTAGTTTATCACACAACAGCATTACACAGTTATAGGAAGTGCCACAGAGATTTCTGGACAACTTATTTCCCAAAGGTGTATTTCAAACTGAATGATATCAGCATTCTTGCCAAAGTAGGCTGTTTGTAATGTAGTGAGTGTGACTAGCCTAAAAAGCATTGCTCCTTACACAGAGACACACACACAGTTGCCATGTCTGGGATTTGAACTCCACCTAATTAATTTATTACTCTACAGCATTACACAGTTACAGGATGCAATATGGAGATTACTGGGCTACTTCATTACCAAAGGTGCATTTCAAACTGAATGACATCAGCAACCTTGCCAAAATAGGCCATTTGTAAAGTACTGAGTGTGACCAGCCTAAAAACATTGCTCCCTAAACAGACAGAAACACACACACAGTTGCCATGTCTGGGATTTGAACTCCGCCTAATTAATTTATTACACTACAGCATTACACAGTTATAGGATGCAATATGGAGATTACTGGGCTACTTCATTACCAAAGGTGCATTTCAAACTGAATGACATCAGCAACCTTGCCAAAGTAGGCCATTTGTAATGTACTGAGTGTGACCAGCCTAAAAACATTGCTCCCTACACAGACAGAAACACACACAGTTGTCATGTTTGGGATTAGAACTCCTTCTTAACTAGTTTATCACACTACAGCATTACACAGTTATAAGACACACCACAGACCTTATTGGACTACTTCTTTCCCAAAGGTATATTTCAAACTGAATGACATCAGCAGCCTTTCCAAAGTAGGCCTTTTGTAATGTAGTGAGTGTGACTAGCCTAAAAAGCATTGCTCCCTACACAGACAGAGACACACAAACCCACACACAGTTACCATATCTGGGATTAGAATTCCAACCTAATTAGTTTATCACACTACAGCATTACACAGTTACAGAACATGCCACCAAGATTACTGGGCTACTCATTTCCCAAAGGTGTATTTCAAAGTGAATGACATCAGCATGCTTGCCATAGTAAGGCTATGGTGAGAGCAGTGTGTGTGCATGGGCCATAACCCATTCATCTAGAGGTAGACACACCACATGCAGGTTTATGTTCTGCAGGTATGTGTATACAACTGCTAGATGACTACTGCCTTGTACAGTCATGTTGCACAGCTAGCACTAGCACCACAGAGTCCTTAATGCTGAAGGATACCAGTGGCTAATTCCTACAGTGAGTGACCTTTACATATCATGTGGTTTTAGCTATTTGGCTGTGCGCTGGTTGGGACAGACCTCCTGATGGAAGACTCTTTGTCACTGTCACTCTCTTCCACACATCCATGTATGTGTACTTTTGGCATATTATAGTGTGTTGTCCTTGGATATATGTGTGTATTCCTATCCGATGTGTGTGCAAAGCATGACTGGTGCATACTGAGGAGTGTATGCACTAACATCTGCAACTGTCAGATATGTATGGTCAACTGTTGGCAGACATGGGCTTCATCTGTTCAAGTGTGTGAGCATGCCCAGTATGCCCTTCTGTATTGCATGTGTGTATCCATTCCAGGTAGTTTGTACTCCAGTGCAGACATTTGTGGATTTATACACTTCTATTCCACACCAGGAAGCCTTGGAATGGATTGCCCTCCTACTCACAGACTTTGGAGCGCCAAAAATGGAAGTTGACCTTGTCACAGAAATCTTGAATGTGGTCTTGTCATCTAATTACTTTCTATTTGACAAGAAATACTTCTTACAGAAAAAAGGTGTGGCGATGGGCTCCCCTTGTGGAGCCTCTGTGGCCAACTTTTTCATGGGATACTGGGAAAAGAATTTCCTTTTCTCGTCTGTAGACCAGATGCGGTATCTACAATTTTATACAAGATACCTTGACGATATTTTCATCCTTTTCCGTGGTAGTAATACGGAAGCTACCCAATTTGTACAATTTTTAAATGGTACAACAGAATTCCTGAAATTCACATCAAAGTTTTCGGTTTGCGAAATAGATTACCTTGATGTGAAATTAAGGAAAGATGTCAACACTTATACATCTAGTGTCTATAGAAAGCCGACATACTGCAACTCTTTCCTGCACTTCTCAAGCCATCACCCCTTCAAACAAAAAAGATCTATTGTGAAGGGGCAAATGGTTAGGGCAGGTAGAATGTGCAGCAACTTTGCTGCCTTTCAGAGTGAATGTGTTCTGTTGGGTAACATGTTCCTTAATAGGGGCTACCCCAGACACTTAGTGGATGAAATCATGTCAGAGGTCACAGTCAAAAGGATGAATGGGTTTTACAAACCCATCCTTCAGGGTCAACCTTCATCTCACCTTAGTCCCAATGATGGTTTCCAGTCACCGTCTGGTAGCATCTCCCTACAGTGTGATATCACCAGGAATAGCAATGGATGTGACTTTTCAATCAGCTACGTCAACACCTATAGTCTTAATTCTAGGACTATCACCTCACTAATAAGGAAGAACTGGCAATTCATTTTGGGAAGCCCAGAACTTACAGAGAAATTGGGACTGTTTCCCAACTTCGTCTTTAAAAGGAATAATAATTTCAAAGAACTCCTACAAAGGGATTTTTCTAAAAAAACTTTCAACAGACGAACAGGTATGTACCCATGTGGGTTCTGTAATTGGTGCCATAAAATGAGGGCTGGTCAGACTTACACAATAAGGGACAAGAAGTACACAATTCAATTTCCACTTAACTGTGAGAGTAGATCCGTCGTATACGTGGCCTTTTGTGAATGTTGCCCCTCTTTCTATCTAGGGAAGACTGACCGCAGACTACGTGACCGGGTTTATGAGCATATGTATGCTATTAAGAAGAATACTGATGTCAATGCACTAGCAAAACATATAGATAACCACCCTGGGCACTCTTTCTCATTTATGGCCATCGACCAAGTAAATAGTAATATTCGTGGGGGCCCTATATCACTGCTCTTAGAACTAAGGGAACTAGAGTGGCAATTGCGCATGGACGCATTTCGCTACCCAGGTTTAAATGAAAACTGCAACATTTCTGCAGTACTTAGAATGAGGAGCTATTTGCGGTAGTGTACTATTGTGCATTCATCATGCATTGTTTTATTGTAAAACAATTATTATTTATTTTTGTTTTTTTATTTTTATTCTATTCTGAATCTAATGTGTATTTATTAATTTTGATTACACATTACTGTAACTATTTTATCTTTTTGTAGTGATTTGATTTATTTAATGTCTTTTTAACAGGGACATATACTCCTTATTAAGTAACTTGCTCACAAGTTTTTTCAATACATTATTTCAGGTTCCTGTTTTTAGGTTTCATTTTTATTGCTTTAGAGTTTTTAATTATTTAGGCTGGAATTTGATTAACAAGTTGATTATCTTTCAAATATATATATAGTTTTCTTACATTTTTTACATTTACTTTTTTTCATATACTACCAGTATTGACATGCATTATTAATTCATGAGCTTATTGAGCTCTTTTACCTTTTGTGATGTCATTTCCCTTCTCAGCAATATAAAAGAGGTGTGCACTATTTTATACTGTTATTACTTTTTCTCTGAAGAAGCCACATTGTTGTGTGGCGAAAACGTTTGTAAATTAATAAAATTGCGTTAAGACAACGTTTGTGGTTGCTTGCTGGCACAAGGAGTCCGTGGTCTATCTTTGTATTTTCAACGGTTTGGCACTACTTGGTTACTATCGTTTATTTAAGGCAATTTGGGGTTTGTTTGGGAACCATAAAAAAATTAATATTAGTTTATTATATCTCTGAGTGATATATTTGGGTGGTGGCAGTGAAAAACTTTGTATTAGATATAATACTTTAGGAAAAATAATTGATTTAATGAGATATAATCTATCTCCCATTGTAAACATATATTTGTTCCAGTTAGATATCGCTTGCTCTATTTTATCTAGCATTTTATTATAATTATATATGTGAGTCAGTTAAGTCTTCAAGTAGATCTATGCCTAAATATACTATTTTATTATCTTCTGCTATGTATTTTGAATATTTTTGTTTATATGTTTCTTTTTAGTATTACATGACATAATTTTTGTTTTGTTTTCATTGAACTGTAAACCTGAGATAGTTTGAAAATTATTTATTTCCTTAAACAAAGCTTGTAAAGATGCATTGGTGTCTGTTAGGGTAAGAAGTATATAATCTGCAAATAGCTGTAGCTTAAGAGATAACGTTTTTTTGATGCAGATGCCTTTAATATTACTATTTGATCTGATCTGATTTACAAATGGTTCTATAAGTAATGCAAATAACAGTGGTGATAAGGGACAGCCTTGTTTAGTTCCTTTTTTGATTTGTATGGGACCAGATCTATATGAACCTAATTTAACATATGCTATGGAATCTTTATATAGTGACTGGATAAGGGCAATAAAGGATGTAGGAAAATTATATTCTTTTAGGACTAGCATAAGGAAATTCCAGTTAACAGAATCAAATGCTTTATTAATATCTAAGGATATTATATTTAAATCTAAGTTGCATGTTTACTATAATCTATCAATGACAGAATTCTTTTAAGATTATCATATGTATTTCTTCCTTTAATAAATCCTGTCTGGTCATCATGAATTAGCATGGAAAGAAAGTGTTTAGTCCTGTCAGCATATATTGCCATGAACATTTTATAATCGATATTTAATAAGGATATTGGTCTATACGACAAACATTGTTTCTCATCTTTGTCTGATTTAATTATTAGTGATATCAATGAGTATTTCCATGAAGGTGGTATAATTATATCTTGATTAACTATGGAGTATACTTTTAAGAGTAAAGATATAGCTTGATTAGGTATTACTTTATATATTTCTGGTATTATGTTACCTGGGCCAGGTGCTTCATTTAGTTTAAGCTTTTTAATCTGTGATCTTAATTCTGTCATAGTAATTGGTTTACTTATAGTATCAATTTGTTCCTGTGTTAATCTAGTAAGAATTTTGTTTTTAAGATAATTTTTTATATCTTTGTAAGGTTTTCCCTGAATGTTTGAGAGGTTATCATGGTTATATTGTAATCTAAATGCTTCTAATATACCATTTAGGTCTGTGGCTTTTTTCCTTGTATTAGGGATATATAATTCTTTTATTCGCCTCAATTTTATTATTTTTTTTTGTTCTGTTAGCTAGTTGTCTCTAATATGCTGGATTTGATGAATAAGAATTTAATTTTATCTTTTCTAGGTTAATGGTTGTCTTGTGATGTAAAATTTCTGCATATTTGTTGTTAATTTGTAGTAATTCTTAAATTAAATCTTTATTTCCCTCTTGAATTTCTAATTTTAATTTATCAGCTTTCTTTTGTAATTCTAGCATGTCTTTATTCCATATTTTTCTTTTATTTATATACCAGGATAGTACTTTTTCATATATATATATATATATTTAAGGAGTCCCAGATGTATATTTCTGAGATGTTCTCCATGGAATTTAGTTCAAGGAAAGTTTTTATTTCACCTTCAAAAAATTCTTTAAAGCCTGTTAATTTTGTAACATATGAAGGTATTCTTGTAATGGGATTATTATTTATATGCATAAGCTCCATTTCATAAATTAGAGCATTATAATCTGATAATGGACAATTTATTATTTTGACATTACTTATTTTTGTTGCTAAATCATTGGATCTGTATATCCTATCAATTCTTGAACTATCTTATATCTATGAGAGTAAAAAGTATAAATTAATGAGTCTGGATCAGCAAATTCATTTATATCTTTTATGGAGATTGCATCTATAAATTTTATAAGTGTCTTTGATATAGGTAACTTTCTTCTCTTACTTTTTGAATCAGTATCGTTGTCATCTGTTACACAGTTGAAGTCTCCTGCCATTATTAGACTACCTTTAGTTAAATGTAATATTTCTTCAAAATGATGTTTTACTGTTTCTACACCAAGTCCTGGTATCCAATATAGGTTAACTAAAGTGTATATTTTCCTATTCAACTCTATATTCACTAAGCAAAACATACCAGATGTGTCTTGAAAAGTGTTAATTATTTTGGGAGAAATGGTTGTATTATGCATTAGTATGGCTACTCCTCTCTTCCTTTGTTTATATTGAGAACTTACTAAGACTGTATAGTTATTAATATTGAGATTGTTTATATCTTTATCTAGTAGATGCGTCTCCTGAAGAAATACTATTTGTGGATTGTATAGATTTATGTATTTCTATAGACTCCTCCTTTTGATATTATTATTCAGTCCATTAATATTTATAGACAGATATTTCATGTGTTGGTTTAGGTTTAATTTGTATGACAGTAAATATACATAGTTTTAACTCTTGGCTTACACTATATGTATAATTTACACTATTCTTTATATGGAAATTCTGCTTATCTTCTGTAGACACCAAAACAGTATAGGAAAACAATGAAACTTCTAAATTAACTAATTCTAATTGGTTACACCTTTTCCTATCTCTATGAGTTAATGTACCTCCTTGCATGACTAAAATAAGTACCCACACAAACCTTCTAAATCTGTGAATAGTGTTTAGACTAATTTCTCTTAACCTCATAACTTAGTATGTCACTGTTTACATATATCAAAGAGTTAATATGATCAGCTAATAGATAATTATATGCAATTTTGTGTGTAAGTATTAATATTTATACATCAATAACATGCTTATACTAGTTTAATCTTACTTATAGAGTTTCTTATAATCAGGGTTCCAAAAACAATTTTTCAATTACATTTAACAAAATTTGTTTCATCTTAGTACAACATTTCACATATCAATCCAACATGACACAGTTGCTTTAATTCACACTGCTAAGACACCAGTACCTTGTTGATTAGATATTATGGTTAAAATTCTCATATTATGTATGTTCTTTTTAGATTGTAGTTTCATTAGACTCATAATTTGTTTAAGGTAATTTTTCACTTCTAGAGTCTGTATCATGTAATATCTGTGCTATAAGAATATTATTTATTCTATAGTTATATGAATATTTCCCATTTTCTTCCTCACTCTTTATGAAATAATTAAATTTATTATCACTTAACTTTTGAGAAAGTAGCTATTCAAGTCATATTCCAGAACTCTTTACAAAATTTGTGTCAACTTATATGACAATATATATACATATATACATTTATATATACTTACATATACATGTAATGGTCTTTACACATCTTAAGGTTCAAAAATACACAAGTAAAATGCACTGGAGAGATAGGTTCCTGACCCAGAGAATGGACAGACTCTGAAAAATAACCTTAATGATTGGATGGGAGAGAAAAAAGCACCCCAGGGATCAAACCGACCACCTTACCAAACAAGAGTCCATGTAAGCAAATAATGTGGAAAGAAATAGCCAGGATATTATTATGATTAGGCTTATATAAGCCCTAGGGTTGATATTCCAGCACCAACATATGAACCTATGTAATTATTTATGATTCCTGTTGTATATATGTAATATTCTAGTATTGGAAATTCTTAATATTAATCTCTATATCTACTTATACAATAGTGTCTTACTGCATATCTAATAATATTTAACTTTTTTCTAACAATAACTAGGTGTAGGTTGCTATTTCTGTTAGTATATAAAGTAGCTATTAGAAAATTTTGTTTAGTGTCTGTTTGCTAAATTTAATCATGTTTTATGTGCTTAATACTGTAATTATATATGTATCATAACTTCTCTTATGTCTTTTATTTGTTAGTTTCGTAATTTAGGTGTACTAGCACTTTAAGAAGGACTCGTTTAGAGATTTACTTCCTTGACTTGTAATGCTGCAATTACATTTTATTTAAGGGACGTTATACGCAAGCACGAAGTGCTCACAATGAGAAATTAAACATTTAGGTGTTGCTTGCGTGTGTATTTAATGCTGCTGTCTCGTGGACGGAGCGGGAAAAGTAGTGAAGATTTTTCTTAATGTTCAAGGCATTGCTCGTGGTAACATTTTTTATTGTGTAGTTTTATCTGTGTTATATGCAGGGCATATTTCATGACACATCCTAATAAAACAAACAGCACCTAGTGCGTTACTGCATATAAAAGATTCAATATGACATTCTAGTAGAGTAAAATAAATTACTGTAATAGCATATAAGGGTTTAATCTCTTAACTAACTACAACCATCCAGTACAACTCAATCATCTTCCTTATACATATCCCTTTTCTCCTTGTAGTTGGAGAATTTTAAGATGTGCTCGTTTTGGGATTTATTTCCTTTCCTAGTGATAATGCAATTACGTATTATTTAAAGGTGCCATGCACAATCATGAAGTGCTCACAATAAAAAACATAACATTTAGACATTGCCTGCATGAATATTTTAAGCTGCTGTCTCGTGGACGGAGCGGGAAAGTAGTGAATATTTTTCTTATCTTTCAAGGTATCGCTCGTGATAATATTATTATTTTTTTTTTGCATAGCTAAAGCACAGTTCAAGCATCTTCAATAAACACATTATCATCTCCCCTTCTAATCAGAAAGCTTTGTTTATGTATGTTAAATACAATAAGAGCCTATGTGGTGCACCGGGATGCGACAACATCATATTTCATACAACCAGATATGTGCGCACACTCAAGCTGTCTTTCTATCTCAATAAAGTAAATCCTTATGACAGCAATAATGAATTAAGTACTTCAACCATGCAAAATATCTAACACAAACATATAATTTATCAAAAAATGTATTTATCCCCCCCCCCACCCTGGTCGGAAAGCTTAGATTAGACATATTATATGAATAAAGCATTCAGAGATTTTATAACAAATTGCTAGTATAGCTAAATATATGGTGGGATGGTTGTATCAGCTTGAATCAAATATCAATTAGCACACATCTTAAATATATCACTCTATGCATTTTGTTTGTTAATGATTAAGTCAGAGATGTAGAGAAAGAAAAACACTGTTATCAGGTTTCAAATATATTTGTATAGACCTAAGTGATAATGATTAATTTACTTAGTTTATATTTATTCTAAATTAAAGTGAGATAAAATAAATAAAAACTGTACCTGTTATATTACTGTGATTTATGACTGGAAGATTTCCTGTTAGTTTTTATGACATTGTTTAAAGTTTTGTATTACATGTAATATATAAGTTATTTGTCCTTTAGTTTTTTTCTTTTGTTCAACAGTCTTCCAGTTGTTTACTTCTGCATTTCTTTTTGGTGTACTGTTTGTCCAATCCATAGATTCTTCTTGTGTTAAAATGTTATTTGTAGTGAGATATTTTATTGCTGAGTCCACTGTTTCAAATATTTTTATTCCTACTGGAAGGAAAATTTGAAGTCTTGCTGGAAACAAAAGACGTGTTTTCAGTTGTTTCTTTTTCAAGATTTTTATTATTGGGATGAATTCTTTTCTTTTGAGAACCGCTTTTGTAGAGTAGTCATTATCAAATCTAATTAATGCATCATTATATTTAATGGGTGAGTTAGCCCAAGCATTCTTGAGGATGAGTTCCTTGTCTTGCGTGGAGAAAAGTTTTACAATTATGGATCTTGGTTTGTTTTTGATTAAAGATGCATTCCCTGAAGTTGACAATGACCTGTGTGCACGTTCTATACCATAAGAAAGGGTGTCCAGTAATTTTAATACATTTGGGATCCAGGTAGTAAGAAAGTTTATTATATTATCTCCTTCTGCTTTTTCTGGCAGGCCATATATTCGGATATTATTTCTTTTCATTCTGTTTTCCATATCATCTATTTTCTCCAAAAGATGTGTATTTTGCTGCAGTAAAAATTCAGTTTGTTGTTCTTCTTGTAGGAGTCTGGAATCAATGTCATTTAATGACTGTTCTATGACAGAAATTTGACCTTTCTGTTGTGTAAACATTTCCTGAAGCTGTTCAAGTTGTTGAGAACATTTTTCTTTAAAAGAGTCCAATTTATTATCCATTTTTATCTATTTTAGTTGTCAACTCCTGAATATTTAAAATAAGTGACTGTAAATCTTTTTTGAATGTTGGGTCCTGAGGTGGATTCCTTAGATGGCTCATTCTGAGTAGCTGATGCTGCTGTTGATTTTCTAGTATTTAATTTGACAGGAATTTTCCAATGAAAGTTGATAAAAATTATTCTGATGATGTATCTGGATATTACAAAGTAGTTAGTAGCGAAAATATCCTCTTATTGTTCTTTTTTTTTCTCAAAATTCCTGTCTGAAATATTATTGAGGAAAGAGAGCTGTGAGAAAGTGCTGTTACCAGATCACCATCTTAGCCATGCCCCCTATTCATTAGTTTTAAGGGTAAAGTGACAGAATTATTTGTAACAGGCTTATTAAAATAAGTTATCTAAAGAATACATAGTAATAGTTATTCAATATACTCAAGGCATAATGGGGCAGGCTTAATTTGTTAATTTACAGATTACAGAGCACTTTATGTAATTAGTGTACATTCAACAGAAAACAAAAAAGGTCACTGACAGAGTATGCAAAGGTATAGATCTGAAATACAGAAAGCACAGATTTTAGTAAACTATTATTGCTCATAAATGTTTACAGGATATTTAAGGCACAACTTTAAAAGGCAGACATATATTACAGAACATATAAATTAAAAAGGTAAATTAAAATTATTAACAAATCTAGATGCAAATTTACAGATACAAGTTAATACAGTATATGGTAATTATGCTTCAAAACCAGTTATAAAGGTATCCCTCCAGTGCCGGTTTCAATTAGTTTTCAGAAAATAGGCATCATGCTTGATAGGCTATATAATAAAAAGACAATGGACTAAACAGTACAATGTTTAGGGATTTACATTTATGGACATCAGAAAAAAGTTTCATTTGCTATAAGAGAGAGACATCATAGTACAATAAGGCACCAGTTCATAAGGAAAAAACAAAGGCAATAGACAGTGTAATTTTACCATTACTGCATACAGAGATAGGACAGAAAAATAGGCAGGATTAACAATTCACACTCTGCCTAACTTAATTGAAGACTCACAGAGACAGACTGAGGATGTGCACGGAATTTTCTCCATGCTGATTCAGGAACAGCAAGGATGAAAAAAATTACTAGGCCTTTTCGGTTTTAAAAACCACAGAGTTAAAAAAACACTGATTTTCAGAATAATGTGCAAGTTTTAGATATATCACACATACATCAGAACTTAGACTTAAAGACTGCAAAGACTATGGGTCTAGGTAAAGGGGTAGTCGCTGGAACAGGTATATTTCCTGCACATGAAGCTGTTAAAGTTATTTGGAAATTATGTAAATTAGCCAAGCTGCTGGAAGTATTAGCTAATAGTAACTTTGAGACCAGGCATAAAGCCAGTATAGTCAAACCAAATTACAGTAGTTAGTAATACATATATGAGGTAACTACAAAATAAGGCACCTGTAAGCTTTAGTAAGTGACCTTAGGGGGAGCTGTTAGACTGAAGGTATTCTTAGTGAGTTCAGTATAATACATTAAGTTAGAAAAAAAGGCCTGAAAATGTAGTCAGACTTGTGTTTTCATGTATGCATTCAGATTAAAGGAAAGATAGTTCAGTAGAAAGGAAAAAGTAATCTTGCTGTCTAAGTATGAGATGTGCAGAAAAAAATGTTTCAAGGGGAAGAATCAAAATGTTCATTTGTCAAGGGAAAGATATATGTTTGCAATGGAATGCAAGTTAAAGAACGGACACTGTGAGGCAAATGCAAGACAAGGCTTGAAAACCAAGGCAAAAGAGGCATGTAGAACATTACAGGGTTTTGGTATTATTAGCATATACTTCAGACATGATCAGTAAAATCAGTAAGTTAGTTTTGGACTGATGAAAAAGATATTTGCAATACAGACACTCAAGCCTAAGTACTGAAGTCAGGTCAAATATCCATACTATTCAAGGGGAAAACACAGTTTCAGTTGATATTATTTAGAAGAATCAACATATAAGTGCAGAAACTTTGGATACATTTGTCAGCACTGTTACCCAGAATTTCTACAGAGTGTTATTGTTTGTCCCGGTCCCCTTTAATAAAACACATCACACCAAATGACATTTGACGACCTTTATTAATTTTCTACATAACACTATTGCATCATTTCAAATGTTAAACATAACATGAATAACCTTGTAACCACAACATGTAAAATCCTTGTACCATACATCAGGGCAGCGTACCCTGCTCACCCTGCCTGAATAAGTACCATCCATACCATTGCTCACTTATTCATATTAATCAAAACAGCATCCTGTCACTCACTTTCTTCCATAAAATCTTTGCATCAACACCAAACACCACGAGGAGGAACAGAAGAGGGACAACAAGCCTGCCTCTCTTCTCTGCCCAACACCCACGTCAAGAGCCATACCATCCAAAATAATGAAAAAGAAAGGGAGGGCAGGTAGCAAGATCAAGCCTAAATACGGTTCCCCTTCCCACTTTCTCTCACATAAGGCACCTAAGTCCTGCCTTACAATTACCTCACTTCCTCTACCACCAATATAATAAATTAACCCTTTCTTCCCAGAGACTATTCAAACATCCCTTTATTTCTTTATCAACCTCTTCCCCAACAACCCCCACCCCCATTTAACCCTCCCTAACCTCTAACTAAAGATGTCCCTGGAAATTTCCAAACCTAATTTCTCCCAGTCCCCTTTAACAAAACACATCATGCCAAATGACATTTGACGACCTTTATTAACTTCCAGCATAAATCAGGGCAGTGTACCCCTGCTCACCCTGCCCAAACAAGCAGCATCCATACCACCGCTCATTTATTCTTATTAATCAAAGCAGCATCCTATTGCTCATGAATAACCTTGTAACCACAACATGTAAAATCCTTGTACCATACATCAGGGCACATATCCTGCTCACCCTGCCCGAATAAGCAAGTTCACTGTTCACTTATTCTTATTAATCAAAGCAGTGTCCTATTGCTTGCTTGCATCCCCAAAATCATTGCATCAATACCCAACACCAGGAGGAGGAACAGAAGAGGCCTGCCCCTCTTCTCCACCTATCAGCCTGTCCACAGGCCGTTCCCCTCTCCTAAGAAAGAACTTTCACTAAACCCTCCAACAATAACCTTAAATGAACATTAAACAAAACCAAACCAATCTTATTCAAGTACACTCCATCCATTCTAAATCAAACTGGGTCCCTATCAAAATCCCTCTGTTCAATCATATGCATCCCCAAGGATGCAAATGCCATGCCAGGCTACAATTAATAAACCCCCGGGCCCACTCTGATGCCATACAACCAATGGCCTTTTTCTGACACAAATGTAGTGCTATCTCAGACCAGACTATGCACATGCCTGGAAATAGTCTTTGCAACATAACCAAATCCTCCCTTATCCTATACACCAGCTGCTTCTTAGGAACTATTCCCAAGTCACTGCCAGCCAAATGTACCACTAATACTCAAGTAAACCCCTTGTGTGACTGTATAAATGCAACCTCGTCCATAAGCTGATTCCACTTAAGGCCCCTAACACCATACCACCTGATTGTCCAGCCAAATAAATGCAAACCCAGTTTGTTACCATCCTTCATAACAGCAGCTCTCTTCACTGCCCAATGATTATATGAATGGCCAAAGATACAAATCTCCTTTCCTAAAAAGACAAAAACAAAAAACATAATTAATATTAAATCAGTTGAATCCATTACCTCATAAGCTAAAAGGGCATTTGAAGACCACCAACTCATTCTCCTAATAACTTCAACTGACTATCTTCCCTTGCTAAAACCGAAGCCCTACCAGTACAAAAAGAATGAGTGGAAAAGCTCTCAACTAGAAAACCCATACAATGCAAAGCCCTTATTACATATTCAAACATACTCATAGGTTCATAGGTTCATAGGTTCATACTAGGCTATCTGCCCTAGGGCATTTATAAGCCTAGCAAGAGTGTGTTTGGCTTTCGCCACCCATTTTAAATTAATTTTGCTATGCCTTTTTTTGAGGTTAGTATACTGTGCCTCTGTCTAACAGTGACACAGAAGTGATGGCTGGGGTAAACCTACAACCTCCCATCCACTCATCAAGATTCCGCTTGAAGACAGTCAATGTGGGACTCTGCCTAACCTGGACTGGGATTTTATTCCAGAATGAAGGGAGCCTCTGGGTTATGAATCTGTCCCTCCAGCATGTCCTATTTATTTCAGTGCTGAGGTTCAAGTCTCTCGAGCGTGTAGCTCGATGGGATTTGGATTTTCTGAGGTGCAGCATGTCCATTAATTCCGGGTTGGACATGGCTTTATACGTCAGGCACAGATCGCCTTTGAGTAGGCGGTATGCCACTGAGTAGAGCTGGAGTTTCTTTAACTGGGCAGCATATGGCATCTGTTTGAGCCCTTTGATCCTCTTGGTGAGGTACTTTTGGGGTCTTTCCAGTTGCTGCAGGTGTCTGGTAAGGTACATCCCAAAAGGGGCATTGTACTCAATTATGGGCCTGATGAGGGATGAGTAAAGAGGCACGATGACCTTCCCTGATCTAGATGTGAATCCCTTCATGATTAGGTGGGCTATATAAAATGTTTTTCTAACCACTTTGGCCACGTGGTTGTCAAATGAGAGATTGCTATCAACTTGGGTCCCCAGGTCCCTAATGACTTCTTCTGTACTTAATGGATTACCACCTATGTGGTAATTTGTGGGCACTGTTTTGCCAAAGGGGATGACTATACACTTTTTGGCGTTTAGCTTGAGGCCATGGCTCTGGCACCAGTTGTCTGTTTCTATGAGGCCCTTTTGGAGGATGCTTGTGTCGGCTGGAGAGTTGATTATGACGCCCAGTTTGCAGTCATCTGCGAACTTGGTCAGCCACAGTCCTTCCGTGTTGGCCTGTACCGCCGAGAAATATATACCAAACAAGAGAGGTCCCAGGACTGAGCCTTGTGGGACGCCACTTGTAACTGGTTTGGAGTCTGACATGGCTCCAGCAATTCTAACCATGTGGGTTCTGTCCTTGAGCCAGTTTGCAACCCATCTAGTGACATAGGGGTTTATATTTAAGCTGGTGAACTTATCTATAATGCCCAAGTGGGGTATTGTATCGAAGACTTTTGCGAGGTCCAGGTAGGCTGTGTGGACCACCTTCCCCTCGTCAATGGCCTTGGTGACTGTTTCAAAGAAATCAACCAGGTTTAAAAGGCAGGATCTGCCCTTAACAAAGCCAAACTGGGTAGGATCCAGTGTCTGTAGGTCCCCAATATCTTTATTTATGAGGTCCATGATGATCCTTTCCATAGCTTTGCAGACCAAGCTAGTCAGGCTTATGGGGCGATAATTTCCAGGATCCATTGAGGCACCACCTTTGTGGAGAGGGACCACTGTTGCTGTACGCCACTCTTTGGGTACATATCCTGTAGTAAGGCTAAGATTGAACAGTAGTTTTATGTTTGGGTTTAGCTCTTCTTGGAGTTCATGTAGGACGCAGCCCGGGACACCATCTGGTCCTATTGATGCTGTGTTTTTTTGCTTTGGAGAGGGTGGCTCTTACCTGAGCATCTGAGATGTCAGGGGGGCAGCACTCTGTTGGGATAGATATTTGCCCTTTTGGTGGGGAGAGGGGGGAGAAGTTTGCACTGAACCTGTCAGCTAGGATGTTGGCAATGTATGTGGGCTTGGTGTATTTTTTGTCATTTTGGACTAATTCTGAGCATATCTGGGAATTCCCACCCAGGTTCCTAACATAACTAAAGAAAGTAAAACCGAAAAAGGTGCAAGTATCCTTGAGTCCAAAGCTCAATAAGGAGTCTTTCTTCTTATTCTTTTTCTACAGGAAGTGACAAAACACAGTGTCACTATACTTGTTTAAAAAGAAAAATTATTATTATACAACAACACTTTTCTAAGTATATATATATATACACATATAAATGTATGACACATTAAAAATTTAAAAGTTTAAATGGAGCATATATCTATTATGTTTTGTACACCTACTATTTAATTCTTAGGTAGTGTCGATTTTTAAGTACCCTCTAATCTTTTATACATAAGGTTTGCATACAAAACATAATAGATATATGCTCCATTTAAACTTTTAAATTTTTAATGTGTCATACATTTATATGTGTATATATATATATATACTTAGAAAAGTGTTGTATAATAATAATTTTTCTTTTTAAACAAGTATAGTGACACTGTGTTTTGTCACTTCCTGTAGAAAAAGAATAAGAAGAAAGACTCCTTATTGGGCTTTGGACTCAAGAATACCTGCACCTTTTTCAGTTTTACTTGTTTTTACTTTTTCGTCACCGGTTTGTTTTATAACTAAAGAAAGCCTTGTGATTATCCTTAGTGTCCTGTGCAATTTTTCTCTCGAAGCTGGCCTTAGACGATTTTATGAGTGCCCGTAGTTTTTTGCTAATACTGATCAGAGATGCCTTCCCTTTTTGGGATTTTGCTCTATCATGTAGTAGCTTCCTCCTTCTATTGTATAGTTTGTTTATGGCTGGGGTCCACCAGACAGGACGTCTGCCTTTGGAGGATTGGGTCTTGGTTTTATTTGGGATTCCATGATCCATGCATTCCTGAAGGTGTTCATAGAATGCATTTATAAAGCATTCTGCGGTCTGGGCCGTATTTTCCACAGGCCCGGGGGCTTTAAAGGATTTTGCCTCAGTTTTGAGGTGTGTGAAATTTGCTTTAGAGAAGTTTTTCACTGTGGTTTTTTGGGCAGGGGGTGGGGTCGGGATGTGAATATCCAGTGAGATTAGTTTATGGTCTGATCTTACCAGTGAGGGATACACTTCTGGTCTGGAGCATAGTGTCCCCATGTTGGTGATGATCAGGTCCAGTATGTTTTCCCCTCTTGTGGGAGTGGTAACAAGTTGTTCCATAGCATTTGAGTTTATAAATTCTAGGAACCTTTGGGATAGGGTGTTGGAGCTAGAGTAATGCTCCCAGTCTATGTTTGGATAGCTGAAGTCGCCCAATATAATGGTGTTTGGAGAGACCTTCATATTTTCCAGTATTCTCAGGAAGGCCAAGTGGGGTTCCTGTGTTTGGGAGGGTGGTCTGTAGCAGGCTATAAACTGGAAGGCAGTTTTACCCACAGTTAGTTGCACATGGATAGTCTCTGATGCTTCGTGCTGTGCCACCAACCTGGAGGTGTGGGTATCTTTGACGAATATTGATACTCCCCCCTCCTTTTGTGGTTCGGTCCAAGTTTTGGGGCTGAAAAGCATGGTATGAGGTATAACCTGGTAGTGCTGGGGTGCTCTCAGGAGCCTTGAACCAGGTTTCTGTTACTGCACAGATATCAATGTTCTCCATGCTAAAGAGAGTTTCGAGTGCGTGCATCTTGAGGTTTAGACGTCTGGCGTTGAGTAGCATTACTCTTAGTTTCTTATCCCTTGTGATACCTATGGAGGTGGGTTTGTCTTTTGAGCCATGCCTAAAAAAGGCACTATGGGGGTAGCAAGAGCCTTTGCCAATATCCAAAAGCCCAAGGGTGACAGGTGCAAGTCGTCCCTAGCGAAGCATCGTGGCTTGTCGAGCATGTCATCCCAGGCTGACAGGCATTGGATCCCCTTTGAATGACACCAACACTTAAGCCAGTTGTTGAAATTGATCATCTTGTCTTCATATTGTGGCATCATTCTTGGTGAGGGTAAGATACTACTCAAGGTCAGGGTCATACCAGCCTGGGTTACATGCTCAGAGAGCTCCTCTATGTCTCTTTTCATGTAGTCCAGGGAGGTACGTCTCAGGTCATTCACACCAGCATGGACAATGACTGAGTCATATTTGTACTTGCCTTGGAGTTGCCTGAGTGCTTGTGTTATGTGGCGGATCCTAGCGCCCGACAGGCAGCTCACCATGACCTTCTCCTTGTTCAGCCTGGTGAGCGGGACGTCAGTGTGCCTAACGATAGAGTCACCTATTACAAGTGTATCAGGTGTGTTGTTTAGCCTTAAGGGCTGTGACTGTTCGGCACACTGGCTTTGTGAGCTATGTGTTGCACATGTTTTGTTTTGTGGTAGCAGTTGCTTGGGTGTCTGCTTTGGAGGTCTCTGCTGCTTAGGCAGATTTTTATTTAGAGACTCCGAGTATGTTTTTGTATGTTTATGTGTTTGGTTTGTTGTCGTGGTAGGTCTATGTAAGACTGGAATTGTAGTGAGTGTGGTTTCCTTCTCCTCCTGACTGGTTACGCCAGTACTGAGTTGAGAGAGCTTAGCCTCCAGTTTGGCTATATGGTTGCATCTCTCACATGTGTTGGAATTTGTTGGGAGGAGGAGAGGGTTGTCTGTGTACATGAGGCAGTTGTAACATTGCCTCAAGATTCCCAGATTCACCAGCTAGACCGGAGAGGAGATTGACAACTGACCTTTGGACATGCTAGAATAGTATTGGGAATTCCTTTATAATTGAAAAAAAGGGCCAATGGGGAACAAGGTACTCAAGGGGAGTTTGTGAGGGTGTAGTGCTTTTAATTTTTTAGAGCTGACTTGCTTTAGTGAGGAAGTGCCAGGTAACTTAAATGCAATGTGTTACAGGTAACTTAAATGCAAAAACGACAAACAGTAACTTTCTTTCAAGTGAAACAAGGAAATAAGTACAGTAAGCAATGCAGATATCACTAGGGATCCACAGAAGTGCTAAAAGGCCACATTTTAGGTGGAATTAGCATTTCAGGGAAATAAACAAACAACAAGCATACAAATAAAGCTAGATTCAGCAGGCCTGGATCTAGTCTATGCTACAGCAAACAAGGTGTACCAATTTCAGTAAGAAACAGTTAGAATATGCAGGCACTATAAGCCTCTAACCAGAAATTCCCTGCTCAGAAGGGCAGAGTCCAGCCTCTCCTCCCACAAGAGTGCAGACCGCAATCCTTCTTAACGTAAAATAACTGGCCTGAAGCCCAAGTGCTTAAACCAGAACTAATACACTTTTAGAATAACAGACACTGAGCTCTCAATCAGCAGTTCCCAACTTAGAAGGATGTAAGCTCCCTGTCCTGCCACCACAGTGCAGGCCACAAACCTTTCTAATGTAAAACAACTGGTCTGAAGCCCAAGAGTTTAATCCAAAAGACTTAGAAATGATAGCTACACTTTAATCAAGTTACTACCAGCAGTAATAAATACAACTGAATACTTTAAAGAATGTCTGGATTAGTGCTCAAGTTATACAAACAAAGCTAGATTCAGCAGGCTTGGATCTAGTCTATGCTACAGCAAACGAGGTGTACCAATTTCAGTAAGAAGCAGTTCAAATATGCAGGCACTATAAGCTTTAACCAGAAATTCCCAGCTCAGAAGGACAGAGTCCAGCCTCTCCTCCCACAAGAGTGCAGAACACGAACCCTCTTAATGTAAAATAACTGGCCTCAAGCCCAAGTGCTTAAACCAGAATTAATACACTTTTAGAATAACAGACAATGAGCCCTCAATCAGCAGTTCCCAACTTAGAAGGATGTAAGCTACCTGTTCTGCCACTACAGTGCAGACCACAAACCTTCCTAATGTAAAACTGGTATGAAGCCCAGGTGCTTAAACTAAAAGGCTTACAATGAGTTACACCAAGCAGTAATAAATACAACTGAGTACTTTTAAGATGACACAAAAGCAAAATAAAGTAGGAAAAAACACAAATACAGTAAAAGCAGATAATTTTTTTTTTTTTGGAAAGAGAAAAAGGAAAGAGAGAAAGGAGTAGCAGAAACTAAGCTGATTGGCCTTCTCAAATACTCTCCCTGTACTGGGTAGAATGAGGTAATGACACTAGACTGGGAAGAGGGTCCCAGATCAAATTTACACTAATGGTGGGCAACTGCAAAGCCACCAACTATAAAAACACTATACCAACAGGGAGGGTGGGAAACAAACAGCAGAAATGTTACTCACAGCTGAAAAGCAGCAGTGAGCCTTTAAATGAAAGTTTTGAACAGCTAAAGGAGCCACTAGAAAAAAAGAGTTTAACTGCAACAAGTTATCATAAACAAACAACCCAACAGATGCTTAATAAGAGTGGACAATTTCCAGTTAATACCTCACACACAGTGAAACTAGCTAGAAAGAATACACAATACACAAAGTGCTATAAACAACAAAGAAATAAAGAACAAAATAAACAAAAAACAGGATACTTAATGTTATATATTGTAGCTCCGAGTTTGCTGAGTGTCCTTCCTTTGATCAGCTCACTGTAAAATGGCTGAACACTCACAACTGAGCTTCTTAGGTATCAGAAAGTTGAAACCTGAGACAGCTTTTAAGAAAGAAATCTCAAAAGAACCAATGAGGTGCTTAGACTAAGCTGTAGTCCAGGAGACCTCAGTCAGCCAATGACCTCAAACAATTCTCTCTCACTGAAATGCCTGATGGCTTTGGCTAAAACAAGATGTCCCTGAATTATGTGCTCAGACACACAGCCTCCACAAACACTAGGCCCAAATACAAGCCTGAATATGGAAATGCTACAAATATCCCCACTACTTAGAACAAACTGCAGAAATGTTGCTCACAGCTGAAAAGCAGCAGTGAGCCTTTAAATGAAAGTTTTAAATGGCTAAAGGAGCCACTAGAAAAAAAGAGTTTAACTGCAACAAGTTATCGTAAACAAACACCCCAACAGATGCTTAATAAGAGTGGACAATTTCCAGTTAATACCTCACACACAGTGAAACTAGCTAGAAAGAATACACAGTACACAAAGTGCTATAAACAACAAAGAAATAAAGAACAAATAAACAAAAAACAGGATACTTAATGTTATATATTGTAGCTCCGAGTTTGCTGAGTGTCCTTCCTTCGATCAGCTCACTGTAAAATGGCTGAACACTCACAACTGAGCTTCTTAGGTAACAGAAAGTTGAAACCTGAGACAGCTTTTAAGAAAGAAATCTCAAAAGAACCAATGAGGTGCTTAGTCTAAGCTGTAGTCCAGGAGACCTCAGTCAGCCAATGGCCTCAAACAATTCTCTCTCACTGAAATGCCTGATGGCTTTGGCTAAAACAAGATGTCCCTGAATTATGTGCTCAGACACACAGCCTCCACAAACACTAGGCCCAAATACAAGCCTGAATATGGAAATGCTACAAATATCCCCACTACTTAGAACAAACTGCAGAAATGTTACTCACAGCTGAAAAGCAGCAGTGAGCCTTTAAATGATAGTTTTAAACAGCTAAAGGAGCCACTAGAAAAAAAAGAGTTTAACTGCAACAAGTTATCATAAACAAACAACCCAACAGATGCTTAATAAGAGTGGACAATTTCCAGTTAATACCTCACACACACACTCATTACAACCTTACCTCTCTCAAACAAAAAACAAGTCCTGATGGCTCCCCACATGAGTCTGCATCAATCTCACAGCCTAACCCACCAAACAAAGCCCATCACTCCTATTTTCCCAAGAACAATCTGGTGTCCTTCCCTAACTGATCTGCTTTAGACCTATGTAACCAAATGTGCACTAATACTGAAAAACCGTGATATCTATCCAAAGTAATGACCATAACAGTATAGACATCTGAAGTACACCAAATTATATCCATAAACACAAAGTGACCCACAAAATATAATCCATTGACCCACCCACCACTAAAGCTAAACCCTACCCAACAGCCCTACCCCAAACTCTCAGCATACACCTCACTATCCAGGACTTTGTGAAATCATGTAGCCCAGCCACCTGCACAAATATACTAATCACAGTCAAGTGCACCTTAACCGACTGCACTGCCTTGCCTTGCCTTGCTCCCAAGCCCAAACCAACTACTGAAATAACAGTTCATAACAACAAACCCCTTCATCTTCAGGCAATTGTAAAATATATTTTTCAAAGTCATATAATGCCCTACTATATGCTCTCCTAACCACATTCCTAAATGCTGACCCAGCAAACCCCACCCTTTCTCTGCTGCAAACCATATATCACCCCTTGCTCACCCCTTATATATGTAGATTATTTCTGTCTGCAACTTATCAACTGACACATGCATGCTGTGCATATGTAATATCTCTCCAACCAACCTTACACGTAGTGCACATGTAATATCTCTCCACCCAACCTTCTGTGCTCTAAGGCCCTTGTACAACAAATGACCACTTGGCCATTTCCTTAATACAAAATGAAATCATCAATTCCCAAAATTCTGACTGACCTGTATCCCTTTGACCAAGTATATCTTAGTGCAACTTGTCCTATAAACATGCTTAACAAGATCACTTTCTCAACATATATCAAACCCTTCTCTAATTTCCCATTAATCTGGTAGGCTGAAAGAACTCCCCCATATTATGTCCATTAGTGAAGACTAAAGTTAACCAATCACCCCTACTCCAGGTTACTGCATCAATATTGTCACTGCCTACAGTTAAGGTTCCCAACCTACCTTGTCAGCACCAACCCCAACACTGCTGCTAAATCATGGCTCCAAATCATGAAGAAAGCCCATGGACTACAACTTATATCCTCTCACATCCAAAATCCATGCTGTCTTGCAAACACATGAATCTCAGATCATTATAGCCAAATGTCCCCACCACCTCTACCCTAACTTTAACTTACCAACTACTCAACCTGCCCAACCAGCTCAACTGAACCCCAACAACTGTATCCGACCTTAACTCTACTTTGTCAACAACTGCAACAGCCCAACAGACATTAGTAGTATCAAGATGTCATCCTTGCTCTGCACAACATTCCACTCCATCAGCACTATAGCGCAATCCACCTATCATAAGATTGGTGGAGTAACTGCTTAACACCTTGACTGACCCTGCTGCCTTTACTCCAATATCACTCTAGTATCATTCTAGTGTCAATATTCCTAAT
>NC_056726.1:1333403623-1333408623 GCF_019279795.1 Protopterus annectens
TTAGCCAATGAAGAAGGTAAAAAGATTTCTACAGGGAGGTTGTGTTGGAAATGTTGTGGAAGTTCAACTGATGTTTACATCACTTAGGCTGATAGTTTCAAGTGGTATATTGAAGGATAACCAAAACATAATTTCTTCCAGTATGCTGTAGTTTTAGTCACTAGAGACTGTGGTATATAGAGTTGTTATGCTACTAGATTTGGCATAGTTAATCTTTAGGACAGAGGTCAAGATTTCTTTTTTTTTTCCATAATAAATTTTTATTGAAATATATTTTCCAAAAACATTACAAAAATACAATAAACATCACACACATAATACACTATAACTACTACAAACCATTTATACAATATCTACATGAAATGCTTCCTACATTTAATATATTCCTAAAATCAGTATCATGCTAATATAATATTGAAGACCTTTTCCCATATTTTTGGGTTATTAATATTTTTGTTAGTTTGTTTCAGAAGTAATTTATGTGCTAGTATATGTTTTATAGCCACAAGCTTAAAATTATTCCATGATGCCTTATGTTGTTCTAGCCAATTTGTGGCTATATAGAGTTTCATCAGCAAAAAAATATTCATAGAAATAATAGTTTGCGATCTGGAAAGCTCTCTTGGAGGAATGTGTAGAATCATAAATTCCCATGACAGTGTAGAACTTTGATAACCCATCTTTTGCAGTTGTACTTTAAGAGAGTTCCAAAGTTTATATACACATTTACAACTCCAGAACATATGAAGAAGATCCGCTGTTTGATCTGCACAGTATGGACAAATTGGAGAATTCCTAGGGTTAAATTTATGTAATCTAAGATGTGAGTAATATGCATTGTTCCAAATCATCAATTGCGTGTACATCAGTTTTTGAAAAGAAACTGATTTCCTAGTTATATCAATTGCTTTTAGTATCTGATTGTCTGTTACTGTTACTTTGTTTACCCAATACTCTGAAAGCAAAATTTTGTCCTGAAATTTCAAATCCTTAATTAATTTGTATGCAGTTGCTATAAATTTAGTGTCTTGTTGGATAGCTTGCCACAATTCAGAGCACTTATCCACAAATCCGGCTGCAGGTTTAAAGTTCCTAAAATAGCTCAAGGCAAGTTCTTTAACTTGTCTCATTATAACAATGTAACTTCTAGGTAGATTCATTTCCTGTCTAATTTGTAAAGCCGATAGGTCAAGTTTATTAAAAACATCAAATAGAGTCAGATTAACTATTAATGGAAATTTGCTGAGATCGATCAGCTGATTATTTAGTTTAAAATTAGGATTCCTGTGGAAAGGTTGAAGAACCATCATATATTGCAATAAATCTATGGACTGAAATAAAGTTTGCAAAGATGAGACACAGGTTATTATGTGGTCCATGACCCCATATTTTATCAGACTCATTTTGTCCATAAAGAGTAATGCTTTACGATTTATTTTCCTATCCAAAATATGCTTATGATTCAAGACCACCCAAGTTGGTATCCATTTTGTATTCATTACATCATAATTAGCAATTCTTAAAATTCGATTAGTGTTTACAATCAAATAATATGCTTCAAAGTTTGGTAGCTCAAGTCCCCCTCTTGTTTTAGGGGTCATTAATTTCTCATAAGATATTCTAGTTCTTTTTGGGTTCCAGATAAATTTAGCTAGATCTTTATGCATTTGTTTAAAACTGTTTTTGAAATTGATAATTGGGCAGACCTAAATATGTATAACATTCGTGGTAGTATATTCATTTTCACTATTGATACTTTTGCTAATACCGGTAGTTTTAAATTCTTCCATCTGTCACAATCAGCTATCATGTGTTCCCATACTCATTTAACATTATTGTTATAAAAGTCCTTATTATCCGTAGAGAAGTTGATACCCAAATATTTAATATTTTCTTTACATGTTAACTTCCCCATCAGGGCCATTAATGAAAAAGGTTTTGTGGTTCTTAATGGGAAAATATTCATTTTCTGTAAGTTAATTTTATAATTAGAAACTATCGAAAATTCGTTTATGAGCTTTAATATCTTTTCACTGTCCGAAACTGGGGTTGTACAATAAATAATAAGATCATCGGCGAATGCTGACATTAATATTTTATTCCTATAAATTATTGGTGCATTATGATACAAATTTTGCTGGATATATAAAGAGGTCAAGATTTCTGCTTTTGAGAAAGATGGATGTGATTTATGGTGTAGAGAAAGTTGGAGGTTATTTTGGTAGAGTAAAGCAATGCCACTTTTTTTAGTGTGTGTACGGTTAAGGTTTAGTAAGTTATAACCAGATGAGAAAATCTCTTCAGAGACTATAGTGGTTTTAACCATGTCTCAGTTTTGGCTAGAATGTCAGGATTGTCTGATTCTATCCAGGAGATTAAGCAGGGATGTTATTACATATGATCTGGGCGTTTAGATGACAGCATTCTTACGTATTTAGACAGGTTGATTATTTGTGTGGCAGTGACCATGGCAAGGCTATCCACAATAGCAGTGGTGTAAACCCTGGCTCTAGTGATTGTAACTGTTGAAGTGATACCTCAACTCCATTTACAAAAATGGGAAAAAAGAGGTTGTGTATGGATGGATGGATGGATTATTTGTGTCAGATGTTGATTTTTAGGTAGATGGGGGGCCCTGAGTTTGCTTGGATGTTTCTCACTGTGTAGAAGTAAACTGAAAGTTGAAGGTAAGATGACTTTGAATAATTTGTGTAGTTTAGTCCTTAGCTTTGTAAAGCTAGATGGTCACAGGCAATAGAATCCATATAGCGTAAGCTACTGCATCAGTGATCCATGACTGAACATCCATCATTTTTATGTTAATTATTTGTCACCATTTATTTTTTATGAACAGTACTGTAGTTTCTATTATGGCAAATATGTCAAAAATCCTTCATTTACATCCATTTTTTCCAGCACTTAATTGGGTGAACTTACCTGTAGTTTTATAGGTTCATAGATTAATACTAGGCTAACTGCCCTTGCGAGCTGTTTTAAGCCTAGCCAATTATCCCCTGGTAGACTCAAACCCTGTACCCTGTGTTTGTAAGGCAAACACCTTAACCATTAGGCCACCCTACTCTAGTTGTGATTTAAAATGATAGAACGTTAAAATATTGCTTTTGTTATTTTTATCTAGATGCTGTTAGGTAATGTTAGGATTTAGAACAGATGACACCAGCTAGACTGAACCACACTTAACCCTCACCCCAATATACAGCAGCCAGATCACAAACTGGAGAATACTTAGATATCTTTATCTTACAATGCAGTTTAAAACTGATATAAATATGTGCTTTGATCATAAGAGGTTCCATCACTCCTGATCCTAACTGAACTTTGAAGAGCTACATTTGGATACTGTTTTACAGTAAGGTCAGTCAAACTCCATGGTCATTCTGCATAAAATGTACGTGAACAATCAGGCAAAAAGTAGTTAGCAATGCTCTGGTAAGTGACTTTTACCATGACAATTCAGCCATCCACTGCTAACATGTTTTGTCATAGAAATGGTAATGCAGTAGATATCTGAGTACTGGAAATCAGATAAAAAAATACAATGAACCGAAGAAACATTTCAGTTAGGAAGTCAGATGCAAAAGTTAAACTTATACTTTGGGCTTACTTATCTGTAAATACTTTTAATACTAAAAATAAATGAGAAAGGAAAGGTTCATCTTTCAAATGGACAGGTGATATACTAAAGCAGGTTGTAAGGGTTGGGGGGATGCTGAGAGCCATACTAGGTGTGAAATAATACAGAGAGTGGGAAACAGATTAAGCCTGGTGTTATGTAGATCACAAGTAACATGTTGGTATGGATGACATACAAATTATGCAGCTGAAATATCAGCAAAAGGGTATATATAAAGGAAGTAGCACTTAAAGTACATATTTCTTATTTGTAAAACTTCTTTATAATATTACTATAACTTACAAAGGAAGGAATAAGTAAATAAGACAAATATAAATACAGATTTGTGAGGGGAAAAAAGAGTAAGAAAAAGGAAGGAAAACTACAAAAATAATTAAGGTACAGAAGACTTTATCTTACCAAAGGAACAAATAAAAAAGGAGGCCTTAACATCAACCTTATAATTCTAGCTACATAACACGTTTACTGTGCCGATAAGAAATTATGATAATATGCCCAAAATTATGCAAATATAAATTCTGGGAGATGGAAACACTTTCTGATTTTCTAATACACACTTTTATAGCCATGTGGCATCATATTTATTTATTTAATTTATATGTATTAACAGAGATAAAACACTAATCCACATGTACCTTTTTCAGATTAAACCCAGAAACAATGTGTGGTTAAATGAGTCTCTCAAGAGTCACACAGCAGAGAAACGGAGGTAGAAGGAACCATATCCTGCACCGATAGTAATATGAAGCAACTCATTAACAGTTCAGAGCTTTAATCCTCTGCACAAATTGCCAGACATATATGTATTAATATAAAAAAGGATGCTAGGGATGAATAAAGCATTAATATTAAATATACCAGTTTAATGTTTAACATCACCACAGAGAAATATCAGGATAATCCCACCAATGATGACATAATTCAACATATATATTTTTACAGCAGCAACTGCGGTGGTGGTGCTGCGGTAGCGTTGTCGCCTCACAGTTAGACATTGCTCGTTCAATTCTCAGTTAGAGCGTCTTCTGTGTGGCGACATGCGTGAATGGGCATTCCTTCATTGAAGGTTGTGCGTTAGGCCCGGCAAGCCAGCACATAAAAATCTACTGCCAATCATTAGCAGACCGGAGTTCCGCTGTGGCGACCCTTAACTGGGAAAAGCCGAAAGACCCAAACAAATTTTTACAGCAGCAACACTCTGTATGTGATGCATAGCTAGTTTTCTATAATATAAGTGGTGAGTAATGAGTTCCATATCTAATTCCACACTATACTGAACCATCATGAACACAATCATAAAAATTAGATACATTCATATATATATATATATAGAGAGAGAGAGAGA
>NC_056726.1:1333413623-1333422307 GCF_019279795.1 Protopterus annectens
GTTCAGCATAGTTGTATGCATCCTTTGAGGGGGTGGTGGTGTGCTCCCTTAGGAGGTTGTAGTCAGCTTTTGAGAAGGTTTTTAGCTTGCTTGTGGCTGGAGGGGGGTGGGATAGAAACTTCAAATGAGGCAGACCGATGATCTGATCTCACCAGGGAAGGACATACTATGGGAGTGGTACAGCAGTTGCCCATGTTGGGGAGAACCAAGTCCAGAATGTTACCTCTCCTTGTGGGGGATGAGGCCAGCTGGTCTAGTGCATTAGAACTGATATAGTCAAGGAAACATTGGGTAAGTGCATTAGTGCAGGAATAGTTCACCCAGTCTATGGTGAGGTAGTTGAAGTCACCAAGGATAAGGGTATTAGGGGGTACCTTGATGGAGTCAAGTAGATCCAGGTAGGAGGAGTGAGTGTACTGAGTCATGGACGGGGGTCTATAGCTGGCTATACCTTGGATGGGTGTCTTGCCAAATGTCAGTGGCACCTAGAGTACATCCAGTGCATCATGCAGGTGAACCACTCTGGAGGCATGCCTGTCCTTAATGAAAATAGAGACTCCACCACCCATAGTCTTCCCGACCTCATTTTGGGGTCGGAATGTGTGGAATGAGGTATAGCTTGGTAATGCAGGGGTGCTCTCTGCAGCCCTGAACCAAGTTTATGTGACCACACAGACATCTGCATCTTCCAGTGAAAAGAGAGCCTCCAGTGAGTGCATTTTCAGGTTAAGGCTCCTAGTGTTAAGCAGCATGACCTTCAGTTTGCTTTTTTTTTTTAATAAATTTTATTGAAAGCATTTCTTAAAAATACAATTATTAACAAAAAACTAATAATTTTATGATGAAATAGATAAAACAAGAACATTGATATAAAGGATCAAAATTAAGACATTAAACTATGTACACAGATGTTCACTTAGCTATAGACAAATAAAATAAGCTAAAACAAGTGAATAAAAAATGATTATTGTATTTCTATTATTGATTTTCTAATAATTAAATTATATTCTTCCATTGATTATATACTGCTGTATTCCTAGAAGATCTAGCTTTGTCATTGATTCTAGTTTGGATACTTCCAGAAGAAGATCTTTAAAGTTTTGAAAAGTGGGGATACATGATGATTTCCAATTTCTTGTAACTTCTTTCCTGACTATGGACAGTACAGACCAAAGAAGTGTATATTTACTAAGCTTAAAGAAGGTGGGACTTGAGTATTAAATAAAACTAATTATATGGTAAGTAAAAAGTTATCAGTGAATAATGCTTGGAGGAAAGAGTTGATATCTTCCCAGAATTCTTTCGTATGTAAACAATCATAAAAGATATGTGCCCAATCAGCATTCTGTACCTTCATACATCTCCAACAAATAATATTTTTTTATACATCTTATTCATGTTATGTGGAGTAATGAAAGATCTATTCAAAAATCTCCAGGTAAATATTTTCCATTTAGGTGATGAAGTAGTTTTACCTGCTGAGTGAAGAAAATTTGATTTGTTTTTATCTGTGTAGTTGCACTTATTAATGTCAGAGAAATATTTCAAATAATTGTCTGGAATTATATCTAAATCAGTTTTAATAGTTTTATATATAATTGACAGGCTAATTTTAATCGAGTTATTTTGTTGAGTAAAAGTAATCAAGTACTGAATAAGTTCAGAAATTAAATTTTTAGCTGAGGAAGGTATTAAATCAAATTTAGTTTTGATATAATATCTAGCTTCTTGTAAATCAAGCCATAAAAATGAATCAAAGTAATTTTCTATCAACAAAGTATTGATGGGTTGCAATTCATTGTTTTTTAACATTTGATGCCAATAAATCAGATGTTTTTTGTTCAAATACTGACATTTTATGGAAATTAGTAGTAAAGATAACCTCCAGTGTATAACCAGCTTTCATATGATTGAAACCTATGAATGAAGTTTTTAAAAGATTTTAAAATTATGTTAATATAGTTTGAAATAAAAATTTGTGTGGGACTAAGAGAAAAATAGTCTTTCAAAATCCATATGAAGTTGTTATTTTCTAGATTTAATTTAAAAAGGTTATTGTTATTATTTAAAGTTTGTGATGAAGACAAAATAAAATCCTTCCATTTTGCTGAGTATTTACTATCTATAAGATACAAGATGGTTTTAATAACTGAGGAAATTGAATATAATTCCAAATTTGGCAATGCAATACCACCAATATTCCGGCTATACATATGGTATGTTAGAGAAATCCTAGGTTTAATTGGAAACCAAAGAAATTTTTTAATCATATTATTAATTTTTTGATTATTGTATAAGATGAGGGCATAGAGATTGATTGTATTATGTATAGAATTTCTGGTAAAAGTATACTTTTTATAACTGCTAGTTTCTCCTCTATTGAGAATTTTATTTTGTACCATTTCTAAATTAGTTTATCTATTTCTGCTAAACTATTATCGAAGTTCAGTTTTTGACTATATTTTTGGCAATAATGATACCTAAATATTTTATTTGTTGGGATTGTGGGATATATTTTACAAATTCCTTTTGAATATTATATTTATTTGGGCCAGTTAACAAGATATGTGTTTTATTGTGATTAAATTCTAGATGAGTTTTTTTAACCTAATCTATATCATTAAATAATTCCTGAATTGTTGGATTTTTGCCCCCCAGAGTAATTAGAATGTCATCTGCAAACATTTGAATTTTTGAAGATTTATTAAAACTAATTTCAAAACCTTTAATATTACTATTTTCTCTGATCAAATTTGCCCAAGGCCCCATAACTAAAGTAAATAAGATAGGGGATAAAGAACAGCCTTACTTAGTCCCTTTAGTAATATGTATGGACTGTGATGTATTAGAACCAATTTTAAAATAATCAAGAGAGCCTGAATATAACTGGGTGATGAGATTTATAAAATTATTTGAGAACCTAAGTTCCTGTAGAAGAATGAAACGGTAATCCCAATTGAATGTGTCAAAGGCACAATTTATGTCTAAGCTAACTATAGTTAGGTTATTTTTTAGGTATTTAGTTGATCCAATTAAGGTTATTATTCTTTTGATATTGTCATATGTAGTTCTATTTCTTATGAAGCCAGTTTGGTCTTCATTCACTAAGTTGGGAAGAAAAATTTTAAGTCTCTTTGCATATATGGACATAAACATTTTGTAGTCTGTGTTTAATAATGATATAGGTCTATATGAACTACACTTTACAGGATCTTTATCTGATTTTAAAATGGGAGAAATGAATGCATATTTTCATGATGGAGAGATAGTATTATTAGTTTATATGGTATTAAAAACTGAAAGTAACAACATAATAGCTTCATTGGGTATAATCTTGTAGATTTCTGTAATAATACCATTGTTACCTGGTGCATTGTTTTGTTTGAGTGTATTAATTTGTTCTTGAATGTCTTTTAACATAATCTGTCTATCCAAAAGCTTAGTTTGTTCTTCTGTTAATCTCTTTTTGGAGTGTTTATTAATACAAGATTGAACATCTTTCTTTGAATTTATTGGCGCTAAAGATTGGTTTAGTTTAAGGAAAAATATCTCTAAATTCAATTAATATGTTATTTATATCAGATACCTTTTTTTTTCTTTTGAGGTGAATATACTTCTTTAATGTGATTATATTTGTTTAATCTTTTAACTTTGTTAGCTAAAATATTTAAAGATCTGGGATTTACTGAAAAATTAATAAACGTAAATGTTTCTAGACTAATCATAGTTTTATAGTTTAAAATCTCAAGGTATTTCTTATTTAGAGATTTTAATTCATCTAGTTTGGATTTTTCATATTGATTTTTTGATAACTCAAGGTTCAGAATATCAAGTTTAGTTTGTATCTCATTTAAATCTTTATCAAACAAAGGTCTTTTTTTATACCAATCTGTTATTCTGCCAAATAAATATGCCTTCATTACATCCCAGACAAAGATTTCAGGTGTATTAGTGTTGGAGTTAAATTCTAAAAAACTATGAACTTCTTCTAGTATGAAGGAGTTAAAATCTTTTAACTTGATAATGTATGCTGGTATCCATTTTATCTAAATATTGGTACATGCATAAATATATATATATATATGTATATATATATATATATATATCAAAGGTTATTGAATTGTGGTCTGAAAACAGACATGTAATAACTTTTACATTGCTTAAAGAATCTGTTAAACTGTTAGAGATAAAAACTCTGTCTATTCTTGAAAATGTTTTGTGTCTGTGTGAAAAGAATGTATAAAATAAGGAATTAGAGTTAGCATAATAGTTAATATATTTCAATAAGAAGGAATTTGAAAATTCCTTTAGTAATCTGTCTGAGCTTGAAACTCTTCTCTTACCATTAGAAGTAGAGTCTGAACTATCAAAAATGCAGTTAAAATCACCAGCTAATATAACACTGCCTTTAGAAAATTGAGTATTATGATCCATATAGTGTTGTGCTGAGCTCTGTCCAAGGCCAGGAATCCAGTACATTTTAATTAGAGTAAAAATTAAATTATTAAATTCTATGACAATAGCAGCTACCATACCTTTATTATCTTTGTATGAGTCTATTATTTTAGGTAGAGGTCATTTGTTATTCCAGAGTATTGCAACACCTCTTTTTTTTCTGGGTGTGCTCAGAACTAGTGAGTAATGAAAAAGATTCAGATTCTAATTTGGAAAAATCGCCCTCAATCAAATGAGTTTCTTGCAAAAAGAATAATTGTGAGTTATTCAGCTGAAGATACCTGTTTAAAGACCTTCTCTTATTGTGGTTATTTAATCAAATAATGTTAAGGGACATACAATGTAAAACTGCCATAACCTATGTGTATTATGGTGTGACAAATATTGATTAATACATATAATGAACTTTGACATGCGAGATGACATTAGAAAAATGTAGGGAAAACAGCAATATAAAGAGTGTGAAACATAGATAAAAACTTTAAAATGAAAACTATATGAATAATATTTTACTATACTTGTTTTAGTGAACATCAGAAAAAATATTAACAAAAGTTAGATACAGAATCTTCCAACATTAAGACCATCTAGACCCCACCTGGAGTTAAAAACTCCTAATTTGAGTGACATTAATCACCCAAATCAACAAACCAGCTAGCAGCATATTTCAGTCAAGCTCCACCTAAACATAATCTATTATATAATTAAAAACATGGCTTTTTAAATGATAATGTCTGTAATATACAGAAAAAAAACCTCAAAATATATTCAGAAAATCTCTAGAGTAGTAACATTTACTGATACAGCAAGTCTACTCTACTTTAGAAGTCACTATAATCAAGTCATTACAAAAAGTGATTCACTTGATATATAGAAAAATATATCATGATTGTTAACAGATATGCAGTAAGGCTACTGCAAAAATAAATGTAACTAGATTTTCCCTTTGTTTCTTAAGTTGTCTTATTATAAGCCATAACTATACCAAACAAACATTAATGAGAAAAATGCAATATTATAGTGAAAATAATATAAGTAGTTAAGCTAAAAATCTAACTAAAGTGAGAGAAATAGATAAATATATAATCTAGGACATAAAATATAACTAACATTTCCCAAACCTGCAACTAAAGCTATACCCACATTGTAATATATAGCAGAAGAACAACAAAACTCTTTAACTAAAGCTATTCCCACATTGTAATATATAGCAGAAGAACAACAAAACTCTTTAACTAAAGCTATTCCCACATTGTAATATATAGCATAAGAAAAACAAAACTTCATGACTAAATTTTGTATTTCTGGCGTGGTGTTGGAAATATTTTAATAAACATGTATTTGGATTATTTCCATTTTCCCTCCTTCTGCAGTTTTTGGATTTATATAGCAGAAGAAACTCAAAAGCTGTTAACTAAAGCTATACCCACATTGTAATATAAAGCAGAAGAACCAGAAAACCCGTTAACTAAAGCTGTACCCACATTGTAATATATAGCAGAAGAACCACAAAACCCCTTAACTAAAGCTGTACCCACATTGTAATATATAGCAGAAGAACCACAAAACCCATTAACTAAAGCTGTACCCACATTGTAATATATAGCAGAAGAACCACAAAACTCTTTAACTAAAGCTATACCCACATTGTAATATGTAGCAGAACAACAAAACTCTTTAACTAAAGATGCACTCACACTGTAATATATAGCAGAACAACAACAAGACTCTTTAACTAAAGCTGTACCCACATTGTAATATATAGCAGAAGAACAACAAAACTCTTTAACTAGAGCTATACCCACATTATAATATATAGCAGAAGAAAGACAAAGCTATTTAACTAAAGCTGAACACACATTGTAATATATAGCAGAAGAAGAACAAAGCTCTTGAACTAAAGTTGTATCCACATTGTAATATATAGCAGAAGAACCACAAAGCTCTTGAACTAAAGTTGTACCCACATTGTAATATATAGCAAAAGAACAACAAAGCTCTTGAACTAAAGCTGTACCCACATTGTAATATATAGCAGAAGAACCACAAAACTCTTTAACTAAAGCTGTACCCACATTGTAATATATAGCAGAAGAACCAGAAAACTCTTTAACTGAAGCTGTACCCACAATGTAATATATAGCAGAAGAACTACAAAACTCTTTAACTAAAGCTGTACCCACATTTTAATATATAGCAGAAGAACCACAAAACTTTTGAACTAAAGCTGTACCCACATTGTAATATAGAGCAGAAGAACCATAAAACTTTTGAACTAAAGCTGTAACCACATTGTAATATATAGCAGAAGAACCACAAAACTCTTGAACTAAAGCTGTACCCACATTGTAATATATAGCAGAAGAACCACAAAACTCTTTAACTGGCTAGCTGTAACATTATACCCACATTATATAGCAGAAGAACCACAAAACTCTTGAACTAAAGCTGTACCCACATTGTAATATATAGCAGAAGAACCACAAAACTCTTTAACTAAAGCTGTACCCACATTGTAATATATAGCAGAAGAACCACAAAACTCTTTAACTAAAGCTGTACCCACATTGTAATATATAGCAGAAGAACCACAAAACTCTTTAACTAAAAGCTGTACCCACATTGTAATATATAGCAGAAGAACCACAAAACTCTTTAACTAAAGCTGTACCCACATTGTAATATATAGCAGAAGAACCACAAAACTCTTTAACTAAAGCTGTACCCACATTGTAATATATAGCAGAAGAACCACAAAACTTTTTAACTAAAGCTGTACCCACATTGTAATATATAGCAGAAGAACAACAAAACTCTTTAACTAAAGCTGTACCCACATTATAATATATATAGCAGAAGAAAGACAAAGCTATTTAACTAATGCTGTACCCACATTGTAATATATAGCAGAAGAAGAACAAAGCTATAGAACTAAAGTTGTATCCACATTGTAATATACAGCAGAAGAACCACAAAACTCTTTAACTAAAGCTGTACCCACATTGTAATATATAGCAAAAGAACAAAACTCTTTAACTAAGCTGTACCCACATTGTAATATATAGCAGAAGAACAACAAAACTCTTTAACTAAAGCTGTACCCACATTGTAATATATAGCAGAAGAACAACAAAACTCTTTAACTAAAGCTGTACCCACATTGTAATATATAGCAGAAGAACAACAAAACTCTTTAACTAAAGCTATACCCACATTGTAATATATAGCAGAAGAACCACAAAACTCTTTAACTAAAGCTGTATCCACATTGTAATATATAGCAGAAGAACAACAAAACTCTTTAACTAAAGCTGTACCCACATTGTAATATATAGCAGAAGAACAACAAATTTCTTTAACTAAAGCTGTACCCACATTGTAATATATAGCAGAAGAACAACAAAGCTCTTTAACTAAAGCTGTACCCACATTGTAATATATAGCAGAAGAACCACAAAACTCTTTAACTAAAGCTGTACCCACATTGTAATATATAGCAGAAGAACAACAAAACTCTTTAACTAAAGCTGTACCCACATTGTAATATATAGCAGAAGAACAACAAAACTCTTTAACTAAAGCTGTACCCACATTGTAATATATAGCAGAAGAACAACAAAACTCTTTAACTAAAGCTGTACCCACATTGTAATATATAGCAGAAGAACAACAAAACTCTTTAACTAAAGCTGTACCCACATTGTAATATATATGAAGAACCACAAAACTCTTTAACTAAAGCTGTACCCACATTGTAATATATAGCAGAAGAACAACAAAACTCTTTAACTAAAGCTGTACCCACATTGTAATATATAGCAGAAGAACAACAAAACTCTTTAACTAAAGCTGTACCCACATTGTAATATATAGCAGAAGAACAACAAAACTCTTTAACTAAAGCTGTACCCACATTGTAATATATAGCAGACGAACCACAAAACCGGTTAACTAAAGCTGTACCCACATTGTAATATATAGCAGAAGAACCGCAAAACTCTTTAACTAAATCTATACCCACATTGAAATATATAGCAGAAGAACAACAAAACTCTTTAACTAAGCTGCACCCACAATGTAATATATAGCAGAACAACAACAAAAGTCTTTTTAAGTTTTAAAGGCCCTTTTGGGTTTTGCCCCCCAAAAAAATTGTTTTAAAATTTTAATAAAGGCAGAAAACAAAAAAACAAAACCTTTCTTTAACTTTTAAAGCCCTTTGTACCCAC
>NC_056726.1:1333422807-1333445052 GCF_019279795.1 Protopterus annectens
AAGAGAGGATTTTTTTTTAGGAATTTTGTAGTATTTTCGATGTTGACAGGTATTTTGGGCCATTCAGTTTTAATGTAGTTGTACATATCTATATCTATATACCCTTCAATAAACAGGTCACTAAAGTAACTTTTGACCAATCTATATGCTAGATTAATTTCATTCACATTCACTTTTTGATAGGTATCATTATCAAACATGCTGGAGACTCTCTGGATATAATCATAATGGTCAAACAAAGTAAGCCCCCCTCCCTTATCAAGTTTAATTGCCCTCACATTCAATGTTTTAAATAGTTTAAGGAAGTCCTTTTCTTCGACTGTGATGTTAGATTGCCTATTGTTCTTGTTGTTATTCACAAATAAATTATTCTCCTTGTTGGCCAGACTCCTAAGGTCCAATTCCAAGATGTCTTCGAATAACTGGAGGGAGGGTTATAATCGCTTGGGATATAGTAAGTAGAGGTGGTATGTTCTGATTTACCTAGAAGTAGATGCAAGTTAAGTTATCTAACAAACAATTTCAAGTCCTTAATGCTCTGCACTAAGTCCATGTGTTGGTTAGGGATGAATGTATATCCCTTAGACAAAAGTTCCACAAAGCAAGGATCAATTTCTAGGCTGGAGTAATTATAGATTTTAAAGTCCCCAGCTCTGTTAGTAAAAATCTTAGGTAATTCAGTCCCTTTAACTATCTCCTCGGTTTGTTCAAGGGGCGTTGGTTGTTTTTTTGAACCCTTTGATTGTTAAAGTTCTTTTTTGGTATAGCCCCTTGATGTGAATAGTTAAAATTGTCGAACTGGTCATGATAGTTAGAGTTATTATCATCCCTCTCTTTATTCCTCCTGAGTCGATTGGCCCATGTGTTTCCATCAGGTTCTGGGTTATTTCTTCCATTAAAGTTAGTATGAGTCTCGCCATTACTGTTACTCACGTCAACAGTATCTAAGTCCACACCTGCTTCCCCTTCTGTACCAGAATTAGCATAATTCGTTTGGGACAGTGGTGGTTTAGGGTAGGCTGTACCATTCTCATATGCTAGGCGATCCCTAGCCATTTTCTTATTTTTATTAAATTTAAGTCTTATCAAGAGCTGGTCAATTGTGGAAAAAGATCTGTCATAGTCGTACTTGTAACGGGGAAACTCTGGACTAGATAGAATTTCCCCATTCAGTTCTTTTACGTCATTAGATAAGTCAATAATCTGCAGTCCGTAATGCTTTACCAT
Source organism: Protopterus annectens (assembly GCF_019279795.1). Classification (NCBI taxonomy): domain Eukaryota; kingdom Metazoa; phylum Chordata; order Ceratodontiformes; family Protopteridae; genus Protopterus; species Protopterus annectens. The sequence continues at coordinate 1,333,424,035 of NC_056726.1, forward strand.
AAGTTTTAATAAGCCAATGCCTTGCATGTCAAAGAAGGCTAAGAGTTCTCTATGGAAGAGGGAGTTTGCTACCAGTCCCGTAGGAAAGACTTATCATGCCCATGCCACACCCCCAGTCATAGTTTAAGTGCAGAGAGTCTAACACACTTTCATGCCTGGTGTCAATACATTTACTGGTTCCTACTGGTACAGTCCCATTTCTGCCATAACAGATGTAGTAATGGTCACTTATCATGCCCATGCCACACACCCAGTCATAATTTAAGTGCAGAGAGTCTAACACACTTTCATGCCTGGTGTCATTACATTTACTGGTTCCTACTGGTACAGTCCCATTTCTGCCATAACAGATGTAGTAATGGTCACTTATCATGCCCATGCCACACCCCCAGTCATAGTTTAAGTGCAGAGAGTCTAACACACTTTCATGCCTGGTGTCATTACATTTACTGGTTCCTACTGGTACAGTCCCATTTCTGCCATAACAGATGTAGTAACGGTCACTTATCATGCCCATGCCACACCCCCAGTCATAGTTTAAGTGCAGAGAGTCTAACACACTTTCATGCCTGGTGTCATTACATTAATGGTTCCTACTGGTACAGTCCCATTTCTGCCATAACAGATGTAGTACTGGTCACTTATCACACCCATGCCACACCCCCAGTCATAGCCTTTTAAGTGCAGAGAGTCTAACACACTTTCATGCCTGGTGTCATTACATTTACTGGTTCCTACTGGTACAGTCCCATTTCTGCCATAACAGATGTAGTAATGGTCACTTATCATGCCCATGCCACACCCCCAGTCATAGTTTAAGTGCAGAGAGTCTAACACACTTTCATGCCTGGTGTCATTACATTTACTGGTTCCTACTGGTACAGTCCCATTTCCAAAATTTAAAACCCCCCCCCCAACCCCCCCCAAAAAAAGAAAGTTCCCCCCCCCTTAAAGCCTGGTGTCATTACATTTACTGGTTCCTCTGGTACAGTCCATTTCTGCCATAACAGTGTAGTAACGGTCACTTTAAAACCAGCCAACCCCCGTCATAGTTTAAGTTTCCCGAGTCTAACACACTTTCATGCCTGGTGTCATTACATTTACTTTTTGGTACAGTCCCATTTCTGCCATAACAGATGTAGTACGGTTTTTCATCCCCCCCCATAGTTTAAGTCAAAACCCCACCTTTTCATTACATTTACTGGTTCTGGTACAGTCCCATTTCTGCCCTAACATGTAGTACTGGCTTTATCCCCTGCCACACCCCAGTCAATTTTTTAAATGCAGAGAGTCTAACACTTTGCCTGGTGTCATTACATTTACTGGTTCCTTTTTTTCCCCCGCCATAACAGATGTAGTAAGGGCACTTATCTTTCACCCACCCCCCCTAAGTTTAAAATCAAAGTTAAACCCTTTTTCCTGGTGTTTCATTTCTGGTTCCGTGGTACGTCCCCTTTCTCCATCAAATTTTTGGCCTTATCCCCAAGCCACACCCCTCATGTTTGGCAAATTAAAAATTTTTCCCGGGCCCCCCTTTCTGGCCTACTGGTAAGTCCCTTTCTGCCAAACAAGTATAATTTAAATGCCCCGAACCCCCCCAACTTTTATGCGGGTCAAACATTTACCCGGTTCATTAATTTCTGGCCCATTGGTCATTTTTCCCCAAAAAGCTATATGGCATTTTCCAACCCCTGCCCCTTTGGTTTTGGGGTTTTTTGGTTTTTTGGATTCCCTTTTTTTTGCCAATTTTGGGTTTTCCTATATGAAAAATTCCCCTTGGTTTTTTTGCCTCTTCCGAGTAACAGGGTTTCCTAAACCCTTATAAATTAATTTCTCTAAAGGGCAAGGTTTGTCATGGCCTTTTTTTCCGATGGGAGCCTGGGGAATATCCTCCCGGCCCATTTTATCCGGCAAAATTTTAATTTTTTCTTTTTTGGTGGTGTATTTTTTAGGGGGACATTCCCTTAATTCTTGGTTGATTAGGACATTCCCCGGGGAATGTGGTGGATTTTTTTATCTGGAGCTTACAAATTTTGGGGCCCTTTTTCCTTTTTGAGGAACTTTTGGGGCTAATTGCCTTGTCGGGGGGTCATCCCGGGGGTTCCGTATTGGCATAATGGGTCAGGGCAAAGCCTCACAGATCTGGTTGTCCTTCAGATAGGTGGGGAATTAATCTTTTCCATTTTAGCAAAAAGTGTCAAAGGCCATTCAATGGGGGCCCCCCCCGAAAACCCTTTGGTTTGTTTGCCCCCTTAACTTTGGGTTCCTTGTTTTTCCCTTACATTTTTTGGGTTTAAATTACCATGGTTGGACCAGTATCTGTTTTTATCCCCTTTAAATACCGTTCAGATTTCCAATTCCCCCTTTTTTAAAATTTGTCCAAAAATCCTTGTTCCATTTGAATAAAGCCAAACAAAGGGGAAACCCCTTCACCCCTTTGACCGGGGTTGCATGCCCGCAATTAACCCTGTGGGGCGTTTAACCCGTTTGCAACCCATCGTCATTGGGTTTGCTGGGGTTTTTCTAAAACCCTTATTTTTCGCTTTCAAGGGCTAGGGTGATCTGCCTTTCCCCAAAATTTTGACTGTTTAAAAAGTGCCCAAATTTCCCTGATTTCCCCCACAAAGCCCAAAAAGGGGGCCAATTCTGAACCCCTTATTTTGTTTATAGCCCATTATGATTTCCCCTTTTTTTTTTTTTGGGGGGGGCCTTTTTTTAAAGTTGCCTGCCCCCCTGGGCCCTTGGAAGGCTGAGATTAAACACTTTATGGGGTTTAAATTTCCCCTTTACTGGTCACCGGGGCCCCTTCCCCTTACTGTTTTTTGGGTTTTAAAAAACAGCCACCCCGGATTGGGGGCTACACTCGGCTGGGTATTACTTCCTTTTGGGGGGGTTTTATAATTCTGCCATACAATGTTTGGGTTTATATTTTTGCAGGCTAATTTGGCAATCTATTTCCCCCCGGTTCCTAAAATTAAAAGGTTTTGTTGTCCTTTTCCATAATTTTTTTAAAAAGGCCTTATTATTTTATGACCGTTTTTTAAATAAATAGGGTACCCCTTTTTTTTTTTTGTTTTTCATTAATGTTTTCCCCTTTTTTGTAAAGTTTTTTGGCTGGGGGGAAACTGGGCTTTTTTGGAAAACCAAAGTCAACAATTTCAGCCGGGTCAACCTTTACTGGTTCCTACTTACGTCCCCTTTCTCCATCCATTAGAGGTACTTTTATCCCCTGCCCACCCCCCAAATTATTAAATAAGGCAAACACCTTAAAGCCTGGTGTCATTACATTTACTGGTTCCTCTGGTACAGTCCCATTTCTGCCATAACAATGTTAAACCTTTCACCATCCCACCCCCCCCCTTTTTTTTTGGGGTTCCCTTTTCCTTTTTCTTTTTTCCTTTTTTTTAAAAAAAAAAAAATTTTTTCCCTTTCACCCCCCCAAATTTTAACAAAAACTCAATTTTTTTTTTCTTTTTTTCCTTCTCCCCTTTTTAAAAATTAAACCTTTTCCCCCCACCCCCCAAATTTTTTTGGGGGAAAAAAACCTTTGTTTTTTTTTTTTCTTTTTTTCCAAAAGGGGTAAAGGTTTTTTTGCCCACCCCCCCATAGTTTAAGTGCAGAGAGTCTAAACCCCTTTCATGCCTGGTGTCATTCATTTACCCTACTGGTACAGTCCCATTTCTGCCATAACAATGTGTGGTCACTTATCATCCATGCCAGTCAATTTAAGTGCGAGAGTCAACACACTTTCATGCCTGGTGTCATTACATTTACTTTTTACTGGTACAGTCCCATTTCTGCCATAACAGATGTAGTACGGTCACTTATCATGCCCCCCCCCCTATAAAAAGTTAAATTTTCCCCTTTTTTTTATTTTTGGTCCCCCTTTTTTCCCTCGGTTTTAAAGGGAATTTTACCCAAAAACCCCAGTCAATTTTTGCGGGTCTAAAATTACCCGGTTCTTTCTTTACGGTTTCCATTCATCCCCTTTTGTAACGGTTAGCCGGCAAAAAATTTTTCAAGGTTTTTCAATTTTTGCCTGGTGTCATTACATTTTGGTTCCTTTAAAAGCCCTTTTCCCCTTTTTTTTGGCAACCCCCCCGCCCCAAAAAGGTTTTTTAAACCCTTTTTTTCATTTTTTTTGGTTTACTGGTACAGTCCCATTTCTGCCATAACAAATGTAGTACGGTCACTTATCATGCCCATGCCCCCCCAGTCATAGTTTTTTAAATGCAATTGAAAACCCCCTTTGCCTGGTTCATTACATTTATTTCCTACTGGTAAGTCCCTTTTCCCCCATCCAAAGTAAAGGGTTTTTTCCCCCGAGTCTATTTAATGCGGGTCAAACATTTTCCTTGTCATTTTCTGGCCTACTGGTACGTCCCTTTCTCCCTCAAAAAGGGGCATTTTCTAAAAGCCAACCCCCCAATTTAATGCGGGTCAAAAACCTTCTCCCGGTTCATTTCATTTCTGGTTTTGACGTCCCTTTCTGCCATCAAAGTCTTATTTATGCCCAGCCACACCCCTCATGTTTGGGAATCTCCATTCTGCCTGGTGTCTTTTATTTTGGCCATGGACACCCTTTTTGTAAAGAGTTAACCCTTTCATGCCCCCCCATAATTTAAGTCAAATGTCAACCCTTTCTGCCTTTCATTAATTTGGTTCCACTTTCATCCCATTTCCCATAAAGTTAGTAAGGTCACTTTCATCCTGCCCCCCCCATATGTTTAATGGAAGTTCCATTTCTGCCTGGTGTATTTCTTTTTTTTCCCCCCAAAAACCCCTTTTCCCAAAAATTTAAACCCCTTTCATGCCCCCCCTATGTTTTAATGAAGTTTCCCCTTTCTGCCTGGTGTATTCATTTTTTTCCATGACACCCATTTTTGTAATAAAGTTAACCACTTTCATGCCCATACCCCCAGTCAATTTTTAATCAGAGAGTTACCACTTTCATGCCTTTTCTTCATTTTTTTTCCCTTTCTCCCTCGTGTATAACCCCTTACTGCCCTCCACACCCCATCGTTAAAAAAATTTTTTTTCCCCCCCCGCCGGGGCATTTTTTAGGTCCACGGTCACCCATTTCTGCCTTTGGGCTCATTTATTCCCATGACCCCGTCAATTTGGGCAAGATTTAACCCTTTTATGCCTTTTCAACAAATGGGTTTATGGAAGTCCCATTTCTGCCTGGTGTATACTTACTTTCCCCCCGACACCCCCCTTGCTTTTTAACAAGAGTTTAAAACCCCTTTCATGCCTGGGCATTAATTTAGGTTCCATGGGCACCCATTTCTGCCTTTTTATTTTTTCCCCTGCCCCCCCTTGTTTTAAGGAAAAGTTCCCCCCTTCATGCCTGGGCACATTTTTTGGTTCCCTTTTGGAAGTCCCATTTCTGCCTGTGTATAACCCCTTATTCCCATGACACCTCTGTTTTAACAAAAGTTAAACCTTTCATGCCTTTTCAACATTAAAGGGTTTAGTCAGTCCCATTTCTGCCTGGTGTATAATTACTTTTACCCCGACCCCCCATTGTTTTAACAAGAGTTAACCCCTTTCTGCCTTTTCAACATTTTTTGGGTTTATGGAAGTCCCATTTCTGCCCTAAAAATTAGGTCACTTTCATCCCATCCCCCCACATATTTAAATAGGTCAAAAACCCCCTTTATGCCGGGGCATTTCTTTATGGTTTAAAAAGCCCCTTTTTGCCTCAATTATAAAGGTCACTTTCATCCCCCCCCACATATTTAAATAAAAAGTCAAACCCTTTCATGCCTTTTCAACAAATGGTTTTTGGAAGTCCCATTTCTGCCTGTGTATACTACTTTCATGTCAGCCAACCCTAAGTTTAAGGCAAATATCAACACCGCCTGGGGTTATTAAACTTTTTCTGGTCATCCCCTTTCTGTCAAGGGAAAGGGCCTTTCTGCCCCTCCCCAAAAGTCATATTTTAATGCAAAAACAATTTATGCCGGGTCTTACATTTCTGGCCTTGGGCATCCCCTTTCTGTCTATGGTAAAGGGCCTTTCTGCCCCTCCCCCCCGTATGTTTAATCAATCACACCCCTTTTATGTGGGGCAAATTTACTTTTTCTGGTCATCCCCTTTCTGTCAAAGGTAAAGGGCCTTTTGCCCCTCCCCCCCAAAATATGTTTTTAATGCAAAAGAACCAGTTTTATGTGGGGCATTACAACTTTCCTCTGGTCATCCCCTTTCTGCCTAAAATTGTAAAAGGGCCTTTCTGCCATCCCCAAAGTATGTTTTAAGGCAGAACAACAATTTAGGCCGGGTCTTACATTTCTGGCCTTGGGAATCCCCTTTCTGTCAATGGTAAGGGCCTTTCTTTCCCCTCCCCAAAGTATGTTTAAAAAGGAAAAAAAACCCTTTTTGCCGGGTCAACATTTTGGTTCCAACTGGTCAGTCCCATTTCTGCCATAACAAATTGTAAGGTCACTTATCATGCCCATGCCACACCCCAGTCATAGTTTAAGTTATTAAAACTTTCATTTTCATTACTTTTGGTTCCTCTGGTACAGTCCCCCGCCATAACAAAGTAGTATTCACATCAACCCCCGCCCCAAAGTCATAATTTAATGCGGGTCTAAAAACTTTCTCCCGGTTCATTCCCCCTTCTGGCCTACGGTAAGTCCCTTTCTCCCAAAAAGGCGGGCATTTATGCCCAGCCACACCCCTCATGTTTTTTGCAATTAAAACCTTTTCCCGGTTCATTCATTTCTGGCCTACTGGTACGTCCCTTTCTGCCATAAAAAAATCATTTTATGCCCCTGCCACACCCCTCATGTTTGTGCAAATTAAAATTTTCCCGGTTTATTCATTTCTGGCCTACTGGTACGTCCCACTGCCAAAAAAAGTAAAGGGTTTTTTTAGCCCCCCACCCTCTGGGTTTTTAATTAAAAATTCTCCCGGTTCATTCATTTCTGGCCTACTGTAAGTCCCTTTCTGCCATAAAAGTCTATTAATTTTCCCAGCCAACCCCCTCATGTTTTTGCAAAATTTAAAACTTTTCCCGGGAAAACTTTCTGGCCTACTGGGAAGTCCCTTTCTGCCCTCAAAGTAATTATTTAGCCCCGAACCCCCCAATTTAATGCGGGTCTAAAATTTCTCCTGGTTCATTCATTTCTGGCCTACGGTAAGTCCCTTTCCCCATCAAAACGGGCATTTATCCCCTGCCACACCCCCTCATGTTTTTTGCAAATTAAAAATTCTCCCGGTTCATTCATTTCTGGCCTACTGGTAAGTCCCTTTCTGCCATCAAAAACGGGCATTTTTGCCCAGCCACACCCCTCATGTTTGTGCAATATTAAAAGTTTTTCCCGGTTCATTCATTTCTGGCCTACGGTACAGTCCCTTTTGCCATCAAAGTCTGGGTTTTTCCCAGCCAACCCCTTTTATGCCCTTTTTTTTCAAGGGTTCACCCTTTTTTCCTTGCCCTTACATTTTCGGTTTTTTTCTTACATCCCATTTCCCATCAATTAGTAAGGTCACTTTCATGCCCCCCCCCTATGTTTCGAAGTCCCATTTCTGCCTGGTGTATTCATTTTCTGGCCCGCCCCCCTTTTGTAACAAATTAACCCTTTCATGCCCTCCCCCCCTTTTTTTTTAAGTCAAAGGGGTAACAATTTATCCGGGGGATTACAACTGGCCACCAGTCCAAATTTTGATAACAATTATGCGGTCATTACTTACCCTCCCAACCCCCCCAGTTAATCGGAATTTAAAATTTTTTCCGGGTTTATTACATTTCTGGCCACCCCCCATTTTTGTAACAGAGAGTAACACTTTCATGCCCTGCCCCCCCTAATTTAAGTAAAAAAATACACCCTTTTTTTCCGGTGTATTTAAATTTTTTTTTCCATGGGCACCCATTTTATCAGAGTTAACACATTTCATGCCCTGCCCCCCCCATATGTTTTCGAAGTCAAACCCTTTAGTGGGGTATTCATTTTTTCCATGGCCCCCCATTTTAAACAGGGTTTCCACTTTCATGCCCCCAATTATGTTTATGGAAAGTCCATTTTTGCCTTTTTCTTTTCTTTCCATGGACACCCATTTTTGTAACAAGAGTAACACTTTCATGCCCTGCCCCCCCCATATGTTTAAGTCAGGAATCTCAACTTAGTGGGTTTATTACATTTCTGCCCGGGAAGTATTTTTTTAAACAATTAGGGTCATTATACCCCTGACACCCCCCTTGTTTTAACAGAGAGCAAACCCCTTTCATGCCTGGGCAACATTTTTTGGGTTTAGGAAGTCCCATTTTTGCCTGTGTATACCCCTTATTCCCATGCCCCCGTCAATTTTTCAGGAAATCTCCCCTTTCATCCGGGGCAATTTTTTGGTTCCAGGCACCCATTTCTGCCTGGTGTAAACATTATTCCATGCCCCCCCCATTTCTTTTTGTGAAAAGTCTAAAACCATGCCCATTAATTTAGGTTCCCTTTTTCACCCATTTCTCCTGGTGTAAACATTATTCCCATGACACCCCCTTTTTAACAGAGAGTTTAAAACACTTTCATGCCTTTTCAACCGTTTTATTAAGTCCCATTTTTCCCAAAAAAATTAACGGTCATTATACCTCCACCCCCAGTCAATTTGGCAGATTAACATTTCATGGGTTTCCAAAAACGTTTTATTTTAAGTCCCCCGCCTAACAATTATTGGTCATTACATCCCCGCCCCGCCCTTTTTTAAAAAATTAACCACTTTCATGCCGGGCAACATTTTTTGGTTTCGGTCCCCATTTCTGCCTAAAATTAGGTCCTTTTCCCCGCCCCCCATTGCATAAGAGTTAACCACTTTCATGCCTTTTCAACATTTATGGTTTTCGGTCACCCATTTCTGCCTCAATTTTACGGTCCTTTTCCCGCCCACCCCCCATAAAGTGAGAAAATCCCCTTTCATGCCGGGGCATTTTTTAGGTTCCAGGTCACCCATTTCTGCCTGATTAATAAATTTTCCCCAAGCCCACCCCCCTAAGTTTAAATAAAAGGGCATTAACACCTTTCACCGGGGCATTTAAATTTTTGGTTCCACTTCATCCCTTTTGCCCTAAAAATTTTGTCTACTTAAACCCATCCCCCCCACAATTTTAAATGGGGTCTAAAACCCCCCCCCCCGGGGCATTTTTTATGGTTCCCACTTCATCCCTTTTGCCCTAAAAATTTTTCGGTCACTTTCGCCCATTTCCCCCATAATTTAAATAAAAGGGCTCACCTTTCACCGGGGCATTTCTTTATGTCCCATTTCTGCCCAAATTTTCGGTCCTTTCTGCCCCGCCCCCCAAATTTTTTAGTAAGGTTCTAAAAACCCCATGCCCATTCATTTATGGTTCCACTTCATCCTTTTGCCCTAAAAATTGTCCCTTTTTTCCCCCCCGCCCAAACCCCAAATTTAAGGCAAATTTTCATTTCCCCCGGGGCATTTTTTATGGTTCCACTTCGTCCCCTTTCTTAAAAGGTTTACTGGTACTTTCATTTTCCAACCCCCCCTATAGCATTTTAATGCAATCAACCCTTTTATGTGGGGCATTAAAACTTTCCTCTGGTCATCCCCTTTCTGTCAATGGTAAGGGCCTTTCTGCCCATGAACCCCCATATATTTTAATGCAAACTCAATTATGCCGGGTCTTACAACTTTCCTCTGGGCATCCCCTTTCTGTCAATGGTAAAGGGCCTTTCTGCCCCCCCAAATTTGTTTAATGCAAAGGCAACCCTTTATGTGGGTCAAACATTTCTGGCCCGGGGCATCCCCTTTTTGTCTATTCGGGCCTTTCTGCCCCTCCCCAAAGTAATTTTTTTTAACAGAACCAAATTTATGCCGGGTCTTACAACTTTTTCTGGTCATCCCCTTTCTGTCTAGTGGGCATTTTCCACCCCCCCAATTTTTTTGCAACAACAATTTTATGCCGGGTCAACATTTCTGGCCTTCTCCCCTTTCTGTCAATGGTAAGGGCCTTTCTGCCCCTCCCCAAAGTATACTTTAATGCAAAAAGCAACCCCCATGTGGGGCATTTCAACTTTTTTCTGGTGCATCCCCTTTCTGCCATAACAAATTTTAACAATTATATGTCCCCCCTATCATGAAGCAACAAATTTTATGCCGGGTCTTAATTTTTTCCTTGGGCATCCCCTTTCTGCCTAAAAGGGGTTTCGGGCCTTTCTCCATACAATAAGTTTATTCAAAGGCAAAACCCGCCTGGGGTTTTTTTCATTACTTTTTCTGGTCATCCCCTTTCTGTCTATGGTAAGGGCCTTTCCCTCCCCAAAGTATGTTTAATGAGACAACAATTTTATGCCGGGTTTAACATTTCTGCCCTGGTCATCCCCTTTCTGCCAAAAAGGTAAACCCCCTTTAACCCTGACCCCATATATTTAATGGAAAAACAACAATTTTATGCCGGGTCCAAATTTTTTTTTTGGGCATCCCCTTTCTTTCCCAAAGGTACGGGCCTTTCTGCCCATGCCCCCTTTTAAGTGCAACAACAATTTATGCCGGGTCAACATTTACTGGTTCCCAAAAGTCCCTTTTTTTCATCAATGGTTAAAAAAGGGACTTATATCCCACCCCCCACCCTTTTTTGTAAAAGTCAACACCTTTCATGCCTGGTGTTATTACATTCACTGGTTCCTACTTTCAGTCCCCTTTTTCCTAAAATGTAGTAAACCCTTTTATCCCCTGCCCACCCCACAAATTTTTAAGTCAGAGTCTAACACCTCCTGGGTTTTCATTTTCTTTTACTGGTCTCCCTTTTGCCCAAAAAAAAGGTTTAAGGTATTACCCCCCCCACCCCCGCAAAAGTCAAGTTAAAATTTCAGGGGGTCAACATTTTTCTGGTTCCTACTTTAACCCCCTTTCTGCCATAACGATGTAGTAAGGTCACTTTTCCCCCCAACCCCCCAAATTTTGGAGATCTAACACACTTTCATGCCTGGTTTCATTACATTTACTGGTTCCTACTGGTACGTCCCCTTTCTGCCATAACAGATGTAGGGTTTTTCCCCCTGCCACCCCCAATTTTTTTTAAATCAATTTTTGGTGTCATTACATTTACTGGTTCCCACTGGTACAGTCCCATTTCTGCCATAACAAAGTGTAAAGGTCCTTCCCCCCCCCAGCATAGTTTAAATGCAAAAACCCCCATTGGGTCATTACATTTACTGGTTCCTACTGGTACAGTCCCATTTCTGCCATAACAGATGAGTCTTATCAACCCCTGCCACACCCCAGTCATAGTTTAAAAAGAGTTAACACCATGCCTGGTGTCATTAATTTACTGGTTCCTACTGGTACAGTCCCATTTCTGCCAAAATTTAAAAATTTTTTCCCCCTTTCACCCCCAAAAGTCATATTTTTAAATGCAGAGGTTAACACCTTTTTTGTGGGGTTTATTAAATTTCTGGTTCCATTCATCCCCTTTTTATAAAATTTGAAACCCCATCATGATCCAACCCCCGTCAATTTTTTTGCGGGTCTACATTTCTCCTTGTCATTCATTTCTGAAATTTCGCCTAACAAAGAAACGGGCATTAAATGCCCAGCCAACCCCTCATGGTTTTTGGGAAATTTTAAAAATTCTCCCGGTTCATTCATTTCTGGCCTACTGGTCGTCCCTTTCTGCCATCAAAGTAATATTTATCAGCCCCCCCCTCATGTTTGGGGAAATTTAAATTTTTCCCCGGTTCATTCATTTCTGGCCTACTGGTACGTCCCTTTCCCATCAAACGGGCACTTTAACCCCCAACCCCTTAATTTTAATGCGGATTAAAACCCTTTTTCCCGGTTAAATTTCTGGCCTACTGGTACGTCCCTTTCTGCCATCAAAGTAAAGGGTTTTTCAGATACACCTTTTATGTTTTTTGCAAATTAAAAATTCTCCCGGTTCTTTCATTTCTGGTTCCCCAGTACGTCCCCTTTTTGCCATAAAAAAGTAATATTTAGTGCCCAAAGTCAAGTTTAATGCGGGTGTAAATTTTTCCTGGTGTCATTCATTTGGCCTACAAAACCCTTTCTGCCATCAAATCAAAACCCCGAATTTTCCCCCAAACTTATGCCTGGTTCATTTAAATTTCTTTCCTTTTGGGAGTCCCTTTTCAAAAAGGGAACAGTCATACTATGCCCAAACCCCCTTTTTTTGCCGGTCTAAAATTATGGCTCTGTTTTTAAAATTTCTGGCCTACGGTACTTTCCCCTTTCTGCCATCAAAGTCTTTTTTCATTACACCTCATGTTTGTGCAAATTACCTTTCCGGTCATTCATTTCTGGCCTACTGGGAAGTCCCTTTCCCATAAAAAAGTAAAGTTTATCAAAGCCACACCCCTCATGTTTTTAAAATCCCTTTTTCGGTTCATTCATTTCTGGCCTACGGTAATTCCCCTTTCTGCCATCAAAACGGGCATTTTTATGCCCCCCAAAATCAATTTTTTGTGCAAATTAAATCCTGGTGTCATTCATTTCTGCCTCTGGTCGTCCCTTTCTGCCATCAAAAAGGGGCATATTTATGCCCCAAAGTCAATTTAATGCGTCTAAAATTTCTCCTGGTTCATTCATTTCTGGTTCCGTGGTAAGTCCCTTTCTGCCATCAAAACGGGCATTATTTTCCCAGCCACACCCCTCATGTTTGTGCAAAAAATTAAAAGTTTTTCCCGGTTCATTCATTTCTGGTTTTGTGGGCGTCCCTTTCTGCCATCAAAGTATTGGGTTTTTAATGCCCCAAAGTCAATTTAATGCGGGTCTAAAAACTTTCTCCCGGTTCATTCATTTCTGCCTACTGGTAAGTCCCCTTTCTGCCATCAAAAAGGGCATTTAGTGCCAAAGTCAACTTTTATGCGGGTCTAAACTTTCTCCCGGTTCATTAAATTTCTGGCCTACTGGTACGTCCTTTCTGCCATAAAAAAGTATGGGTTTTTCCCCCCAAAGCCACCCCCTCTGTTTTTTTTCAAATTAAAAATTTTTCCCGGTTCATTCATTTCTGGCCTACTGGTAAGTCCCTTTCTGCCATCACAAGTATTGGTATTTCAGCCCCCCACACCCCATCTGTTTTAATAAGGGTCAAAATTCATCCTTGCATTACATTTATGGTTCCACTTACATCCCATTTCCCATAAAGGTGCGGTTACACCCACCTGTCATATTTAAGTCAAAAAAATCAACCATTTCTGCCTTTCATTAATTTTGGTTCCACTTAATCCCATTTTTCCAAACAAATCTTTTGCCCCCGCCACACCCCTCATGTTTGTGCAAATTAAAATTCTCCCGGTTCATTCATTTCTGGCCTACTGGTAAGTCCCTTTCTGCCATCAAAGTCTGGGTTTTTTGTGCCCCAACCCCCCACATTTTAATGCGGATCTTTCTCCCGGTTCATTCATTTCTGGCCTATGGTACGTCCCTTTCTGCCATAAAAGGGGAATTATTTACCAACCCCCAATTTAATGCTTTTCAAAACCTTTTTCCTGGTTCATTCATTTTCTGCCTACGGTAATCCCCTTTTGCCTTCAAAGTCTACTTTATGCCCCCCAAACACTTTTTTTTTGGTATCTAAAAATTCTCCCGGTGTCCATTTCTGGCCTACTGGTACGTCCCTTTCTGCCAAACAGATGTAAGGATTACACCCTCCGCCCCGTCATATTTAAGTCAAAGGTTAACCTTTCTGCCTTTCATTAATTTTTTGGTTTCCCACTGGCATCCCCCCCATTAAGTTAGTCGGCATTACACCCCCCCACCTTTTATATTTAGTCCAAAAGTCCCCTTCATCGGTGTATTTAAATTTTTTTTCCATGGACACCCATTTTTGTAACAATGTTCCCTTTCATGCCTCCCCCCATATGTTTAATGGAAGTCCCCCTTCTGCCTTTTTTCGGTTTCCCAAAATCCCCCTTTTTCCAAACAAGTATAATTATTAAGCCCCCCACACCCCATCTGTTTTTAATAAGGGTTCACGTTTTTTCCTTGCATTACATTTATGGTTCCACTTAACCCCCGCCCTAAATTGGAAGGTCACTTTCATCCCCCAAATAGTTTAATGAAGGGAAAATTTTTGCCTTTTTTAAATTTACGGTTTTACTTACATCCCATTTTTTCCCCAGATGTTAAGGGATTTTTCCCCCCCAACCCCCGTCATACTTTAGTCAAAGGTTAACCTTTCTGCCTGGTGTATTCATTTTCTGGCCATTACACCCATTTTTGTTTTAAAAGATTTTCCCCTTATGCCTTTCACCCCCTATGTTTTTAATGGAAAGTCCCATTTCTGCCTTGTATTACATTTACTTTTTTACCAGTCCCAAATTTTGCCCAAAAATTACCCCTTTCTGCCCTGCCCCCCCCATTTTTTAAAAAATTAAAACCTTTCTGCCTGGTGTATTTAAATTTTTTTTTCCATGCACACCCATTTTTGTAACAGATTAACACTTTCCCCTGCCCCCCATCTTTAAGTCAAAGGTTAAAACCTTTCTGCCTGGTGTATTTCTTTTTTTTCCATGACACCCATTTTTGTAACAGAGTTAAACCCTTTTCCTTCAACCCCTATGTTTTTGGGAAGTCCCATTTCTGCCTGGTGTCTTCATTTTTTTTCCATGGGCAGTCCCATTTTGCCATAACAATTATCGGCTTACATCCCTCCACCCCCAGTCAATTTGCAAGAGTTAAATTTTTCACCTTTTCATTCATTAAGGGTTCCAGGTCACCCATTTTCCCAAAATTGGTCATTACATCCCTCCCCCCAGTCAATTTTGGAAAAGTTAAATTTCACCTGGGCATTTCATTTTTTGGGTTTATGGAAGTCCATTTCCCCATAAAATTGTTTACTTTCAGCCCATCCCACCCCCGTTAGCTTTTTAAAATTCAATTTATGCCGGTTCCATTCATTTGTGTTCCTACTGGTTCCCCCCTTTTTCCATAACAATGTAGTAACGGTCATTAAACCCCCCCCCAAAAATAAAAAAATTAAACCCCTTTTTTTTTTTTACTGGTTCCCTTTCCCCCCCAAAAAAATTTTCAAACCCCCCCCCCCCCATTATTTAAAAAGGGCCCTTTCATGTCTGATGTCATTACATTTACAGCTTCCTACTGGTAAAGTCCTATTTCTGCCATAACAGATTTGGTAACGGTCACTTATCACACACACATGCCACACCCCCAGTCATAGTTTAAGTGCAGAAAGTCTAACACACTTTCATGCCTGGTGTCATTACATTTACTGGTTCCTACTGGTGTTTTAGTCCCATTTCTGCCATAACAGATGTAGTAGCAGTCCGTATCATGCCCCGCGCACACACCGCCAGTCCATAGTTTTTAAGTGCCAGAGTCTAACACACTTTCATGCCTGGTGTCATTACATTTACTGGTTCCTGCTGGAACAGTCCCATTTCTGCCATAACAGATGTAGTAACAGTCCGCATGTATCATGCCCATGCCACACCCTAGTCATAGTTTATGTGCAGTCCTAACACCTTCCTTCGGCTGCCTGGTGTTATTACATTCACTGGTTCCTACTCATTACAGGTCCCATTTCTACCATAACAGATGTACTAATGGTCACTTATCGTATGCCCATGCCACGCCCCCAGTCATGTAGGTTTAATTTTGCAAATAGTTTAACACACTTTCATGCCTGGGAGTCATTACATTTACTTACAGTTCCCTGCACAGGTTTTGTCCCAGCTTCTGCCATCTTTTCCTGTAGTAGCTTGATTCACTTATCATGCCCATAAAACAAAAGTCCAACGAGAGAAACCAATAAAACAGGAAAGAGGTTCAGGCAGAGAAGACCAGATCCAGTAGTATTATTAAGATTCTTCCGTAATTTATTAAAAACCACCAGTATACATTAAAACGGCACCCCTTTTAAAATGCGTTCTTTTTAGAATGACTTCTTCAGATAAAGTACGGATGGCAGCCTCCAGCTTAAAAATACTATGCTAGCCAATTAACTAATTAACAGAGTAAATTACTCTATTAAAAGTGAAGTTATTAAAGGGAAATCCAACACAAGAGTTAAAAAACATTCAATAAAAAACAATGTATATATAGATATCTATCTAGATATATATATCTGTCCACATATATATATATATATATATATATATATATATATATATATATATATATATATATATATATATATATATATATATATATATATATATATATATTTCAGGAAATAGAATTACTTATAAATTACTTATTTCCACTATATCTCTAAACCTAATAAAATTTAAACAAAAAAAATAGAAAAATCAAGGAAAATACAAATACTTTTGACCTAATGTATTATTATATTGTGTTAAATTATTGCTACTATTTTCCCACCTAGTAAAAGTTCAAAGATGAGAAAAAGTACTGGGAGAGGGAATGAGATATAACATTCCAGAAAAAAGAGGAGTGAAATGATACATTGCCCATAAGAATATCCATCTTTCCAGAAGGGACTTGGTTTAAACTAATTTATCCTGAATTTGTGAAGTGTCACAAATTATTAAGGCTGGTAACTTGCCCTTACAGGAATACAGACTTAATCAAATTATTAAACCCTTCAAAAAGACTAATATTTATTTGACTGAAAGTCTAATATTATCTGTTCAAGCTCTTAAGTTTTAAAAGGCATGAGATGTTGCATTGTTCATTTAGTCCTGGTTCCAAGAAAGCATTTGTTCTGAACTGCCAGGATAATTCGTGTTCTTCCAATAGTAAGTTAAATGGGCCCCTTCTACTATCTAATTTCACTTGATCTAACCCCACAAATTTAAAATTATATGGTTGGGGGAAAGATTTAAAAACCTATGTTTAACCAAAAGCGTTATCCATCTTCATTTTGGAGATATGTGCATTGATAAGCTGCGTATATTCCTATCTACTTAATGGTCCTTTCCGTCTTTCCTATGTAGAAGCATGTGCAATTCGAGCACAATGCTCCATACACTACCATTTTGGAATTGCAATTCAATTTGTGGTTAAGGGTATAAGTCTTATTATTAATAATTTGTTTACTACCCGTCTTGATGTATTTACAATATTTACAACTACCACAGCTAAAAGTTCCTTTATCTTTTCTTTAAAGGTTTTAAAGCTCGAGTTTCTAAAAGTACTTTCAGATTTTTACCCATACCTGTATGTTACTTTTGAGAGAACCAAATCAAAATTAAGAACACTTTTTGTCGTATAAGAGTGTAATCCAGTTTTTATGTAAAATATTTCTAATAGTGTTACTTTCAAGACTGAATGTCGTAATGAATCTAATACCCTCTCCTTTTGTACTTGAAATGGGCCCTTCCGCACTGGAATTATTCTCACTTTGTTCAAGCACCCCAAGGGCTATATTGGAGACCATGTCCAATGGGCCCTGGATAGTCAATGTATCCACTGGACTACTAAAGGTAATTTTCTCCCTTAACAGGGGAATGATTGTACCATTTTCTCTCTTCAGTCTAACCTCATCGAAAATATCTTTGAGGAACGCCCTAGGGTAACCTCTGTGATAAAACATATCTTCAAGCATTCTACATTCAGAAATAAAGTCGTCTTCTCGTGTTACCATACGGGCTATTCTAATTGCTTGCCCCTTAACGATAGCTTTCTTTTGGCAGTGAGGGTGTAAGCTCGTGAAATGTAGGAAAGAGTTACTGTAAGTAACCTTCCTATAAATCTTGGCATAGAATTGTCTGTTTGTCCTATCTTTTATTAAGTTAATGTCAAGGTAGCTGATTGCAGACTCCTGAAAATCGAACGTAAATTTAAGAAAACTTGTGGTACTATTCAAGTAACTAACCAATTCGATTCCTGTGTTCTCATTGCCATGAAGACAAATGAAGATATCATCCAAGAATCTGGTATAGTATTTGATATTGAATGAGAAATGTTCCGAATTCAGGATGTATTCAGCCTCCCAGTAGGCCATAACTGTGTTTGCAAAGCTGGCACCTACTGGGGACCCCATAGCTATTCCACATTTCTGCAAGTATAGGTCATTGTCGAATAGAAAATAGTTATTGGTTAGAATTATGTCAAGTAAATATGTGACTAAATATACTTCGCTACTGGGAGCTCCCTTTTTAACTAGATATAGGTTCACCCATTCGAGTCCTATATCATGTGGTATTGAAGTGTATAAATCAACCACATCTACCGTGAGGAAATTAAATTCCTCATTAAATTCTATTCCATTGATTTTAGTAAGTAAGGCCCATGAATCTTTACTAATTTGAGTTTCATTAACCAAGGATTTTTTTGCATGTGTTATGGAGTTTCTTCCATCAATTAGTGGCCTGAAGGGAGGATTTTGTAGATTTTTGTGTATTTTCGGTGTTGCGAAAAAAACAGGTATTTTGGGCCATTCAGTTTTAATGTAGTTGTACATATCTATATCTATATACCCTTCAATAAACAGGTCACTAAAGTAACTTTGTGACCAAATCTATATGCTAGATTAATTTCATTCACATTCACTTTTTGATAGGTATCATTATCAAACATGCTGGAGACTCTCTGGATATAATCATAATGGTCAAACAAAGTAAGCCCCCCCTCCCTTATCAAGTTTAATTGCCCTCACATTCAATGTTTTAAATAGTTTAAAGGGAAGTCCTTTTTCTTGTTTTGTGATGTTAGATTGCCTATTGTTCTTGTTGTTATTCACAAAATAAATTATTCTCCTTGTTGGCCAGACTCCTAAAGGTCCAATTCAAGATGTCTTGAATAACTGGAGGAGGGTTATAGGGTTTATAATGCAGCTTGGGATATAGTAAGTAGAGGAGTGGTATGTTCTGATTTACCTAGAAGTAGATGCAAGTTAAGTTATCTAACAAACAATTTCAAGTCCTTAATGCTCTGCACTAAGTCCATGGGTTGGTTAAAGGGATGAATGTATATCCCTTAGACAAAAGAGTTCCACAAAGCAAGGATCAATTTCTAGGCTGGAGTAATTATAGATTTTTAAGAGTCCCAGCTCTGTTAGTAAAAATCTTAGGTAATTCAGTCCCTTTAACTATCTCCTCAGAGTTTGTTCAAGGCGTTGGTTATTTTTGAACCCTTTGATTTATTTAAAGTTCTAACTTTTGGTATAGCCCCTTGATGTGAATAGTTAAAATTGTCGAACTGAGTCATGATAGTTAGAGTTATTATCATCCCTCTCTTTATTCCTCCTGAGTCAGTGATATGGCCCATGTGTTTCCATCAGGTTCTGGGTTATTTCTTCCATTAAAGTTAGTATGAGTCTCTCCATTACTGTTACTCTGCGTCCAGCAGTATCTAGAAGTCCACACCTGCTTCCCCTTCTGTACCAGAATTAGCATGAATTTGTTTGGGACAGTGGAGGTTTAACTAGGGTAGAGCTGTACCATTCTCATATGCTAGGCGATCCCTAACCATTTTCTTATTTTTATTAAATTTAAAGTCTTATCAAGAGAGCTGGTCAATTGTGGAAAAAGATCTGTCATAGTGCATTACTTTATGCTTGGGGAAGTAGCAGGGAAACTCTGGACTAGATAAATTTCCCCATTCAGTTCTTTTACATCATTGTTAGATAAGTCAGTAATCTGCAGTCCGTAATGCTTTACCATAAGTTTTAATAAGCCAATGCCTTGCATGTCAAAAGAAGGCTAAGAGTTCTCTATGGAGAGAGGAGTTTGCTACCAGTCCCATTAGGAAAGAGACTTATCATGCCCATGCCACACCCCAGTCATAGTTTAAGTGCAGAGAGAGTGCCACACTTTCATTGCCTGGTGTCAATACATTTACTGGTACCTACTGGTACTGTCACATTTCTGCCATAACAGATGTAGTGACGGACACTTATCATGCCATGCCACACCCCCCCAGTCATGCTTTAGCATGAAATAGTCTTAACACACTTTCATGCCTGGTGTTGTTACATTTACTTGTTCCTACTGTACAGTCCCTTCTTGTGGCGGATTGACGGTGACGATTAGCTTGTCGTGGTGCGCTTTGATCATATTAGTGTTTAAGTGCAGAGAGTCTAACACACCTTCATGCCTGGTGTCATTACATTTACTGGTTCCTATTGGTACAGTCCCATTTCTGCCATAACAGATGTAGTAATGGTCACTTATCATGCTCATACCGCACCCCCAGTCATACTTTAAGTGCAAATAGTCTAACACACTTTTATGCCTGGTCTCATTACATGTACTGGTTCCTACTGTACATTCCCATTTCTGCCTTAACAGATGTAGTAACGGTCACTTATCATGCCCATGCCACACCCCCAGTCATAGTGTTTAAGTGCAGAAGAGTCTAACACACCTTCATGCCTGGTGTCATTACATTTACTGGTTAGTACTGAGTACAGTCCATTTCTGCCATAACAGATGTGAGTACTTGGTCACTTATCTTGCCCATGCCACACCCCAGTCATAGCCTTTTAAGTGCAGAGAGTCTAACACACTTTCATGCCTGGTGTGATTAAATTTACATGTGCTTCCCACTGGTACAGTCCCATTTCTGCCATAACAGATGTAGTACTGGTCACTTATCACCACATGCCCGCACCCCAGTCTTAGTTTACATGTGCAGAGAGTCTAACACTTTCATTCCTGGTGTCATTACATTTACTGGTTCCTAATGGGTACAGTCCATTTCTGCCTGCTTACATGTAGTACTGGTCATATCATGCCCATGCCACACCCCAGTCATAGCCTTATTACCCAAGTGCAGAGAGTCTAACACACCTTCATGCCTGGGTGTCATTACATTTTACTGGTTCCTACTGAATTTTACAGTCACATTTCTGCCATAACAGCTGTAGTAACGGTCACTTATCATACCAATGCCACACCCCTAGTCATAGTTTAAGTTCTCAGAGTCTAACACACTTTCATGCCTGGTGTCATTACATTTACTGGTTCCTATTGGTACAGTCCCATTTCCGCCATAACAGATATAGTAATGGTCACTTATCATGCCCATACCACACTCCCAGTCATACTTTAAGTGCAAATAGTCTAACACACTTTAATGCCTGGTGTCATTACATTTACAAAACTTTGCCTGTGTCAT
>NC_056726.1:1333445552-1333464954 GCF_019279795.1 Protopterus annectens
CCCTTTCTGCATAACATTTTCATTAAGTCATAGTTTTTAAGTGCAGAGAGTCTGACACACTTTCATGCTTGGTGTCGTTTCATTTACTGGTTCCTACTGGTACAGTCCCAGTTCTACCATAACAGATGTAGTAACGGTCACTTATCATGCCCTTGTCACACTCCCAGTCATAGTTGTTTTTAAGTGCAGAGCATCTGACACACTTTCATGCCTGGTGTCATTACATTTACTGGTTCCTACTGGTACAGTCCCATTTCTGCCATAACAGATGTAGTAATGGTCACTTAACATGCCCATGCCACACCCCCAGTCATAGTTTTAGTGCAGAGAGTCTAACACACCTTCATACCTGGTGTCATTAGATTTACTGGTTCCTACTGGTCCAGTCCCATTTCTGCCATAACATATGTAGTAACGGGCACTTATCATACCCATGCCACACCCCTAGTCATAGTTTAAGTGCAGAGAGTCTAACACACTTTCATGCCTGGTGTCATTACATTTACTTTTTCCGACTGGTACAGTCCCATTTCTGCCATAACAGATGTAGTAACGTTCACTTATCATGCCCATGCCACACCCCTTGTCATAGTTTAATTGCAGAGAGTCTAACACAGTTTTGTGCCTGGTGTCATTACATTTACTGGTTCCTACTTGTACAGTCCCATTTCTGCCATAACATATGTAGCAACGGTCACTTATCATGCCCATGCCACACCCCGAGTCATAGTTTATGTGCAGAGAGTCTAACACACTTTCTTGCCTGGTGTCATTACATTTACTGGTTCCTACTGGTACAGTCCCATTTCTGCCATAACAGATGTAGTAACAGTCACTTATCTTGCCCATGCCACACCCCCAGTCATAGTTTAAGTGCAGAGAGTCTAACACACTTTCATGCCTGGTGTCATTACATTAATGGTTCCTACTGGTACAGTCCCATTTCTGCCATAACAGGTGTAGTAACGGTCACTTATCATACCCATGCCACACCCCTAGTCATAGTTTAAGTGCAAATAGTCTAACACGCTTTCATGCCTGGTGTCATTACATTTACTGGTTCCTACTGGTACAGTCCCATTTCTGCCATAACAGATGTAGTAACGGTCACTTATCATGCCCATGCCACACCCCCAGTCATAGTCTTTTAACTGCAGAGAGTCTAACACACTTTCATGCCTGGTGTCATTACATTTACTGGTTTTTACAGGTACAGTCCCATTTCTGCCATAACAGATGTAGTAATGGTCACTTATCATGCCCATGCCACACCCCCTAGTCATAGTGTTTTAAGTGGAGAGAGTCTAACATACCTTCTTGCCTGGTGTCATTATATTTACTGGTTCCTACTGGTACAGTCCCGTTTCTGGCGTAACAGATGTACTAATGGCCACTTATCTTGCCCATGCCACACCCCCAGTCATAGTTTAAGTGCAGAGAGTCTAACGCACTTTCATGCCTGGTGTCATTGCATTTGCTTTTCCCTACAGGTACAGTCCCATTTCTGGCATAACATATGTCTCCATGATGTGTGGCTGCAAGTTGAAGTGACACAACCTTTGAAAAATCAGTTACATTATGCCACGTTAAGCTGATGTCATTAAGGTCCTTTTCAAATGACACCTGAGAGGCAGGGATGGGAATTATAGGAATCCCTGCCTTAGAATGATGAGGTATATCCGAACATATCCAGCAGTTTGTTTTGTATAGATTTGTGGCATACTGCCAAAGGACCAGCAAGAAACTGTTTTCTCTGGACCAGTTTATAGAAGTGAACAGCAGCAGAAACAAAGCAAAAGTACCTGTTGTCACTGGATTTATCATGGACTGCTACTGAAGTTGACCTTCTCACTGGGCAGATGATTTATCTGCCACACCTTGATCTCCCCCTGTTGGCTGCGATGGGGTCCCCACATGACAGATCTTCTTGCAATGAGATGAATGGATCCACGTTGGTAGTCCTGCACAGCAAACTGCAGTCAAAGTGGTTAACAGGACCTGAAAAGGCCCCTTCCACCTGGGCTCAGGGAGTTATTTTCTATGGAAAATTTTCACGTACACCCAGTCACCTGGTTGTAGTTGATGACAGGGCTGGTCAGGAGGTTTTGGTAACGCTACTCTTACTGTTCGATGATATTGCTGCAAAATTTTGAGGAGTCTCCTATAATAAGAAATCATCTGACAAAGTTAAATTGACATTTCCCACTGGAGGGGTAGCTGGAAGGGCCATGGGTCTCCCTATTAATGTTTCATATGGACTCAACTTCCTAGTGGCATTCATTGAGGCCTTCATACTCATTAATGCTAAGGGAAGGGCTTTGGGCCACTTTAAGTGGGTTTCAGCACAGATCTTCGAAATTTTATTTTTAAGGGTTCTGTTTACCCTTTCCACTAATTCAGATGACTGGGGATGGTTGGGACAGTGAAGACTCAACTTAGTATTAAAAATTTTACATAGTTTTTTACACAGTGCGTTATTAAAATGTGTTCCCTGGTCACTGTTAACAATGCTGAGCATACTGAATTTTGCTAAATAATTATACAGAATTTTTTTATACCACTGTGACTGCATCAGCTTTGCGATATGGGTAAGCTTCCACCCATGCTAAGAACATGCACACTACCACCAAAATAAATTGTAAATTATTAGTCTTAGGAATCTGGATGAAATCCCGCTGTACGTTAATAAATGGTCCCCGTGGTGGAGGTGAACATGCAGTTTTGCTGTTGGCATGTTTACTTACATTATACTCTAGACGTTTACCACCATTTTGTACATACTGAAGTATCAAAGAGGAGACATGAGGGGCATACCAACTTCAGGTAATTTGATTAAGTAAAGCTGTTTTTTCTGTATGGGCCAGTAAATTTTATGCCCTTACCAGGTAAGGTAGCAAAGAGGCAGGCACCACTAGTCAGCCATCTGGATGTCGCCATATGCCATCAGAGGATTTTCTACATCCATCCTTGAGCCACCTCATAACTTGTCCTTATGATGCTTCAGCTTGAAAGGCTGACAACTTTGCAAAATCAAACACATCATTACTGTTGTAGTTTATCGTTAACATACACAGATTTTTTGCAACAGTTTACCACTACTTGTTTAGCAGCTTGGTCTGCTAGATTATTGCCCTTTGTTATAACATCCATGCCCTTTTGATGGGCACAACATTTGATTAGAGATAGCCACTTGGTAGCAAAAGTGCATCTAACAACAATTTTATGTACCCTGAATTTTCAATTTGATTATCTGGAGAGGTCAGAAACCCTCTCTCTTTCCAAAGTTGCTCAAAATCATGTACCACCCCGAAAGCATAACGGCTGTCTGTAAAAATATTGACCACCTTGTCTTTGGCTAACTCACAGACTTTTTGCAAAGACACTAGCTCAGCTATTTGAGCAGAGTGAACACACACTAATTTTTGTTGCAACAATAGTGTTTCTTCAGTGCAGATGGCTATTCCCGAGAGTAGCTTCCCTGTTTGTGCTCTTCCACAGGAGATGTCCCTGAAGAATTCAAGTGAGCATTGGGTATAGGAGTATCCTTTAAGTCCTCCCTAGTATAAAGCAAATAGTAAGTCACACACACACACACACACACACACACACACACACACACACACACACACACACACACACACACACACACACACAGTCATGCTCTTCACCATTCTCAGCAGTAGGCAACAGAGATGCAGGATTTAGAACAGGACAGCGGATCAGAGAAATAGATGGATCAGAAAGAATTGTAAGTTCATATCTAGTTAGATGTGCAGTCAAGAGGGTTGAGTTTTCATTTTAACCAAAAGAGATGATACAGAATGAGGAACAGCTACTGTGAGATTATGCCCAAGCACCAATGACTGTGCCAGATTAACTAGAGATGATACAGAATGAGGAACAGCTACTGTGAGATCATGCCCAAGCACCAATGACTGTGCCAGATTAACTAGAGATGATACAGAATGAAGAACAGCTACTGTGAGATTATGCCCAAGCACCAATGACTGTGCCAGATTAATTAGAATGGCAGCAGCAACTGCCCTTAAACAGGGTGGAAAATCTTTTGCAACAGATTCGCTGTAATAAGCTAATGGACGATAGCTGTCCCCATGTTTTTGTGCAAGTACTCCTTGAGCAAATCCATTTCTTTCACGACAAAATAAAATAAAAGGTTTATTATAGTTTGGTAACCCTAAAGCTGAGGCAGTAGCTAAAGCTTGCTTCAAATTCTGAAATGAATTTTTCTCTTCACTATTTCAAAGGAGAGGCTCTGGTGTATTCTGCTTTAAAAGATTTGTCAAAGGTTTGGCAATTTCTGCGTAGTTAGGGATCCACTGTCTGCAATATTCTGTCATACCTAGGAAAGACCTAAGCTGTATCTGAGCAGTTGGACATGGGGCCTTAGATTTTGTATCAATATGAGATGGTAACACTTGCCTGCTACCCTGAGATATTAAATGACCAAGATAACGTACCTGAGATGACCACAATTGTAGTTTTTCAGTAGATACTGTGTGCCCTTTCTTTGCAACGATAGTTAGAAAATGCAAGATATCTTGTTGACATTGCTGAAAGGAATGTGTTGTTATCAGTAAATCATTTACGTATTGTACTAACACAGACCCACCCGAAAATGTCACATTCTCCAAATCTTTTTTAAGAATTTGAGAAGATAATGAAGGAGATTCAGTATATCCTTGTGGCAACCATATCCAGGTATATTGCTGTCCCTGATAATTAAAAGCAAACAAACTGTCAGGGTGAATTGGTATAGAAAAGAATGCTGAACATAAATCTGTTACAGAAAAGTAACTAGCTGTAGGTGGTATGCAACTCAGTATTGTTGCTGGATTTGGAACAACAGGAAAAGTAGGCAGTGCTGCATTATTTATAGCCCTTAAGTCTTTTACAAGTCTGTAAGTATCCTTCTGTGGCTTTTTTACTGGAAAATAGGAGTATTACAAGGGCTTTTAGCTGGTATTATTTTTCCTTCCAAGAACCAACGAACAACGGACTGGACCAAGAAGTTTAATTGCAAATAACGTAAAATAGACCACAATCGAAATAATAAGCGCTTTCGTTTGGCGCCTGCCAAACTTTTTCAAACAATTGATACATCACTTCCTGTAACTTAAATAGTATTTACCTGTGATGTAAGCAATGATGGTTAACTTAAAAAAAAAAATCCAATTTAAAAACTACAACAGTTAAATGAAAAATATATACTGTTGCACCAAGCATTTCATAACCACACAGACTCAAAACCTGAAGATCGTAAATATTGTGAAAAATAGAATAGAAATATTTGTTGATAATAATTTTTTATAAAATAATTGTTTTTAAGTGAATAATAATATCAATTTCGTAAGACCACTCTAAAAAGACCACTCTAAAAAGCTTTTGACCCGTCTATTTGTAACATTCATGTCCATAACATTGTAATTCACCGTGCGCGCTACCCTGTCAACTCAATTACCTAAAATCCATCAAATCATCAAATGAAACAAGATTTTTTGTTGTGTAAAATACTTACACTAAACATAAGTGTATATATATATATATATATATATATATATATATATGTATGAATATATTGTTGTTTCATAATGCCTATTTTTAAACAACCTAGGCTTCCACATGTTAATTCATTAATTCATTTGTTGAAATCATAGGTGAAATGCGCTCACAGTATGTCAAAAATAGCGGTTGATAAAATACAGTATTACATAAAGTGAGCATATGTAAAATACATGAATGAAATTTAAAATTAAATCTAACGTGTATGTGTATGTTGATTGGCTTTTTCAACCTTACTCATATATTGTTCTACTGTATTATTCTTTAAAAGAAACAGAAAACTAAACTACTCGTATTAACAGTACACATTTCCCTCAACGAATAGTTGATATTGTAAATGGTTAAATCTGCTGTTCAACAAATATTATTTTTACCAACTTGTCAATTGCATTGACGCATGCTTGTATCGTTGTATATGTACTGCGAATGATTTTGTAAGATACTCGCATATAATGTATAATATACTGTAAGATAAATAAATACATAAATATAATAAAATATATAGAATGTAAAATTTAAACTTTAATAACGATAGTAAGTTGATAATAATAAATAGGTTGTAACTAATATACATATATTTAAATAAATATCCTTTACAATAATTTGTATTTATGTATAAATAAATTGTGGTTAATATAAATATGTATAAAAAGTATCATTTTACAATAATTCTTATTTATATTATATAAAATTGAATATGAAAAATATGTAAAAATGTATAAAAATGTAAGTGTTAAAATATACATAGGTGGTGTGTTAAGAAATGTGTTGGTTTACTTAATCAAATGATTACAACAATATTTGTTCTACTCTTACTATCTCGTGAGTGATTTCAGCTTAAGTATACTAGCAATCGATGTGGAATTGTTCAAGTCTGGCCAATTATGTGCATTCAATTTAAGTTGCCATTCAAGTTCAAGTTTTTCAAGTTTTAGTTGCCACGTACCACCCCTGATATCAAATTTTTGAACATCAAGGACTACAAATTTAAACTTGTGAGAAGTTTCTGTTTTAACATGCTGTGCTAAAGCATTTAACTCATTGTGGTCACGTATAGCTCTGATGTGTTCGCCAATTCGTTCTTTAAATTTCATTTCCATTTTTCCTACGTAAAACGTAGTGCAATTGCAACATAAGGCACAATATACGACCTTTTCGCTGTTGCAACAAGCCTTTTCTTTCAAATGAATTTTAATACCATTAATCAAAACTTCATTGGTTTCAAACAAATAAGAGCAATACTTACACTTACCACATCTAAAAGTCCTGCCATAACCTGTATTTGATTTTTGTTCTAAACAATTTTTCAAATTCATACCTTTTTTGTATACTATTGGTGGCGTTATATCTAAATAGCCATGTAATGATCTATCTGCTTGAATAAGCAACCAATTTTTCTTTATAATATTATTCATAGCCTCACTATCACAATTGTAAGTTGTAATAAAACTTTTGGTAAAACCTTTAGCATCTACTGTAGTTACTATTTTTTCATTATTGTTGGTAGATGTTAGCACAATGTTTCTATCATCTGTATCTACTGTACTTCTAGCCATTGTTTCATTAGATAATACAGGGGTGGCCTTTTTAATTAAAGGAATATAATATAAATTGTCACGTTTAGTTACAACGTCATACATAATACTGTTTATCAATTGATCTGGATAGCCTCTGTTCCTGAACATTTCACTTAAGTTCAAACATTCTTTTATAAAATCTTCTCTATTGCTGACCATTCTAGAGGCCCTAACAAATTGACCTTTCAACACCGCTCTTTTTTGGGAAAAAGGGTGACAACTGTTAAAATGCAACAAACTGTTACTATAGGTTGCTTTACGATATATTTTGGATGTAAGTTCTTTCAATCCGCCTTTGCATCCTACATTGGAACTATATGAAAAATTATGTGAGTTGGATTTTCGTAATCTGGACATATTTAATTTCAAGAACAAAATATATAACTTGACACAAAATGAACTAAATACACCAAAATAAATTGTAAATTATTAGTCTTAGGAATCTGGATGAAATCCCGCTGTACGTTAATAAAAGGTCCCCGGGGTGGAGGTGAACATGCAGTTTTGCTGTTGGCATGTTTACTTACATTATACTCTAGACGTTTACCACCATTTTGTACATACTGAAGTATCAAAGAGGAGACATGAGGGGCATACCAGCTTTGGGTCATTTGATTAAGTAAAGCTGTTTTTTCTGTATGGGCCAGTAAATTTTATGCCCTTACCAGGTAAAGTAGCAAAGAGGCAGGCACCACCAGTCAGCCATCTGGATGTCGCCATATGCCATCAGAGGATTTTCTACATCCATCCTTGAGCCACCTCATAACTTGTCCTTATGATGCTTCAGCTTGAAAGGCTGACAACTTTGCAAAATCAAACATATCATTACTGTTGTAGTTTATCGTTAACATACACAGATTTTTTGCAACAGTTTACCACTGCTTGTTTAGCAGCTTGGTCTGCTAGATTATTGCCCTTTGTTATAACATCCATGCCCTTTTGATGGGCACAACATTTGATTAGAGATAGCCACTTGGTAGCAAAAGTGCATCTAACAACAATTTTATGTACCCTGAATTTTCAATTTGATTATCTGGAGAGGTCAGAAACCCTCTCTCTTTCCAAAGTTGCTCAAAATCATGTACCACCCCGAAAGCATAACGGCTGTCTGTAAAAATATTGACCACCTTGTCTTTGGCTAACTCACAGACTTTTTGCAAAGACACTAGCTCAGCTATTTGAGCAGAGTGAACACACACTAATTTTTGTTGCAACAATAGTGTTTCTTCAGTGCAGATGGCTATTCCCGAGAGTAGCTTCCCTGTTTGTGCTCTTCCACAGGAGATGTCCCTGAAGAATTCAAGTGAGCATTGGGTATAGGAGTATCCTTTAAGTCCTCCCTAGTATAAAGCAAATAGTCACATACACACACACACACACACACACACACACACACACACACACACACACACACACACACACACACACACACACACACACACACAGTCATGCTCTTCACCATTCTTAGCAGTAGGCAACAGAGATGCAGGATTTAGAACAGGACAGCGGATCAGAGAAATAGATGGATCAGAAAGAATTGTAAGTTCATATCTAGTTAGATGTGCAGTCAAGAGGGTTGAGTTTTCATTTTAACCAAAAGAGATGATACAGAATGAGGAACAGCTACTGTGAGATTATGCCCAAGCACCAATGACTGTGCCAGATTAACTAGAGATGATACAGAATGAGGAACAGCTACTGTGAGATCATGCCCAAGCACCAATGACTGTGCCAGATTAACAAGAGATGATACAGAATGAAGAACAGCTACTGTGAGATTATGCCCAAGCACCAATGACTGTGCCAGATTAATTAGAATGGCAGCAGCAACTGCCCTTAAACAGGGTGGAAAATCTTTTGCAACGGATTCGCTGTAATAAGCTAATGGACGATAGCTGTCCCCATGTTTTTGTGCAAGTACTCCTTGAGCAAATCCATTTCTTTCACGACAAAATAAAATAAAAGGTTTATTATAGTTTGGTAACCCTAAAGCTGAGGCAGTAGCTAAAGCTTGCTTCAAATTCTGAAATGAATTTTTCTCTTCACTATTTCAAAGGAGAGGCTCTGGTGTATTCTGCTTTAAAAGATTTGTCAAAGGTTTGGCAATTTCTGCGTAGTTAGGGATCCACTGTCTGCAATATTCTGTCATACCTAGGAAAGACCTAAGCTGTATCTGAGCAGTTGGACATGGGGCCTTAGATTTTGTATCAATATGAGATGGTAACACTTGCCTGCTACCCTGAGATATTAAATGACCAAGGTAACGTACCTGAGATGACCACAATTGTAGTTTTTCAGTAGATACTGTGTGCCCTTTCTTTGCAACAATAGTTAGAAAATGCAAGATATCTTGTTGACATTGCTGAAAGGAATGTGTTGTTATCAGTAAATCATTTACGTATTGTACTAACACAGACCCACCCGAAAATGTCACATTCTCCAAATCTTTTTTAAGAATTTGAGAAGATAATGAAGGAGATTCAGTATATCCTTGTGGCAACCATATCAAGGTATATTGCTGTCCCTGATAATTAAAAGCAAACAGAAACTGTCAGGGCGAATTGGTATAGAAAAGAATGCTGAACATAAATCTGTTACAGAAAAGTAACTAGCTGTAGGTGGTATGCAACTCAGTATTGTTGCTGGATTTGGAACAACAGGAAAAGTAGGCAGTGCTGCATTATTTACAGCCCTTAAGTCTTTTACAAGTCTGTAAGTATCCTTCTGTGGCTTTTTTACTGGAAAATAGGAGTATTACAAGGGCTTTTAGCTGGTATTATTTTTCCTTCCAAGAACCAACGAACAACGGACTGGACCAAGAAGTTTAATTGCAAATAACATAAAATAGACCACAATCGAAATAATAAGCGCTTTCGTTTGTCGCCTGCCAAACTTTTTCAAACAATTGATACATCACTTCCTGTAACTTAAATAGTATTTACCCGTGATGTAAGCAATGATGGTTAACTTAAAAAAAAATCCAATTTAAAAACTACAACAGTTAAATGAAAAATAAACATAAGATTCAATGATAAGCATAAAAATCAATCAGTTTGCACATGTCTTATAATTAACACTTCCATTGTTCAATAAGTATATATACTGTTGCACCAAGCATTTCATAACCACACAGACTCAAAACCTGAAGATCGTAAATATTGTGAAAAATAGAATAGAAATATTTGTTGATAATAATTTTTTATAAAATAATTGTTTTTAAGTGAATAATAATATCAATTTCGTAAGACCACTCTAAAAAGACCACTCTAAAAAGCTTTTGACCTGTCTATTTGTAACATTCATGTCCATAACATTGTAATTCACCGTGCGCGCTACCCTGTCAACTCAATTACCTAAAATCCATCAAATCATCAAATGAAACAAGATTTTTTGTTGTGTAAAATACTTACACTAAACATAAGTGTATATATATATATATATATATATATATATATATATATGTATGAATATATTGTTGTTTCATAACGCCTATTTTTAAACAACCTAGGCTTCCACATGTTAATTCATTAATTCATTTGTTGAAATCATAGGTGAAATGCGCTCACAGTATGTCAAAAATAGTGGTTGATAAAATACAGTATTACATAAAGTGAGCATATGTAAAATACATGAATGAAATTTAAAATTAAATCTAACGTGTATGTGTATGTTGATTGGCTTTTTCAACCTTACTCATATATTGTTCTACTGTATTATTCTTTAAAAGAAACGGAAAACTAAAATACTCGTATTAACAGTACACATTTCCCTCAACGAATAGTTGATATTGTAAATGGTTAAATCCGCTGTTCAACAAATATTATTTTTACCAACTTGTCAATTGCGTTGACACATGCTTGTATCGTTGTATATGTACTGCGAATGATTTTGTAAGATACTCGCATATAATGTATAATATACTGTAAGATAAATAAATACATAAATATAATAAAATATATAGAATGTAAAATTTAAACTTTAATAACGATAGTAAGTAGATAATAATAAATAGGTTGTAATTAATATACATATATTTAAATAGATATCCTTTACAATAATTTGTATTTATGTATAAATAAATTGTGGTTAATATAAATATGTATAAAAAGTATCATTTTACAATAATTCTTATTTATATTATATAAAATTGAATATGAAAAATATGTAAAAATGTATAAAAATGTAAGTGTTAAAACATACATAGGTGGTGTGTTAAGAAATGTGTTGGTTTACTTAATCAAATGATTACAACAATATTTGTTCTACTCTTACTATCTCGTGAGTGATTTCAACTTAGGTATACTAGCAATCGATGTGGAATTGTTCAAGCCTG
This sequence comes from Protopterus annectens, assembly GCF_019279795.1. NCBI lineage: Eukaryota > Metazoa > Chordata > Ceratodontiformes > Protopteridae > Protopterus > Protopterus annectens. The sequence goes on from NC_056726.1 coordinate 1,333,457,043, forward strand.
GCCAATTATGTGCATTCAATTTAAGTTGCCATTCAAGTTCAAGTTTTTCAAGTTTTAGTTGCCATGCACCACCCCTGATATCAAATTTTTGAACATCAAGGACTACAAATTTAAACTTGTGAGAAGTTTCTGTATTAACATGCTGTGCTAAAGCATTTAACTCATTGTGGTCACGTATAGCTCTGATGTGTTCGCCAATTCGTTCTTTAAATTTCATTTCCATTTTTCCTACGTAAAACATAGTGCAATTGCAACATAAGGCACAATATACGACCTTTTCGCTGTTGCAACAAGCCTTTTCTTTCAAATGACTTTTAATACCATTAATCAAAACTTCATTGGTTTCAAACAAATAAGAGCAATACTTACACTTACCACATCTAAAAGTCCTGCCATAACCTGTATTTGATTTTTGTTCTAGACAATTTTTCAAATTCATACCTTTTTTGTATACTATTGGTGGCGTTATATCAAAATAGCCATGTAATGATCTATCTGCTTGAATAAGCAACCAATTTTTCTTTATAATATTATTCATAGCCTCACTATCACAATTGTAAGTTGTAATAAAACTTTTGGTGAAACCTTTAGCATCTACTGTAGTTACTATTTTTTCATTATTGTTGGTAGATGTTAGCACAATGTTTCTATCATCTGTATCTACTGTACTTCTAGCCATTGTTTCATTAGATAATACAGGGGTGGCCTTTTTAATTAAAGGAATATAATATAAATTGTCACGTTTAGTTACAACTTCATACATAATACTGTTTATCAATTGATCTGGATAGCCTCTGTTCCTGAACATTTCACTTAAGTTCAAACATTCTTTTATAAAATCTTCTCTATTGCTGACCATTCTAGAGGCCCTAACAAATTGACCTTTCAACACCGCTCTTTTTTGGGAAAAAGGGTGACAACTGTTAAAATGCAACAAACTGTTACTATAGGTTGCTTTACGATATATTTTGGATGTAAGTTCTTTCAATCCGCCTTTGCATCCTACATTGGAACTATATGAAAAATTATGTGAGTTGGATTTTCATAATCTGGACATATTTAATTTCAAGAACAAAATATATAACTTGACACAAAATGAACTAAATACATTAAATATGATTATGGACACAGGAAATATTAGATTTATAAAGCCTGACAAGGGAGGTGGCATGACTATATTTAACATTCATGATTATAACAAAGCATTAGAAAATATTTTAAATAGTAACACATATGCACTGAGTTCAATTAATGAACTAAATGGTGCATATAAACGTATCAGAGGAAATATTTATGATCTATTTATTGAAGGTAATATAGACATTGACGAGTTTAATTACATGAATGTGGCTTATCCTAGGACACCAACTTTGTTTGGAGTCCCCAAAATTCACAAGGATTTACAAAAACTTCCTTTCAGGCCGATTGTAGATGCAGAGGGGTCCATAACTTACCCAATAGCAAAATTCATAGATACCAACTTAAAAACTTATATACTAACTGAAAAAATATATGTTGAAAGACTCATGGGATTTTCTGTCTATTATAGGGTCTATTGATTATAGTGAAAATGACATTTTGGTTACAATTGATGTTAAAGACTTGTATTCCGTTATTCCACATGAGATCGGAATGGAGTGGTTTAATTTATTCTTGTACGACAAGAGTTTAACCCAAGGAAGAATTAATTTATTTGATCAACTGTTAGATATTTGTTTAAGAAATAACTTTATAATTTTTAACAAAAATATTTATTTACAAATTGATGGGGTAGCAATGGGGTCCCCATGCGGGGGCCTTTATGCCAACACAGTAATGCACATGTGGGAGAAGAAATATATTTTTACATCACTATATTTTAAGTATTGTATGACCTATTTACGCTTTTTAGATTACATATTTATTTTGTGGTGTGGAAGTGTTGAAAAATTGGATGAATTTTTAGTATATATAAACTCAACAACAACCTTTTTAAAATTTACAGCAGTTATGAATTTTACCTCTATAGCTTACTTGGATGTGTTATTGGAAAAGGATACTATAAAAAAAGAATTTACATCCAAAATATATCGTAAAGCAACCTATAGTAACAGTTTGTTGCATTTTAACAGTTGTTACCCTTTTTCCCATAAAAGAGCAGTGTTGAAAGGTCAATTTGTTAGGGCCTCTAGAATGGTCAGCAATAGAGAAGATTTTATAAAAGAATGTTTGAACTTAAGTGAAATGTTCAGGAACAGAGGCTATCCAGATCCATTGATAAGCAGTATTATGTATGAAGTTGTAACTAAACGTGACAATTTATATTATATTCCTTTAATTAAAAAGGCCACCCCTGTATTATCTAATGAAACAATGGCGAGAAGTACAGTGGATACAGATGATAGAAACATTGTGCTAACATCTACCAACAATAATGAAAAAATAGTAACTACAGTAGATGCTAAAGGTTTGCAAGTTGGCAGGTACCTGCTGTAGTAACTGTCCAGTAACTGTCCATCATTTCTGTCTTGCTTTCAGCAGGCTGTTCCTCAGCTTCTGCTAAAACTGCCAATATATCCCCCTCTGATTCTGTTGGAACATTTAGATACACCCCTTTAGGGGTACAGTAAATGGTACAACCCAGCTTACATAACAAATCTCTTCCTAGTAGGTTTACTTGTGCAGTAATACTCAAAAGAAAAGAATGCTTTTCTTCGATCGGACCTAAAGAAATGGGGATGGGTTCTGAAACAGGGTAAGTAACCCTAGTTTTTGTAGCTCCAACTGCCTTTACTTTATGCCCTGATACTGGTATTTGACTATCTGAAGTAATTTTTAGCACTGACCTAGTGGCTCCAGTGTCCACCAGAAATGGGATTTTCTTTGAATTTATTTTCATCTTAACTTAGGGTCTGTTTTGATCTATTGGCAGTAGAGGGTTAAGATTCAGTTCTGTATTTTTTCCTTGACCTAGTTAGTATGGAGTTTCCTGACTCCTTCCAATCTGAGGTGGTGGTGGAGTTAAAACTGCATTATTATAATTTGGTTACCATTCAGTCCAAGTATCTTGGGCTCTTTGCATTTGCCTGTGTGGGCATTTCCCTCTCCAATGTCCTGCTTCTCCACAATTAAAGCAAAATGTGTTAAATGAAGCTGGAGGGGCACTACCAGCTCGTTGTTGCCCAACCAGTTTTACCTTGTTCCCCTCAACCAGCACTTTTACTAAATCCTCTAGTAATTCCTCTACCCCCCTCCCCTTTTTTTTTGCCTTTGTCTTGACTCCTTGGGTTTTTAGCTGCCTGATTTGTAACGTTTTCACATAATCTGACAAGGGTGGAAAGTGGGTTATTCTCTCAAGGGAGAAATATAATTCCATAGTTTTGGACTTGTTATCTGATAGTAATACTTATATGCACCTTCTCACAAACTCTAGGGCAGAATTCAATACTGCCTTATATGATCTTTTGGAAAAGGGTGAACACCTAGGATTTTTTACATCTGGGGATGTTAAAAGATTATTTATAAAAAATCCCAAGGATGCTAGATTTTTTATTATACCAAAAATACATAAAGATTTAAGAAATCCACCAGAGCATCCAATTGTTTCAGGGAAAGGTGCTTTTTCACAAAATGTTGGTATATTTTTGGATTCTGTATTAAAATGTCATTTGCAGAGAAATCCCTCACATGTTAAAAATACCAGGGAGGTTTGTGAATGTTTTAAAGGGATGATTTGGCAGGATGATTTCTATTGGTCCAGCGTAGATGTGAAATCCTTGTATACCTGCATTAGTATCATTTGGGGACTTGAAGCAGTCAGTAAACTTTTGGGAGAAGGACCATGGACACCTTTTATTGTATGCCTATTAGAATTCTGCCTTACACGTAATTATTTTGAATTCGAAAATAAATATTTTTTACAAAAGGATGGTACTGTGATGGGTGCTTGCTTTGCTCCGTCTTATGCTATTATTTTTATGGGATATTTTGAAAATTTGTTTGTTTATTCTAGCAGTTTTTTTCAGAATAATGTGGTCAAATATAAAAGATTTATTGATGACCTTTTATTTTTATGTAAAGGGGATCCTATGGAATTTGAGGGATTTATCTCTAGTTTAAAATACAACCCTTGTGGTTTAGATTTTATCTTTAATGTAGGTGGGAAAACAATTCAGTACTTAGATGTGGAGTTTTATGTAGGGATAGATGGGGAAATACAGTATAAACCCTTTCATAAGACCACTGCGGTCAATAATTTTTTACATGCGTCAAGTATGCATAGCTTCCATCTAAGTGAATCTTTACCCCTTGGGGAATTTAAATGTATAGCAGGTAATACTTCAGAAAAAGAGAAAATCAAAGTGGAATTTGATCAGATTTGTGAAAAATTAACTGCTAGAGGATATTCGGGGAAAAAATCAGCATAGATAGAGCTGAAGTAAAAAATGAGTTGGGGCTGGTTCATTATGGTTCATCCGATGAAGTTAATAGTTTTGTAGGCAGGAAAAGGGGAAAAGAAGTTAAGTATGGAAAAACAGAAGTTAATGAGAAAAATAATATATTTTTTGTGAATAGATTTTCAGCCTTTTCCCCTATACTAAGAAAAGTGGTTTTGGATTTGTGGCCTATTATTATTAATTATGAAACTTTGAAAGAAATTATCCCTAACAAAGTTATTTTCTCATATGGAAGATTTCAGAATTTAAAGGAGCTAGTGAGAAGTAAGGGCAGAAGAGAGAGGTTGTCCAGAGCAAGTGTCCATCCATGTGGCAGGTGTAAGGTATGTAATAATATTAAAAATTTAGATGGTACTCGAATCAATGGCATTTTATATAATGCCATTGATTATTTTGATTGTAATTCATTTGGGGTTATTTATATAATAGGGTGCAATTGTCCGGAAAGAAAATGGTATATAGGACAAACTAAGCATAAGGTGAAATTAAAAATAATGGAACATTTAGAAGATATTAGGAATGAGAGATTTGATAGTCCGGTGGCTAGTAATTTCCATAAACATCATGGAAGCATATTGAAAGATCTGATATTTAGTGATTTAGCCAAGCCTTATGGCTTGGGGGGGGGGGGGCAGATCATAGTTTTCAAAAGAGGTTAACAAATATGGAATCAAATTTTATTATCAATTTCAATACTTTGTATCCATATGGAATGAATTTAGAAGTATAAATATGTTCGTAATGAATGTTAGGGTACAAGAAAGTGAATATATGATGTGTATTAGGATGAAATGTAGGAATTTAGTTATTTTGTAATAAGTTTTATATGGCTTTAAAAAGCTTTTCTGAGAAAAAAATGTTAATTGATTAATGGATATCAATTAATTATATGATTGGTGGTGTATATATACTGGGTTCTGAGATTGTTAATTATTCCATTTGAAGACGAAGTCCAAGGTACCGGAATTGTAATAAAGAAATTTATATCCAGTTTGGCTGCTATTTTCGTATTTGGAGAAGTTTTATTTTTTAGAGGAGCTGTTCACGGCTATTTAGTGTGTTTTTGGTGATTTGTAACGTTAACAGCTTAGCTTATTCTTAGTATCCTTTTTTCATTTTTTTTTTATTTTCTGTACAGTGATTTGCAGCACATAATAAATACTCTTAAGTCCTTTCCTTGCCAGTCTATAAGCACCTGCTTTATTTGATTTTGTACAGGGGCTTGCAGACCCAGCACAAAGGCTGCTGCAATAGCTGGCTTAGCTTGCTCTTCTGGTTCTGGTGCTCCTGAATGTCTAGCAAATACTGTTTTAAGGTGACTCAAATAGTCTGCAGGGGCTTCCCCTTTGTTTTGTTTACATGGCTGTATTTAGGCCAGTCAGTCCTAACTTGACACACATCCATAATTTGGTTTAAAAATGCTGTTCATTTATCTGTTAATGCATTCCCTGTGAGAGTGAAATCTGTTATCTCAGCCTTTTCCACTAACAGCTTTCTTATTTCATCTGAAGTAACTACCCTCAGCAGTTGATTTAAATCTGTCAAAGTAGGATTGTAACATTCTGTTATAGTTTTTAATTCTTCTTTGAATTTTAATGGATCTTCTCTAATATTTTGAAAATTTTTAGATATAGTATGCAAATTAGCAGGGGTCGAAGGACGATGAACAAGTTCCCTATTGTTAGCCCCCAAAATTTTCCTGAGAGGTGCCAATAGATCCCCTCCAGAGGTTGTAATCTTTTGTTATACCCTGTCATGTGAGGGTGTATGGTGAGATACAGGAGTGTCAAATGCTAATGCCCTTGTTGGGGAAGTAGAAGCTATCTGAGAAGGCTAGGAAGAAGAACCCCCCTTGACCACAGATGCCTGTTTAGAAGATGAAGATTGAACAAGGGAACTGGTCTGAGATGTACGAGTATCACGCAAACTGGGTGTCCAGTGGACAGTAGACTGAAAGGTAGAGGTCTGAGAAACAGAGTCTTATACAGGAGGTACCCGATTATTACCCTCTTCAGAAGTTTCTGCTTTTTGGTCATCTTCAGTTTATTTCAAACCTGCTAAGACAGGATAAAGGGATCCCTTTTTACAGGTCTGTACTGCCTTTTTTACCTCTTTTACTTGTTGCAACTATTTCTTATTAACACCCTACAACCCTGTTAATGCTGACTCTTTTTCCCTTTTAAGTGCTTCACGTACCAAGAATAAAATTCTGTCATTTGTTCCCCACTTACTTTGCTTTTCTTTTCTTTCAAAATACCTTTCAGTGTCAGCAATTTATTCTTATAAGTTCCATTTAATGGAAATACCCCACCAGCACAATTCTTAGTAAGCTGAAACCAGTCATGTAAATATTTACAACTATCCTTCCCATAGTTAAAGTACACAAAATATGCAGGTGTTCCCTTTTCAGGGATTTGGTCCTATTTTTCTTATTTTATAAATAAATAATAATAAAAATGTTAGCTTTACCTTACAACTCCTGGATCCTGGCAGTTCCGAAGACAAAAAATAACTGTAGTAATCCACACACCATGCAGGGAGGGAAAGGTAGGAGTCTGTCGGCATGCAGGAACAGAGGAGAGGTTTCGATCAGCCTTTTCCCACAGCACCCCCTTGTTTTCATTCCAGAGCGAGTTCAAAAATTACAGCTCCAGCATTGCGGTCCAGATAATGGTGTGGATAGGTACTGTGTGCAGAACTGATCTTTCTTTTGGACTGTCTAATCGTACTTTCACACAATCACACTGTTAAGTCCCAGCTTGCTTTGGGCTCATGAATTTATTTTAACAATGCATACATCTACATCCTATCATGCAGTAGGCTCATAAATTTGTTTTAACAGTATACAGTCTACATCCCAATCATGCTTTGGGCTAATGAACTTGTTGTATAGTCTTCTTCACAATCATGCAGTGGGCTCATGAACTTGTTTTAACTTTAACTTTTTCTTTTCTTTCTCTCATACATTCATACATTGACAAAATAAAACATCTCTCATACTCCTTACCTTTCAATCCTGAGGGTACCGCCCTCGACACAAGGTGCCTACTTGTGTTAATTTGTCCTTTACTGTATGTACACATACATTTACTATACTCATTTACTGTGGGGTCCTCCCACTATTACTTGTATACCTTACAAACAACTCAGCCAAACAAATACACAGTCATGTACTTATACTACAGAGTCATGCACTTATACTGCAAACACAGTCATGCACTTACTGTACAAACACAGTCATGCACTTATACTACAAACACAGGCATGCACTTATTGTACAAACACAGTCAAGCACTTATACTACAAACACAGTCATGCATTTATTCTAGAAACAGATTAATGGACTTATTGTACAAACACAGTCATGCACTTAGTGTACAAACACAGTCATGCACTTAATGTACAAACAGAGTCATGCACTTATACTGCAAACACAGTCATGCACTTATACGACAAACACAGTCATGCACTTATAC
>NC_056726.1:1333465454-1333500609 GCF_019279795.1 Protopterus annectens
AAACCAAATTTTTTTAAAAAATTGGGCCCTTTAAAAAAGGGCCCCAAATTTTCCAAAAGCACCGCCACTGCCCTTCTATCCTTCAATGATACCATCAATAAAAACCATAATAACAACGCCCTCTCTTCCGCTCTTTTCATCGACCTGTCAAAGGCTTTTGATATGGTCAACCATCCCCTACTTATAAATACCCTTGAACTTCTTGCTCTTGATCCTCCAGCTATTCAATGGTTCAAATCTTACCTTAACAATAGGCAACAAGCAGTTCTCTGGCAAAATAAACTATTATCCCTCCTACCAGTCTCCATAGGAGTCCCCCAGGGCTCAATTCTGGGTCCCCTTCTTTTTTCACTATTTATCAACAACCTTCACATAGCAGTCCCAGAAGCCACCTGTATTCAATATGCCGATGATTCCACACTTATATGCTCTGCTAACTCCACCTCAGACCTCCACTACATAACCCAAAAAGTATTTAACATGGTTGAAGAATGGTTCCTAAAACGTTGCCTTCTTTTGAATGCCAAAAAAACTAAACTTCTACTATTTCCACCTACCAGTAGGTCCTCTCCTATTGATCTCTCTATTGTATCTAGCAAAGGCACCCTGATAACGCCTGAACAATCTACCAAACTTTTAGGAGTCACAATCGACAACAACCTCACCTATTATATAAACATTAACAACACCATACAAGCAGTGAACAGAAAAATTGGTTCCTTATACAGAATCAAACCTTTCCTTACTCCTCAGGCCAGAACCACCATTGCCCACTCTCACTTAATCTCTACACTTCTCTATGCTTCATCAATTTATACTAATCTAAAAAGAACTAACCTCCAAAAAATTTCTCATGCCTATAACATTATCGCCAGGTTTGCTACCAGCAATCCATACATGACACACCATTGTCTTAATCTTAAGCAGCTCAACTGGCTTGAATTACCTAGCTTGCTAACATTTTCCCAACTCATCATTGCTCACAAAATCTTTTATCAACCTAAAAATACTCCTATTCTTGCTAACCTTATCACCCCCTATACTAATCTAACTTCACTATGCTCTTCAAGTAGATTACTTGTTTGTACTACAAAGTCTAATAACTTGTCAGGTGATAGCATTTTCTCAAACACTGTTGGCAAACATTGGAACCTTCTACCTACAGACCTAACTCTACTACCATCTCTTTCTCTCTTTAAACTAAGACTCAAACTTCACCTAAAATCACACTGGTTGTGCCCCTGCACAAACCCTGACTAAATTGCTTCCTCTTTCACTTCTATCTTCCTACTTACTTGGGTCCACTTTCACCCTTTTACCCCTCTTATGTATATAACTGCTCTCCTATTTTTGCTTTCTAACTTTTTCTTTCTTCAAACTACTTCCACTTCAACCTTCCTATAATGCTCCTTTATACTAAGGTTTGCATATAATTGCAATGTCTACAAGTATATTATAGCTTTTTTAGTAGACTACCATTAAACGATTTTCATTATGCTACATTTACTAAGAGTAGTTCATCTTCTGTTCAAAAAAAAAAAAAAAAAAACTTTTTAATCAATTTTTTCTATATTTGTTTTGGTTTCAATGTTTTTATGTAACAATTACTACTGTTTATATTTGTTTCTGTAAATCCTCTATTAATCTTTTAATGTTTTTTTAATGTTAATCAGGAGCTTTTCTCCCCGGGCCTCTACTAAAAAAGGACATGTATCCAGTTAGACTAGCCCGGTCAACAAATGTAAAATAAAAAATAAAATAAATAAAAAAAATAAAAATATAGCAGAAGAACCACAAAACCCATTGACTAAAGCTATACCCACATTGTAATATATAGCAGAAGAACAACAAAACTCTTTAACTAAAGCTATCCCACATTGTAATATGTAGCAGAACAACAAAACTCTTTAACTAAAGCTGTACCCACATTGTAATATATAGCAGAAGAACCACAAAACTCTTGAACTAAAGCTGTACCCACATTGTAATATATAGCAGAAGAACCACAAAATGCTTGAACTAAAGCTGTACCCACATTGTAATATATAGCAGAAGAACCACAAAACTCTTGAACTAAAGCTGTACCCACATTGTAATATATAGCAGAAGAACAACAAAACTCTTGAACTAAAGCTGTACCCACATTGTAATATATAGCAGAAGAACAACAAAATGCTTTAACTAAAGCTGTACCCACATTGTAATATATAGCAGAAGAACAACAAAACTCTTTAACTAAAGCTGTACCCACATTGTAATATATAGCAGAAGAACCACAAAACTCTTGAACTAAAGCTGTACCCACATTGTAATATATAGCAGAAGAACCACAAAACTCTTTAACTAAAGCTGTACCCACATTGTAATATATAGCAGAAGAACCACAAAACTCTTTAACTAAAGCTGTACCCACATTGTAATATATAGCAGAAGAACCACAAAACTCTTTAACTAAAGCTGTACCCACATTGTAATATATAGCAGAAGAACCACAAAACTCTTTAACTAAAGCTGTACCCACATTGTAATATATAGCAGAAGAACAACAAAACTCTTTAACTAAAGCTGTACCCACATTGTAATATATAGCAGAAGAACCAAAACTCTTTAACTAAAGCTGTACCCACATTGTAATATATAGCAGAAGAACCACAAAACTCTTTAACTAAAGCTGTACCCACATTGTAATATATAGCAGAAGAACCACAAACTCTTTAACTAAAGCTGTACCCACATTGTAATATATAGCAGAAGAACCACAAAACTCTTTAACTAAAGCTGTACCCACATTGTAATATATAGCAGAAGAACCACAAAACTCTTTAACTAAAGCTGTACCCACATTGTAATATATAGCAGAAGAACCACAAAACTCTTTAACTAAAGCTGTACCCACATTGTAATATATAGCAGAAGAACAACAAAACTCTTTAACTAAAGCTGTACCCACATTGTAATATATAGCAGAAGAACCACAAAACTCTTTAACTAAAGCTGTACCCACATTGTAATATATAGCAGAAGAACAACAAAACTCTTTAACTAAAGCTGTACCCACATTGTAATATATAGCAGAAGAACCACAAAACTCTTTAACTAAAGCTGTACCCACATTGTAATATATATAGCAGAAGAACCACAAAACTCTTTAACTAAAGCTGTACCCACATTGTAATATATAGCAGAAGAACCACAAAACTCTTTAACTAAAGCTGTACCCACATTGTAATATATAGCAGAAGAACCACAAAACTCTTTAACTAAAGCTGTACCCACATTGTAATATATAGCAGAAGAACCACAAAACTCTTTAACTAAAGCTGTACCCACATTGTAATATATAGCAGAAGAACAACAAAACTCTTTAACTAAAGCTATACCCACATTGTAATATATAGCAGAACAACAAAACTCTTTAACTAAAGCTGTACCCACATTGTAATATATAGCAGAAGAACCACAAAACTCTTTAACTAAAGCTGTACCCACATTGTAATATATAGCAGAAGAACCACAAAACTCTTTAACTAAAGCTGTACCCACATTGTAATATATAGCAGAAGAACCACAAAACTCTTTAACTAAAGCTGTACCCACATTGTAATATATAGCAGAAGAACAACAAAACTCTTTAACTAAAGCTGTACCCACATTGTAATATATAGCAGAAGAACCACAAAACTCTTTAACTAAAGCTGTACCCACATTGTAATATATAGCAGAAGAACCACAAAACTCTTTAACTAAAGCTGTACCCACATTGTAATATATAGCAGAAGAACCACAAAACTCTTTAACTAAAGCTGTACCCACATTGTAATATATAGCAGAAGAACCACAAAACTCTTTAACTAAAGCTGTACCCACATTGTAATATATAGCAGAAGAACCACAAAACTCTTTAACTAAAGCTGTACCCACATTGTAATATATAGCAGAAGAACAACAAAACTCTTTAACTAAAGCTGTACCCACATTGTAATATATAGCAGAAGAACAACAAAACTCTTGAACTAAAGCTGTACCCACATTGTAATATATAGCAGAAGAACCACAAAACTCTTTAACTAAAGCTGTACCCACATTGTAATATATAGCAGAAGAACCACAAAACTCTTGAACTAAAGCTGTACCCACATTGTAATATATAGCAGAAGAACCACAAAACTCTTTAACTAAAGCTGTACCCACATTGTAATATATAGCAGAAGAACCACAAAACTTTTGAACTAAAGCTGTACCCACATTGTAATATATATAGAAGAACTACAAACTCTTTAACTAAAGCTGTACCCACATTGTAATATATAGCAGAAGAACCACAAAACTCTTTAACTAAAGCTGTACCCACATTGTAATATATAGCAGAAGAACCACAAAACTCTTTAACTAAAGCTGTACCCACATTGTAATATATAGCAGAAGAACCACAAAACTCTTGAACTAAAGCTGTACCCACATTGTAATATATAGCAGAAGAACCACAAAACTCTTTAACTAAAGCTGTACCCACATTGTAATATATAGCAGAAGAACCACAAAACTCTTTAACTAAAGCTGTACCCACATTGTAATATATAGCAGAACCACAAAACTCTTTAACTAAAGCTGTACCCACATTGTAATATATAGCAGAAGAACCACAAAACTCTTTAACTAAAGCTGTACCCACATTGTAATATATAGCAGAAGAACAACAAAACTCTTTAACTAAAGCTGTACCCACATTGTAATATATAGCAGAAGAACCACAAAACTCTTTAACTAAAGCTGTACCCACATTGTAATTGTAATATATAGCAGAAGAACCACAAAACTCTTTAACTAAAGCTGTACCCACATTGTAATATATAGCAGAAGAACCACAAAACTCTTTAACTAAAGCTGTACCCACATTGTAATATATAGCAGAAGAACCACAAAACTCTTTAACTAAAGCTGTACCCACATTGTAATATATAGCAGAAGAACCACAAAACTCTTTAACTAAAGCTGTACCCACATTGTAATATATAGCAGAAGAACCACAAAACTCTTTAACTAAAGCTGTACCCACATTGTAATATATAGCAGAAGAACCACAAAACTCTTTAACTAAAGCTGTACCCACATTGTAATATATAGCAGAAGAACCACAAAACTCTTTAACTAAAGCTGTACCCACATTGTAATATATAGCAGAAGAACCACAAAACTCTTTAACTAAAGCTGTACCCACATTGTAATATATAGCAGAAGAACCACAAAACTCTTTAACTAAAGCTGTACCCACATTGTAATATATAGCAGAAGAACCACAAAACTCTTTAACTAAAGCTGTACCCACATTGTAATATATAGCAGAAGAACCACAAAACTCTTTAACTAAAGCTGTACCCACATTGTAATATATAGCAGAAGAACCACAAAACTCTTTAACTAAAGCTGTACCCACATTGTAATATATAGCAGAAGAACCACAAAACTCTTTAACTAAAGCTGTACCCACATTGTAATATATAGCAGAAGAACCACAAAACTCTTTAACTAAAGCTGTACCCACATTGTAATATATAGCAGAAGAACCACAAAACTCTTTAACTAAAGCTGTACCCACATTGTAATATATAGCAGAAGAACCACAAAACTCTTTAACTAAAGCTGTACCCACATTGTAATATATAGCAGAAGAACCACAAAACTCTTTAACTAAAGCTGTACCCACATTGTAATATATAGCAGAAGAACCACAAAACTCTTTAACTAAAGCTGTACCCACATTGTAATATATAGCAGAAGAACCACAAAACTCTTTAACTAAAGCTGTACCCACATTGTAATATATAGCAGAAGAACCACAAAACTCTTTAACTAAAGCTGTACCCACATTGTAATATATAGCAGAAGAACCACAAAACTCTTTAACTAAAGCTGTACCCACATTGTAATATATAGCAGAAGAACCACAAAACTCTTTAACTAAAGCTGTACCCACATTGTAATATATAGCAGAAGAACCACAAAACTCTTTAACTAAAGCTGTACCCACATTGTAATATATAGCAGAAGAACCACAAAACTCTTTAACTAAAGCTGTACCCACATTGTAATATATAGCAGAAGAACCACAAAACTCTTTAACTAAAGCTGTACCCACATTGTAATATATAGCAGAAGAACCACAAAACTCTTTAACTAAAGCTGTACCCACATTGTAATATATAGCAGAAGAACAACAAAACTCTTTAACTAAAGCTGTACCCACATTGTAATATATAGCAGAAGAACCACAAAACTCTTTAACTAAAGCTGTACCCACATTGTAATATATAGCAGAAGAACAACAAAACTCTTTAACTAAAGCTGTACCCACATTGTAATATATAGCAGAAGAACCACAAAACTCTTTAACTAAAGCTGTACCCACATTGTAATATATAGCAGAAGAACCACAAAACTCTTTAACTAAAGCTGTACCCACATTGTAATATATAGCAGAAGAACAACAAAACTCTTTAACTAAAGCTGTACCCACATTGTAATATATAGCAGAAGAACCACAAAACTCTTTAACTAAAGCTGTACCCACATTGTAATATATAGCAGAAGAACCACAAAACTCTTTAACTAAAGCTGTACCCACATTGTAATATATAGCAGAAGAACCACAAAACTCTTTAACTAAAGCTGTACCCACATTGTAATATATAGCAGAAGAACAACAAAACTCTTTAACTAAAGCTGTACCCACATTGTAATATATAGCAGAAGAACCACAAAACTCTTTAACTAAAGCTGTACCCACATTGTAATATATAGCAGAAGAACAACAAAACTCTTTAACTAAAGCTGTACCCACATTGTAATATATAGCAGAAGAACAACAAAACTCTTTAACTAAAGCTGTACCCACATTGTAATATATAGCAGAAGAACAACAAAACTCTTTAACTAAAGCTGTACCCACATTGTAATATATAGCAGAAGAACAACAAAACTCTTTAACTAAAGCTGTACCCACATTGTAATATATAGCAGAAGAACAACAAAACTCTTTAACTAAAGCTGTACCCACATTGTAATATATAGCAGAAGAACCACAAAACTCTTTAACTAAAGCTGTACCCACATTGTAATATATAGCAGAAGAACCACAAAACTCTTTAACTAAAGCTGTACCCACATTGTAATATATAGCAGAAGAACCACAAAACTCTTTAACTAAAGCTGTACCCACATTGTAATATATAGCAGAAGAACCACAAAACTCTTTAACTAAAGCTGTACCCACATTGTAATATATAGCAGAAGAACCACAAAACTCTTTAACTAAAGCTGTACCCACATTGTAATATATAGCAGAAGAACAACAAAACTCTTTAACTAAAGCTGTACCCACATTGTAATATATAGCAGAAGAACCACAAAACTCTTTAACTAAAGCTGTACCCACATTGTAATATATAGCAGAAGAACCACAAAACTCTTTAACTAAAGCTGTACCCACATTGTAATATATAGCAGAAGAACCACAAAACTCTTTAACTAAAGCTGTACCCACATTGTAATATATAGCAGAAGAACCACAAAACTCTTTAACTAAAGCTGTACCCACATTGTAATATATAGCAGAAGAACAACAAAACTCTTTAACTAAAGCTGTACCCACATTGTAATATATAGCAGAAGAACCACAAAACTCTTTAACTAAAGCTGTACCCACATTGTAATATATAGCAGAAGAACCACAAAACTCTTTAACTAAAGCTGTACCCACATTGTAATATATAGCAGAAGAACCACAAAACTCTTTAACTAAAGCTGTACCCACATTGTAATATATAGCAGAAGAACCACAAAACTCTTTAACTAAAGCTGTACCCACATTGTAATATATAGCAGAAGAACCACAAAACTCTTTAACTAAAGCTGTACCCACATTGTAATATATAGCAGAAGAACCACAAAACTCTTTAACTAAAGCTGTACCCACATTGTAATATATAGCAGAAGAACCACAAAACTCTTGAACTAAAGCTGTATCCACATTGTAATATATAGCAGAAGAACCACAAAACTCTTAAACTAAAGCTGTATCCACATTGTAATATATAGCAGAACAACAAAACTCTTTAACTAAAGCTGTATCCACATTGTAATATATAGCAGAAGAACCACAAAACTCTTTAACTAAAGCTGTACCCACATTGTAATATATAGCAGAAGAACAACAAAACTCTTTAACTAAAGCTGTATCCACATTGTAATATATAGCAGAAGAACAACAAAACTCTTTAACTAAAGCTATACCCACATTGTAATATATAGCAGAACAACAACAAAACTCTTTAACTAAAGCTATACCCACATTGTAATATATAGCAGAGGAACCACAAAACCCGTTAACTAAAGCTGTACCCACATTGTAATATATAGCAGAAGAACCACAAAACCTGTTAACTAAAGCTGTACCCACATTGTAATATATAGCAGAAGAACCACAAAACTCTTTAACTAAAGCTGTACCCACATTGTAATATATAGCAGAAGAACCACAAAACTCTTGAACTAAAGCTGTACCCACATTGTAATATATAGCAGAAGAACCACAAAACTCTTGAACTAAAGCTGTACCCACATTGTAATATATAGCAGAACAACAACAAAACTCTTTAACTAAAGCTATACCCACATTGTAATATATAGCAGAAGAACCACAAAACCCGTTAACTAAAGCTGTACCCACATTGTAATATATAGCAGAAGAACCACAAAACTCTTTAACTAAAGCTGTACCCACATTGTAATATATAGCAGAAGAACCACAAAACTCTTTAACTAAAGCTATACCCACATTGTAATATATAGCAGAAGAACAACAAAACTCTTTAACTAAAGCTATACCCACATTGTAATATATAGCAGAAGAAACACAAAACTATTTAACTAAAGCTGAACACACATTGTAATATATAGCAGAAGAAGAACAAAGCTCTTGAACTAAAGTTGTATCCACATTGTAATATATAGCGGAAGAACTACAAAGCTCTTGAACTAAAGCTGTACCCACATTGTAATATATAGCAAAAGAACAACAAAGCTCTTGAACTAAAGCTGTACCCACATTGTAATATATAGCAGAAGAACAACAAAACTCTTTAACTAAAGCTATACCCACATTGTAATATATAGCAGAAGAACCACAAAACTCTTTAACTAAAGCTGTATCCACATTGTAATATATAGCAGAAGAACAACAAAACTCTTGAACTAAAGCTGTACCCACATTGTAATATATAGCAGAAGAACCACAAAACTCTTTAACTAAAGCTGTACCCACATTGTAATATATAGCAGAAGAACAACAAAACTCTTTAACTAAAGCTGTACCCACATTGTAATATATAGCAGAAGAACCACAAAACCCATTAACTAAAGCTGTACCCACATTGTAATATATAGCAGAAGAACCACAAAACCCATTAACTAAAGCTGTACCCACATTGTAATATATAGCAGAAGAACCACAAAACTCTTGAAATAAAGCTGTACCCACATTGTAATATATAGCAGAAGAACCACAAAACTCTTGAACTTAAGCTCTATCCACATTGTAATATGTAGCAGAACAACAAAACTCTTTAACTAAAGCTGTACCCACATTGTAATATATAGCAGAAGAACCACAAAACTTTTTCCTTTTACTCATCTTCTCCTTTCCCTCCCTCCTTCCTACGTCGTCAATATGCATGCACATGTATACAAATACAAATATGTGTATAAACAGACAAACAGTTAAAATGAGTCGAATCTGCTTAAGAACTCTAAGTAAATTACAAAAGCTGCAACAAAGTAGATGGCATAAATTCCAGTAGTCATTAAAGCATGTCATGTCATGTCATTAACACATTTCAGGAAAACATGAAGAGTAACGTGTAAACAAAATTGCATTAAAGTAATTTGAAGTCAAATATTAAACAAAATGAAACCTTGTTTCAAAGACTAGACTCTAGTAACATGTAAGCACTTTTTTTTAAAAAAAAAACTGCTATCTAAATGTTTTACATCTGCAAACTATATAACACTAATACACGTACAAGCAATCTATTATAATGAAAAGAAAGCTGAATTAGCTTTACTTTAAGTCGCCCCTTTCTATCCATTAAATAAGCTAACGATGAGTTACTTCCTATGTTAACGTACAATATATCTTGTAGAAATTAAGTCTTTATAAAGGGTTTTGTGAAGGTTTTACCTTTTTAGAAGGGGCAGGACAATGTACATCTTGTTGCTTAGTACGAGGAAGAGAAGGATACAGTTCCTACCATTCAAAAGGGACCGATGAGCTGAAGGTGACATCATGTTGCTCAAAGTAATTGCTCAAAGGTGCGTGAATCTATATGTCTGAGCTGTAGATGCTTCAGACAGCTCCAAACTTTCAGCAGAAATTGCAGGCAGAAGAGACAACATCTGAGGTTTCAGCTGTCTCGAGAGCCTCTCGAGACATTTCAGCAGTTCACCAAAGCCTTCTTTTCCTCAAGCCAAGGCACTGAAGGGGAAAAAAGAGAAAAAAGAAAAAATGGAGAGAGAAATGGGAAAATAAACAACTTTTTAAACCACCATGCCTGCAAGTCCAGTATAAACCCAAAGCCACCAACAAACAGGGCTTAACCAAACCATCACAGTGATACACAACAAAACGTCCAAAAATAACATCAACCCCAAGCAGACAACAAGAAAAACAACCATATTATCACAAAAGAAATAAGGATTATGCTTCCCAGTACTACAAATAAACACACAGACTCAATTGCTTTAACTGAAGCAGAAATCAGGCAGAAACACGGCAGTGAGACAACAGAAAAAAATCATCAACAGCTCCTGTAACACACAATTCCTACAGCCATTCAGAGACATATAACTAAAACTTATAATCAAAAGGGCATAAAGACTATGGGAAGAACAAACTTAAAACAATTAGCACCTGCACTAGTTTAACTAAATAAAGAGTAAAGACAGCCAAAGCAACTCTTAGAATACAGTAAAATCAAAATATAGCTACTTATTATCAATGAAAGAAAACAAAATTAAACTAGTGCATTTATTGTAGTCAGAAATATATGCAAAACAGAAACAATAAATTGATTTTATGTCCTTTAGTATATAGAATATATTATAGTGTTAGTTTAGATAGGATATAGACTATATGGATTAATAATGAAAGCTAAGGCTAAAACAACTAAATACTATTATTAAAGTTATAGAATAATACAAGATACTAATAGCTAATATAAATCAATGGAAACACAAGCTAGAACCACTATACAATAACAAATATAACACTCACCTGTTGAACCATTTTCATTTTCCTTGACTACTGAGTCATGAGAAAAATCATCTGTGAAGAAAAAAAATAAAAAATATCAATTCCTTGATGCAGAAAGTAATTTTTTGAGCTTCTTCTTGTGTTCTACTATTTTCCGGGTGTTATTTTCAGCAATTCTCTTAATGCTTTGACTAGTCCAGTCTAGTTCATCTATTTTTTCCAGTATTTTGTTTGATTTTATATATTTGATAGCTGTGTCTAGTTCCTCAAATATTTTTGGACCATGTTGAAGGAAGATTCTCGACCTTGCTGGAAAAAGCAGGTGAGGCTTTATTTGTGCTTTTTTAAGTTCTTTAAGTAATAGTAAAAATTGCTTCCTTTTAGTTAAAACAGTAGTAGAGTAGTCATTGTCGAAATGTATGGTGTTATCTTTGTATTTGATAGGTGACATAGACCAAGCAGTTTTCAAAACTATTTCTTTATCATGAGTAGATAAAAATTTAACTATTACTGATTTTGTGGAGTTGCTTCTGGTAGTTTTGGACATAGACAAGGACATGTGGGCTCTTTCTATACCAAAAGAAAGTGCTTCAGGTAGTTGTAAAACTTCAGGAATCCATGAGGTTAAGAATTTCTCTATATTATTTTCTTCTATATTGTCAGGTAACCCAAATATTCTGATGTTATTTCTATGAGATCTATTTTCTAGATCATCTATTTTTCATTGAAGCAGAGTATTTTGTTTTAGAAGAAATTCTAAATTATGTTCATTTTGTTGCATTCTAGTATCCATGCTGCTTAGAGATGATTCAATACCAGTAATTTGTTTCTTCTGCTGTTTAAGATCTTGATGTAAAGTTTCCATTTGGTGAGAAGTAGTTTCTTTAAAAGCATCAATCTTCATGTCCATTTTGTCAGTTTTTGTTGCTAGTCCCTGAATAGTGGTTAAAAGAGTTTGAAACTTTTTTATTGCTGAGTCTGGATGAGAGGATTTTGTGAAGCTCATGCTGGTAGCAAATGCCAGAAGCTAATCTCTTAATATTTGACAGGAAAAATTTAAAAAAACTTAAAAAATATTATAATACTAACTAACTAGACTATTAGAAGAAACCAAATATATATAAAAAATTGTTTTAATTAGTTAAAATAAAAAAATCCTGTCAGAAAAGATATGATAAGGCAGAGCTGGAAGAAAGTGCTGCTACTCAAGGCTCATGCTAAACCATACCCCCTTCAGTTTGCTTTTTGACAAATCTCTTATGTTGGAAGATTTGTGTTTGCATCATTGCCGAAAAAAGGCACAATGGGGGAGGCAATATCCTTAACCAGGATCAAGAATCCCAGTGGTGACAGGTGGAAGCCATCTCTGGCAAAGCATAGAGGCCTGTCAACCAGGACATCCCAAGCAGACAGATACTAGATCCACTT
This sequence comes from Protopterus annectens, assembly GCF_019279795.1. Classification (NCBI taxonomy): domain Eukaryota; kingdom Metazoa; phylum Chordata; order Ceratodontiformes; family Protopteridae; genus Protopterus; species Protopterus annectens. Next base: position 1,333,478,188 of record NC_056726.1, read on the forward strand.
GGAATGACACCAGAAACTAAGCCAATTGTTGAAGTAACTTATTTTTTGTTAGTATTGTGGCATTATTCTTGGTGAAGGTAGGATGCTGCTTAGGGCTAGGGTCATACCTGCCTGTGACACATACTATGAGAACTCAATCATATCTCTCTTCATATAGTATAGGTGGTACATCTCAAGTCATTCACACCAATGTGGACAATGACAGAGTCATACTTGTACTTGTTGTGGAGAGAATTAAGTGCATGTATGATGTAGCAGATTCTGGCCCTAGACAGACAACTGACCGTGACCTTTCCTTGTTCAGCCTGATGGGGGGGCATTGGTGGGTCTCACAACTGAGTCGTCAATGACTAGTATGTTTGGTTTATTGTTATGCTTTTTGTGCTGTGTTAGTTTATTGTTTTGCCTTATTGGCTGTATTTGTGAGACACTGGTGTGTTGTCTGCTGTGTGTGATGTGTTTGGTGTTGTGTGTGCAATGTTGCTGAGTGTGTTTTGGATGTCTCTGCTGTTTAGGTAAGTTTTTATTGAGGACCTCTACATAGGTGAGTGTGTGTTGTGCTTGGCTATGTGATGTGAGTGGTGTGGTGTTTGTGCTGGCAATCTCCTCTTTGTCAGGAGTACTGATGGTGAATGAGAGCATGGATTCCAGGTTATTAATGTAGATGCATTCTCGCAAGTAGAAGAATTATGTGCTAGGAGAAGAGGGCTGTCAATAAACATGAGGCAGTTGCTACACTGTCTCAGTATGCCCATGTTGACCAAACTGGCAGGAGAAATTGATGGGAATTGTCCAGACATAGTGTTCCAAATACTTGGGCAGATTTATGGAGAGAGGGTTTTGCTAAGGGTTTGTCCACAAGAGTGTAGACTACAAAATCCTTCTTAAATGTAAAGTAACTGGCCTGAAGCACAAGTGCTAAAACCAAAACTAATATGCTTAGAATAACAGATACATGTTATCAGAATACTAACAAGCAGTAATAAATGCAGCAGTATAAAATTATTTATTTATTTGTTGACTATTGTTGACTGGGAAAGTCCATTGGGCCAAAGGACCCATTGTCAGTAGAGGCCCGGGAAGAAAAGCTCCGAACGATTACAGAAATGTTTATATAACATCAGGTTAAGTGTAATAGTCAAGAAAAGGTCTTACATATTACAACTGAAGCAGAGATACAAAATACTTACAAACTGCAGCAGAGATATACAAAGCTCTTTCAATCCAGTGTGCTAATGTTTAAGTAATTCTTATACAGTCACAGAAGTAAAATAGAAGAAAAAAGTAGAGAAGAAGACAAAATAAAATAGAGGATAATTGGTTGATATATTAAAGGTTGTAAACTATTAGTTGGATGTTGTTGCCAAAAATATATTTAAGGTGCTTTAATCGTGATTATAAGCACTTGGACAGTTAAGAGCACACAGCAAAAATAACGTAATAAAGCAGGAAGAACATAATTTCAGTAAAAGCAACTGAATAAACTGCAATTTTTTTTTTTTTTTTTAGTGGAGAGAGACGAAACAGTAGATAGTTCAAGATTAAATGCTCTCTCTGTACTCAGAAGACTGAGCTGATGAGATGGGACTGGGAAGAGTGTCCAAAGTCAAAGAACCAAGGGGGTAGTCCTTCCCAAATGATGTCACTGTACTCAGTTGAGTGAACAAATGAAATGGGACGAGTGACCAAAATCAAATTTACAGCAGGGGCGGGCAATCCCAAAGCCACAAAGTTTAAGAGTATGACAACACTTGGGTAGGAAAAACAAACAATGCAGACAGACAGATGCCAACAATAAACAATGAAGTAAATATATAAATGCAGTACAGTTTTGTTTGGCAGTTTTTAATATGTTTGTACTAAACTTTCAGGAAACTCAGTTTAGAATGTAAAGTTGATTTCCTTTCAAATATGAAAAATGCATTTATTTTATTGCGCTTTATTTTATTTATTTGACATTCGTTTATTGGGAAAATCCATCTGGGCAAAACTCAGTTTTAGCTAAGACTTCGGAGAAAAAAATCCACAATTAAATCAATTTTACTGTCAGATAAAACATCATATATGCATAACAAAACAATATTTACAGAAGTCATATACAACGTATGAAAATAAGGCATGAGCACTGTCCCTCGTCTTGTGTATATTCAATAAGACAATGAGGCTGGGTGTTCATTTAAGTTGTTTATTACACATAAACATCGGATGGAGAACAGTAACATTAAACTAAACAAACTAAGTCACTGACTACTACACACATGCATGCTTATACCTCGGCTGATCACTACAAAATGGCACTCTTGCTTGCACATGGTCAGTACTTATATTCACGTGCTCAATGACTGGAATGGCTCTTAAAGGAACATACACACTGTGATCTACATCCTCCCTTTGTGACTAGTTGGTCATGCAAATAAACAATGACAATGATATCAGCATGCAAATTGCAAATTATACAAATATATACAAATAACAATCATGTCCAAGTTGTTGTGTATTCGAGAGTAGGTCTCGAGATACGACATGACCTCATAATATAATAATTAGAACTGAGCTTAGCAACAAGGACAGTCACTGGGGAATGTCCTTCTTGAGGATTCTCAGAGAAAGTTTCAGGAAGAGGAACAGGCAATGAAATGTTCTCTGGAACAGGAACATTGGACAAATCACTCTGAGAATTAGAGTCTGTTACAGGCAAAATGTTGCAACACTAGCTCAGACACCAGCAATAAATGTTTCCAATTCCACCTGAATTCCATGCCTTGTGACTCAATAATGTACAATCATGGTTCCTCACACAAATGTTTCACAAGTCCAACTCAGTGAAATTCCTTTGCTGTCTGCATCCTCACTATCTCTCCTTCCTTTGTCATAGTAAGACTTTTGGGACAAATGCTTTTTGAGGAGCTCAGCTTTTACTGCTTTGTTATTTTTAGCACTTCAAACCAACAAATTCTTACTGATTAGCAGTGTGGTTCTGGTTTGTCTTGACATTAACCTCTGGGCAGATAAACCAAGAAGATTGTTGTGAGGTATGTTTCTGAGATTAAGCAGATTTAGAAAAACATTTGTATTGTCACATTTAGACTTTTCCAACAGTGGTTTTGCACTCTGAACTGCACGTTCAGCCATTTGATTGTGGGTATTCAAGACTACTCATAACAAGAAGAATGTCCTATGCTTCAGCAAATCTTTTGAACTGCTGAGTTGTAAACTGTGCACCATTGTCAGAAATGACTTTATGTGGACTACCATGGACAGAAAAATGTCTTTTCAATTTAGTAATGACAGTATTAGATATGAGATTAGGAAGTAGGTCAATCTCAAAGCTATTTGAATAAGAGACAACTAAGTAATGTTGACCATTCCATTCGAAAATGTCTGTAGCTACTGTCGACCAAGGTAGTTCAGGAATCTGGCTTAGCTGAAGTGGTTCTTCTTGTTAATGCAGTTTGGTACTATTACAAATAGAACAAGCTGAAAGTTCTTTTTCAATATCTTTTGACATAGAAGACCAAAATATTAGTCCTCTCACCCTTCTTTTGGTAGAATCAGTTCCTGGATAGCCATGATGCAGGATTTTAATATACTCTTGTTGCAAGGATTTTAGAACAATCACATTGGACCTTTCATGATGATACCATCTTCCATAAAACTCTCATCTTTGTAAGGAAAGTACTGCTACACATCTGGTGGTAAACAAGATTGCTTTGACTGCTATCCTCGACTGATAAAGTGGTTGAACTTCTGTAGAATTGGATCTGAAGCTGTGTGAGTTTTGAGCTCATCAAGATATGTGGAAGAAAAATGTCTCATTTCCATGACTTCAAAATCAGGTTACTCATTTTTATGCTGTTCAGTGTTTTTTCTGGGTGATCTGGATAAAGTATCTGCAAGATAAAGAAGATTGCCTTCGGTATAAACCAAATAAAAATTGTGCGTTTGCAATTTCATAGGTTCATAGGTTGATTGGATGATACTAGGCTATTGACCCGGAGGCCCTTATAAGCCTTACCAGGAATTTCACCCATGTTCCCACAAAGTCATCACCTGTTTTCCATGTCCAGCAGGGACACAGGTGGGATCCCATATTTTCTGTTTCCCACCCAGTCATCCAAGATCCTCTTAAAGAGGGCTAGTGAAGTACTCTGCTTGACATGGAGAGAAAGTTTTTTCCACAGATGGGGGAGGTGTTGGGACACAAATCTATCCAGCCAACAAGTTCTATTAATGCCACAGACCAAGATGAGACCTTGTGTGTGGGTTGTGTGAGTGGAGTTTGAATATGCAACAACTCCATCAAGGCTGAGTTTGAGACGGCCTTGTATGCCAAACACAGGTCACCTCTGAGCAGTCTATATGAGACTGAGAAGATGGACAGAGCTTTTAGCCTATATGTATAGGATAGGTGTTTGAGACCCTGGATTTTCCTGGTCATGAACCTCTGTGGTCTCTCCAATTGTTGCATGTGCTTGGCAAGGTACATGCTGAAAGGGGCATTGTACTCAATAATGGGTCTGATAAGAGAGGAGTACAGAGATGTTATGACCTCCTTGCTCCTGGATGAAATACCCTTCCTTATGAGGTGGGCTATGTAGAAAGCCTTCCTTACAATGGAGGCAACATGGTGGCCAAATGTCAGGTCGCTATCTATCTGGGTGCCCAAGTTCCACACGACTGATTGCATGTTTTGTACATTGTTATTAGTGTGATAATTAGTGGGGACACCATTTTCCGCAAATGGGGATGATGATGCATTTATTGGCATTTAGTTTGAGCCCATGCTTCTGGCACCAGCCATTAGTTTGGTTAAGGCCCTCTTGGAAGATGTTCACATCACTAGGGGAATTTATGACAGTGCCCAGCTTGCAGTCATCTGCAAATTTAGTCAGCCACAGACCACTGGTTTTGGCTTGCACCTCAGAAAAGTATATCCCAAACAGTAGAGACCCAAAGACTGATCCTTGGGGTACACCACCTGTTATGAGTCTACTACTAGAGGTGGCTTCTCCTGTTTTGACTAGGTGGGTTCTATTAGTGAGTCAGTTAGCTGCTCATCTGGTAACATATGGGTTGATGCCGAGCTGAGAGAATGTATCTATTATGCCCAAGTGAGGAATAGGGCCAAAGACTTTGGCTAGGTCAAGGTAGGTGGTGTGCACTGTCTTGCCCTCATCCATGGCTTTGGTGATTGTTTCAAAGAAGGCAACCAAGTTTAACAGGCATGATCTCCCTTTGAAAAAAACAACCTGTATGGGATCAAGCATTTGGAGGCTGCCAATGTCCTTGTTTATAAGGTCCATGATAATGTGTTCCATGGCCTTGCAGATCAGGCTAGTTAAGCTGATTAGCCTATAATTGCCTGGGTTAGTGGACACTCCACCTTTATGCAGAGGGATGACAGCAGCTGTCATCCATTCTGCTGGGATGAGGCCAGTACGCAGGCTTTGGTTGAATAGGGTGCCTAGTGGTGCTGAGAGCTCTTACCTGAGTTCATGTAAGACACAGCCAGGTATGTTGGGTCCCATGGAGGCTGTATTTTCTGCCTTTGACAGGGCATTAATAACCTGCTCCCTAATGATGAGGGGAGGGGGCACATGCTGGGGATGTCCTGGCTTACTGATGGGGGGGACAATGGGGGTGACATTTTCACTGAATTTTTCTGCCAGCAGGTTGGCTATATCTATGGCATTTGTGTATGTGATATTCTTGACCACCAATTCAGAACAGATTTGGGAGTTACCTATGAGATTGTAGACATATGTGAAGAAGGCCTTGTGATTGTTCTTAGTGGATGTGGCCAATATGGACTCAAAGTTAACTTTGGAAAATTTCACCAGTGGCCTTATTTGTTTGTTCTGACAAAGGAGAGATTGCTTCCTACTTGACACCTGCTCCTTCCTGGTCCTGGACAGCAATTTTGTTCATTTTATTATAGAGTCTGTTTATTGCTGCTGTCCACCAGACAGGTTTACTCTTCCTTGAGGAAGATGATTTGGTCCTGTCAGGTATTGCTGAGTCCATGCAGCTATATAGGTGCTTATATAGTTTCTTGGTGTAGGCTTGAACATTTGTGCTTGATTCAACTGAAGGGATGGTGGCTGTGAAGCTGCTTATACCTGCTCTCAGGAGGTTGCAGTCAGCTTTGGAAACGTTTTTTAGTTCAACCCTGGCAAGGTGGGGTCAGGGGAGATGGTGACTTCAAAAGTGATTTCTTTATGATCAGATCTTACCAAGGAGGATGACACTGTAGGGGAGCTATAGTGGCTACTTATGTTGGTTAGTACCAGGTCCAGGATATTTTCACCTCTTGTGGGGGTGTCAACCAGCTGATCCAATGCATTGGCACTGACGAAGTTGAGGAATCTCTGGGCATTCGTGTTTGAGCTAAAATAGGTCTTCCACTCTATGGTTGGGTAGTTAAAGTCACCCAGGATCAAGGTAGAGGGGTGAATCTTGATAGATTCAAGTAAGTCCAGATAGGTAGAGTGGGCCTCCTGAGTCATGGTTGGGGCCTGTAGCTAGCTATGATTTGAATAGGTGTTTTGTCAATAGTTAACTGCACCTGGAGTGTCTCCTTTGTGTCATACTGTTTGACAAGCCTGGAGGTGTATATGTCTGTGATAAATATTGAAACTCCACCTCATTTGGCTTTGTAGCCCTCTGCTTGGGGTCTTAAAGTATGGCAGGACAAGTAACCTGGTAAGGCTGGGGTGCTTTCCACAGCACTGAACCAGGTTTCAGTGAATGCACAAATGTCAGCATCTCCCAGGGTGAGGAATGCCTGCAATGAGTGCAGTTTCATGTTAAAACTCCTAGCATTTAGCAGCATGACCTTTACATTTTCTTTAGAAGAAATTTTCACGTTGGTAATTTTGTCCTCATGACTTTGCCTAAAAAAGCAAAGGAGGTAAGAGCCTTTACCAGAAGCCTGAAGCCCAGAAGAGACAGATGAAGGCCATCTCTGGCAAAGCATCGTGGTTTGTCAATCATGTCCTCCCAGGCTGTCAGGTACTGGGTCCCTTGGAATGATACCAGAAGCTAAGCCAGTTGTTAAACTCAATCATTTTCTATTTGTACTGAGGCATCATTCTGGGCAACGGTAGGATGCTGCTTAAGGCTAGGGACATACCTGCCCGGAACTCATATTCAGTGAGCTCAATCTTGTCTCTATTCATATAGTCCAGAGGGGTACATCTCAAGTCATTCACACCAACATAGACTCTGACAGAGTCATAACAGTACCTGTTTTTGAGAGACTTGAGTGCATGAGTGATATGGTGGATTCTAGCACCTGACAAGCTACTTACCATGACTTTCCTCTTGTCTAGCCTGTTCAGGGGCATATCTGTGTGTCTCACAATAGAGTCGCCTATGACTAGTATGTTGGGTTTGTGGCTGGGCCATAGACTCTGTCTGATACAGGCATGTAAGCTATGTTTGGTGCTTGGTGCGATGGGCTGTGATGTGTGTGTGTGCTTTTGCCTAGGATGTCTCCTTTGTTTAGGTATGTTTTTGTTGAGAACCTCCACATATGCAAGAATGTACTGTACAGCTGTGGGAGGTGTTAGAGGTGTGGTGCTTATGGTGTTTGTGCAGACAACCTTCTCAGTGCCAGATGCACTGGCTTGTGATTGAGACAGCAAGGATTCTAGGTTCTTAATGTAATTGCATCTCTCACATATTGTGTTCCTAGGTGGTAGAAGAAGAGGATTGTCTGTGTACATGAAGCAGTTGCTACATTGTCTCAGGATGCCCATATCAACAAGACTAACAGGAGAAACCACAGGAAATTGTCCTTCCATCGTTGTCAGAATCTGTGGAAGAGAGGTAAAGGATGGTAGAGTAGGTACTGTTACAACAGAGTACCTATAGGTGTGAGTAGGGCTGGATAAAATTACAGACGTTGCAAGGGAGGGTGTCAGTTACACAGGAGTGCTGGTAAGGGAAAAAATGCAACTGAGATACATTGCAGTGGGTTAAAACAGTGCAGCAGCAGTGCGCAATGAGCAAATGCAACACCCTGCAAACACAAGGTATAAATACCAGAAAATATGGAAGAATCCAGAAGCTCGAATTACTACCCAATCCTGCTAGCCCCTGCTCTTTCAACCAATCACTCATGCTAGAGAAGGTCAGGCAACCCTGTTACTCTCACTAACAAACAAGAAGCTACCAGCAGAGGATGGCTGCCAGAAATACAGGAAACTCAACAAGCAAAATAACCAGGCCTGGGTAACAGCAGGCCTCTATCCAAACTATACTACCTGAGTAGAACACAGAAACCTCACAAAAATGCACAGAAAAGTAAAGATAGAGCATTCACAAACAGAAAATACAACTCTCAGCATGAAAAAGCAGTTTACAGTTAAGTAATTCAATAAAAATGCAATTACAGTAATGAAACAGTATTGATCAATGAAAATACAGTTAAGACAGTATAAAACAGTACAAAAATGCAGTAAAACAGTAAAAAAAGCTTTATAACAGTGCAACATGTAGAAAATTAGCTGTATAGCACAACTAAATGTTAAGAAGTGTAATTCAATTAAATAAATGTAAGAAAAAAACTTATTCTGCTCTTGGAGCCTCAGGGAATTTCTGCTTTGTCACAATGATGAATCACCACTCCTCAGCCTGGTAAAAACAAGCACAGACCCCTGCAGATATAGGGTTTAAATACCAGAAAAGTTGGAATAATCTAGAAGCTCAAATTACTGCCCAGTCCTACTAGCTCCTGCTCTTTCAACCAATCAGTCGTGCTAGAGAAGGTCAGGCAATCCTGTTACTCTCACTAACAGCAAAGACAAGACACTACCAACAGAAGATTGCTGCCAAAAACATAGGAAACTCAACACGCAAAACAACCAGGCCTGGATAACAGCAGGCTTCTAGCCAGACTATGGTAACTGACTAGAACACAAAAATCACACAAAATGCACAGAAAAGCACAGATAGAGCACTCACAAACAAAAAATACAACCCACAGTATGAAAAGTAATTCAATAAAAATGCAATTACAGTATTTGAACACTAGCTAGCAATGAAAATACAGTTAAAACAGTATAAAACAGTACAATAATGCAGTGATACAGTAAAAAAGCTTTATAACAGTGCAAAATGTAGTAGATTAGCCATATAACACAACTATAAATGTTAAGAAGTGCAATTCAATTAAATAAATGTAAGAAAAAAATATTCTGTTATTAGAGCCTCAGGGATTTTTTGCTTTGTCACAGTGATAAATCACGAGTCCTCAGCTTGGTAAACATCATACATTGCAATCTTGCAGGAGCTGTGTGCATAGGCTTTTTCAAAATAGTGACCAAAGGTTTGTGGTAATTCTCAATATGAATAGGTCGGCCATAAATATAATCATGGAACAAGGAACATGCAAACACAATTGCCAAAAGCTCTTTCTCTTTCTGAGCATCCTGCATCTCAGTTTACGTTTGCGTTCTGGATGCATAGGCTACTGGTCTGCCCTCTTGAAGAATGACTGCACCAAGACCAAACTTCAAAGCATCACAAGAAAGAGTTACAAGTTTGCGAACATCATAATATCTTAAAGTGGGTGGACTGACACCTCTCTGTTTCAGGACATTAAATGCTCTTTGATGTTGCTTTGAACAGGATTACATCTTTGAGTGTCCACTCTCTTTCTCTTTCTCTTTCTCTCAAATGTGGAATGAACTTGCCAAAATAGTTGACCATGCCAAGAAAATGTTGTAAGGAAGTAACATTGTCTGGAGCTGGAATCTCAAGAATTCCAGTTTGCTTGGAAGGATCTGGTCATAAGCCTGAACTAGTAAACAAATGACCCACATAAGTAACTTCTTATAGCCTGGACTTGCATTTCTGTGGATTTAATGTAAGATTCACTTCATGAGCATGTTCCAAAAATTTCCTGAGGTTTCTATCATGTTCAACTTACCATTGCCTCCTACAAGAATATGCTTTACTATAATAGCACATGGATAGCCAGAAAAATATTTGCTCCGTTGCACACTGAAATACTTCACTGGCATAATTTATCCCAAATGCTTAGCAATGAAGATTTTCGGTCAAGCAAGATTTGCCAAAATTAACTTTTTGCATCTAAGACAGAAAAAATGGTGGCATTTGGCATAAGAGCAGCAACTTCTTTGACTGTACACATTGGATGATGAGGTCATTTTAGTGCTTTGTTAAAGTCTCTTGGATCAATACATATTCTAATATCATCTGAGCTTTTCTTATTAGCTACCAGCATGGAGGATACCCATTCAGTTTGTTCTTCTACTGGACAAATTACACCTAGATGCACCATTCTGTCTAGTTCATAGGTTCATAGGTTCATAGATTAGTACTTCTAACTGTGTCCTTATGCAGCCATTTTATAAGCCTAATCCCCTCCCCCATTAGAAAGAACTGTACCTCCTTGTGTTGTAAGGCAAACACCTTAACCATTAGGCCACCCTCCCAACCCAGCTTTGACTCTGCCTTGCAAGGCTACTGGAACTTTCTGTGGTGGTCTGACAAATGGGCTTACCTCATGGTCTAAGTTCATGAAGTACACAACTGGGAGTTTGCCTAACTTGTCTTCAAAAAGATCAGCGTAATCAGAAAAAATATTTTGTGCAAAATGTTCATTGCTATATGAGCTTACATGGTGGACTTCTGCATTAAATGAAAGCAGCCCCATTTTCAAACTGTATTTGAGGCCTAACAATGACTGCCTGTGTCTGTTGACTATGTTAAAATTGCAAGTCATAGATGGTCCCACCAGAATGACATGAAAGCACTACTGAGCCTTCAGTTTGAATTTCTTCACCACCATAAGCAACAAGCTTTGCACATTTTGCCAGATCAAGCTTCTCACCAGCACTTACTTTGGCAAACATTTCTAAGAACATAACATTGCACTTTGAACCAATATCAACTTTGAGCTCTACATGTCTCCCATTGATCAGAATATTACAAAATACGTCATTCTTTGCACTCAAATGTACTGCATTGACAGTTTCACCAAGCACAGATACATCATCAACATAAAAAGTAGGGTTGCAGCTTTCTAGTTGATCGACTTGCTTCTTTGAATGCTCTTTTTAATAAAAGAATGAGCATCATTTGATTTGCAGAACCTTTTGAAATGATTCCACTTTTTATATGAGTGGCACTGCTGACCAAAAGCTATGTACTTTCCTCTTTTAGGTTCATGATTTCCACCACAATTAATGACAGTTGACTATATGACTATGTGGGGCCACATTCTTTAATTATTCTGAGTCACCCCTGTACTTCACTGAGCATGCTCTCAATTTTGTTGGAGCTGCCCTGGAATTTGCTAGAAAGGCTCTGGGTTTAACTGAAGCAGTTACACCCTTAGGCCTGTATCTTTTAACCATGTGCTGCATACTATCAGCATTAGCACTTGAAGGCACTGCAAGCATGATTTTCTCATTTGTAAGCATATTTGTGTGCTTCTGTGTGAACTCATTTATCTGACAAATATCTATAGCCTTATTCCAAGTTAAATCTCTGTCTCGAAGCAAAATCTTTCTCACTGCATCATCTTTAATACCACACACAAGACTGTCTTTTATCAACTGATCTCTTAGATCACCAGATCTGCATGTTTTACCTTGTTTCTGAAGTCAGTTATATATGCTGCAAACATTTCACCAGGTTTTTGATCCCTTGTGGAAAATATGTGCGTCTCCATTGTAATATTTGTTTGGGGTTACACATTTCTCTAAATGCACATTTTAAGCACTCAGGTTCCTCCTTGGTTTCAGCTGGTACCACTATATTGTGTTCTTCCCCCTCCCCTGCATACACAGCTGGGGCAAACACAAATGAATGCTCCCTTTCAATGGCTTCTGAAACAGCTAAATTAAGCAGAATAAATGCCTTTGTATATGTGTCTTTATCAGAAAAAGCAGACTGTATGAAAATATTGTACTCTTGCTCAAACACTCTCCAGTTTTTAGCAATAAGATTATCAAATACAAGTGGACCAGGTTTGTGAAATCCTTCTGTCATGCCAATAAAATGCCCTTGTAATTATATTCAAATGCATACACACAGATATATCAGGTACTAAAAAAAGATTCAGCTGTACCATAAACACTTTGAAATTACCATTTTCTGCAAAATAACTGTAGCATAATACTGTACAAACAGGAAAACACTTTACACACTTCAGATATCTCAAATACTTTAACCAATATGAAAAAAGATGCCCATAGCAAAAAAAAAAAAAACATATGGTCGTTTTCCCTTTTTCATACATTTTATGTGATTAGGAAGTTATTTCAAGCACCTTGGTAAGCATCTCAACTATCTTTATCAATATATCATAGTTTTGACCATTTTGTTGAATGAGAAAATAATTTTGAATGGTTTTAAAGCTTTATTTTATATGTGTTGAGTAAAAAATAATTTAAATGAGTTTTAGTACCAGGGTTTGTCTTTCAGACCTGTTTGTGAGACTTTTGAGCAGGGATGAGCCACTCCAGTATATTCCGCTAACTATATCTTCCTGCCTCATGGTCTTAAAGAAAAAGTTTTACTTTGCATCCCATTCTGACACCATGTCACTTTTCTTGTGTATATTCAATTTGACAATGAGGCTGGGTTTTCATGTAAGTAGTTTATTATACACAAACACATCAAGATGGAGAACAGTAACATTAAAGTAAATAAACTACCTGACTGACTACTGCATATATGCATGCTTACACCTCAGCTACACACTACAAAATGGCACTCTTGCTTGGACATGTTCAGTACTTATATGCACATGCTCATTTACTGGAATGGCTCTTAAAGGAACATACATACTCTGATCTACAAATACAATCAATTAAATGCAACAAGTTATAAATGCTGTAGATGGTGCAGAACAGGACTCATATTGAAAGAGAAAATGTTGCAATAATGAAGCAAGAATGAGAAAAACAATGACAGCTTGCTTAACACAAATTTATTCCCATACTTTATGCAGGATGTAGGACAGGAAATGCCGTATAAGAAGAAGAGGGTTATCATTTAGTAAATCTTGAAAGTCAAGTATTATTTCTGAAGGTATGAGAGGTTTTTTTTAGAAAAAAGTAGTAAGAGGAAAAGAGCAGATGGCTAGTGGAGGTGGTTTGTTACCAAGGGAAATATAAAGGATGAGAAATGAAACAGTGAGCTGTGGGAAAAGGATATTAAGCTAATGAAGTACTGAGCAGTGGAGATAGGATATTAAGGAAATAAAATAGTGAGCTGTGAGGACAAGATATTAAAGAAATGAAATAGTTAGCTGTGGAGACAAGATAGTAAATAAATTAAAGAGAGGGTTGTGGGGACCAGATATTAAGGAAATAAAATACAGAGCTGTGGGGACAGGATGTTAAGGAAATGCAATAGCGAGCTGTGGGGACAGGAGTTTATGGAAATGAACAAGTAAGCTGCAGGGACAGGATGTCAAGAAATGAAACTGTGATCTGTGGAGACAGGATGTTAATGAAATGGAACAGTGAACTATGGGGACAGGATGTTAAGGAAATAAAATAGTGAGCTGTGTGGCAGGATGTTAAGGAAATTAAATAGAAAACTGTAGGGACAGGATAATAAGGAATTGAAATAGAAAGCACTGGGGACAGGATGTTAAGGAAATGAAACAGCAAACTCTGGGTATGGGGTGTTAAGGAAATGAAATAGGGAGCTGTTGGGACAGGATGTTAAGGAAATTAAATAGTGAGCTGTGGGGACAGGATGCTAAGGAAATGAAATAGTGAGATGTGGGGACAGGATATTAAGGAAATGAAAAAAAGAGCTGAAGGAACAGGATATTAAGGAAATGAAATAGCAAGCTGTGGGGACAGGATATTAATGAAATGAAATTAGGAGCTGTGGGGACAGGATATTAAGGAAATTAAATAGTGAGCTGTAGGGACAGGATACAAAGGAAATGAAATGGTGAGATGTGGGGACAGGATATTAAGGAAATTAAATAGTGACCTGTGGGGACAGGATATTAAGGAAATTAAATAGTGAAATGTGGGAACAGGATGTTAAGGAAATAAAATAGCGAGCTATGGGGACAGGATATTAAGGAAATGAAATAGAGAGCTGTGGGGCAGGTTATTTAGGAAATGAAATAGAGAGCTGTGGGGTAGGTTATTTAGGAAATGAAATAGAGAGCTGTGGGAACAAGATATTAAAAAATAAAATAGCGGGATGGGAGGACAGGAAATTATGGAAATGAAATAGTGAGCTGTGGGGACAGGATGTTAAGGAAATGAAATAGTGAGCTGTGGGGACAGGATGTTAAGGAAATGAAATAGCAAGCTGTGGGGACAGGATGTTAAGGAAATGAAATAGCGAGCTGTGGGGCAGGATGTTAAGGAAATGAAATAGTGAGCTGTGGGGACAGGATGTTAAGGAAATGAAATAGTAAGCTGTGGGGACAGGATATTAAGGAAATTAAACAGAGACCTGTGGTGACAGGATATTAAAGAAATAAAATAGAGAGCTGTTCAGATAGGATAGTAAGATATGAACTAGTGAGATGTGGGGATAGGATATTAAGGAAATGAAATAGTGAGCTGTGGTTGCAGGATGTTAAGGAAATTAAATAGCTGGCTGTAGGGACAGAATATTAAGGAAATAAAATAGCGAGCTGTTGGGACAGTATAGTAAGGAAATAAAAGAGTGAGATGTGTGGAGACGATATTAGGGAAATGAAACAGTGAGCTGTGGGGGTTGGATGTTCAAAAAAGAAATAAGCTGAGGGTCAGGATGTTAAGGAAATTAAATAGTAAGCTTTGGAGGCAGAATGTTAAGGAAATGAAATAGCGAGCAGTAGGGACAGTATTCTAAGGAAATCAAATAGCAAACTGTGGGGACAGCATACTAAGGAAATGAAATAGCCAGCGGTGTGGACAAGATGTTAAGGAAATAAACAGCAAGCTGTGGGGACAGTATGATAAGGAAAGGAAATAGCGAGCTGTGCAGACAAGATGTTAAAGAAATGAAATAGTGAGTTTTGGGGACATGATGGTAAGAAAATGAAATAGCTGGCTGTGGGGATAGGATGTTAAGTTAATGAAACAGCTAGCTGTGATGGCAGGATGTTAAGGAAATGAAATAGCAAGCTGTGGGGACAGGATGTTAAGGAAATGAAATAGCGACCTGTGCGGACAAGTTGTTAAGGAAATGAAAAAGTGAGTTGTGGGAACAGGATGTTAAGGAAATGAAACAGAGGGCTGTGGGGACAGGATGTTAAAGAAATGAAATTGTGACCTTTGGGGACAGGATATTAAGGAAATAAAATAGAGAGCTCTGGGGACAGGATATTAAGGAAATGAAATTGCAAGCTGTGGGGACAAGATGTTAAGGAAATGAAATAGGGAGATGCTGGGACAGGATATTAAGGAAATGAAATAGCAAATTTTGGGGGCAAGATGTAAAAAAAATGAAACAGTGAGCTGTGGGGACAGGATATTAAGGAAATGAAATAGTGAGCTGTGAGGACAGGATTTTAATGAAATTAAATAGAGAGCCGTGGAGACAGGATATTAAGGAAATGAAATAGTGACATCTGAGGACAGGATGTTAAGGAAATGAAACAGCGACATGTTGGGACAGGATGTTAAGGAAATGAAATAGAAAGGTGTAGGGACAGGATGTTATGGAAATAAAATAGCGAGCTGTGGGGGCAGGATGTTAAGGAAAGGAAATAGAGACCTCTGTGGACAGGATGTTAAGGAAATGAAATATTGAGCTGTGGGGACAGGATGTTAAGGAAATGAAATAGTGAGCTCAGGGGACAGGATGTTAAGGAAATGAAATAGCGAGCTGTGGGGACAGGATGTTATGGAAATGAAATAGTGAGCTGTGTGGACAGGATGTTAAGAAAATGATATAGCAAGTTGTGGGGACAGGATATTAATGAAATGTAATTAGGAGCTATGGGGACAGGATATTAAGGGAATGAAATATTGAGCTGTGGGGACAGGATATTAAGGAAATGAAATAGTGAGCTGTGGAGACAGGATATTAAGGAAATGAAATAGCGAGATGTGTGGACAGGATGTTAAGGAAATGAAATAGTGAGCTGTCATGATAGGATGTTAAGGAAATGAAATAGTGAGCTGTGGGGACAGGATATTACAGAAATAAAATAGCGAGCGGTTGGGACAGGATAGTAAAGAAATGAAATAGCGAGATGTGGGGACATGATATTAAGGAAATGAAATAGTGAGCTGGTGGGCAGGATTTTAAAGAAATGAAATGGCTAGCTGTGAGGACAGGATGTTAAGGAAATGAAATAGTGAGCTGTGGGGAAAGAATGTTAAGGAAATGAAATAGTGACCTGTGGGGACAGGATATTAAGGAAATGAAATAGCGAGCTGTGGGACAGGACATTAAGGAAATGAATTAGCGAGCTGTGGAGACAGGATGTTAAGGAAATGAAATAGAGAGTTGTCGGGACAGGATGATAAGGAAATTAAATAGTGAGCTGTGGGGGAAGGATATTACGGAAATAAAGTATTGAGCAGTTGGGACAGGATAGTAAGGAAATTAATTAGCAAGGTGTGGGGACAGGATGTTAAGGAAATTAAATAGCGAGCTGTGGGGCAGGATGTTAAGGAAATGAAATAGCGAGCTGTGGGGACAGGATATTAATGAAATGCAACTAGGAGCTACGGAGACAGGATATCAAGGGAACGAAATATTGAGCTGTGTGGACAGGCTAATAAGGAAATGAAATAGCGAGCTGTGAGACAGGATATTAAAGAAATTAAATAGTGAGCTGTGGGGACAGGATATTAAGGAAATGAAATAGCAAGCTGTGGGACAGGATACTAAGGAAATGAAATAGTGAGCTGTGGGGACAGTTTGTTAAGAAAATGAAATAATGAGCTGTCAGGACAGGATATTAGGGAAATGAAATAGTGTGCTGTGGGGACAGGATATTACGGAAATAAAACAGCGATCAGTTGGGACAGGATAGTAAGGAAATGAAATAGTGAGATGTGGGGACAGGATATTTAGGAAATTAAATAGCGAGCTGGTGGGAAGGATGTTAAAGAAATGAAATCGCTAGCTGTGGGGACAGAATGTTAAGGAAATGAAATAGTGAGCTGTGGGGGTAGGATGTTAAGGAAATGAAATAGTGACCTGTGGGGACAGGATGTTAAGGAAATTAAATTGAGCTGTAGGGACAGGATATTAAGGAAATGAAATAGCAAGCTGTGGGGACAGAATATTAAGGAAATTAAATAGTGAGCTGTTGGGACAGGATGTTAAGGAAATGAAATAGTGAGCTGTGGGGACAGGATACTATGGAAATAAAATAGCGAGCTGTGGGACAGGATATTAAGGAAATGAAATAGCGAGCTGTCGGGACAGGATGTTAAGGAAATGAAATAGTGAGCTGTGGGGACAGGATATTATGAAAATAAAATGGTGAAAAGTTGGGACAGGATAGTAAGGAAATGAATTAGCGAGATGTGGGGACAGGATATTAAGGAAATGAAATAGCGAGCTGTGTGGGGACAGGATGATAAGGAAATGAAACAGCTTGCTGTTGGGACAGGGTGTTAAGGAAATAAAATAGTGAGCTCAGGGGACAGGATGTTAAGGAAATGAAATAGCAAGCTGAGGGGACTGGATGTTATGGAAATGAAATAGTGAGCTGTGTGGACAGGATGTTAAGAAAATGATATAGCAAGTTGTGGGGACAGGATATTAATGAAATGTAATTAGGAGCTATGAGGACAGGATATTAAGGGAACAAAATATTGAGCTGTGGGGATGGGATAATAAGGAAATGAAATAGTGAGCTGTGGAGACAGGATATTAAGGAAATGAAATAGTGAGATGTGTGGACAGGATGTTAAGGAAATGATATAGTGAGCTGTCATGACAGGATGTTAAGGAAATTAAATAGTGAGCTGGTGGGCAGGATTTTAAAGAAATGAAATAGCTAGCTGTGGGGACAGGATGTTAAGGAAATGAAATAGTGAGCTGTGGGGGAAGAATGTTAAGGAAATGAAATAGTGACCTGTGGGGACAGGATGTTAAGGAAATGAAATAGAGAGCTGTGGGGACAGGATATTAAGGAAATGAAATAGCGAGCTGTGGGACAGGATATTAAGGAAATGAATTAGCGAGCTGTGGAGACAGGATGTTAAGGAAATGAAATAGTGAGCTGTTGGGACAGGATGATAAGGAAATGAAATAGTGAGCTGTGGGGAAAGGATATTACGGAAATAAAGTATCGAGCAGTTGGGACAGGATAGTAAGGAAATTAATTAGCAAGATGTGGGGACAGGATGTTAAGGAAATTAAATAGCGAGCTGTGGGGCAGGATGTTAAGGAAATGAAATAGCGAGCTGTGCGGACAGGATGTTATGGGAATGAAATAAAGATCTGTATGGGCAGGATGTTAAGAAAATGAAATAGCAAGCTGTGGGGACAGGATATTAATGAAATGCAACTAGGAGCTATGGGGACAGGATATCAAGGGAACGAAATATTGAGCTGTGGGGACAGGGTAATAAGGAAATGAAATAGCAAGCTGTGGGACAGGATATTAAGGAAATGAAATAGCGAGCTGTGGGACAGGATACTAAGGAAATGAAATAGTGAGCTGTGGGGACAGTTTGTTAAGAAAATGAAATAATGAGCTGTCAGGACAGGATGTTAGGGAAATGAAATAGTGTGCTGTGGGGACAGGATATTACGAAATAAAATAGCGATTGGTTGGGACAGGATAGTATGAAAATGATATAATGAGATGTGGGGACAGGATGTTAAGGAAATTAAATAGTGAGCTGGTGGGCAGGATGATAAAGAAATGAAAAAGCTAGCTGTGGGGACAGGATGTTAAGGAAATGAAATAGTGACCTGTGGGGACAGGATGTTAAGGAAATTAAATCGAGAGCTGTGGGGACAGGATATTAAGGAAATGAAATAGCGAGCTGTGGGACAGGATATTAAGGAAATGAAATAGCGAGCTGTGGAGACAGGATATTAAGGAAATGAAATAGTGAGCTGTTGGGACAGGATGTTAAGGAAATGAAATAGTGAGCTGTGGGGACAGGATATTATGAAAATAAAATAGTGAAAAGTTGGGACAGGATAGTAAGGAAATGAATTAGCGAGATGTGGGGACAGGATATTAGGGAAATGAAATAGTGAGCTGTGTGGTGACAGGATGATAAGGAAATGAAACAGCTTTCTGTTGGGACAGGGTGTTAAGGAAATAAAATAGTGAGCTCAGGGGACAGGATGTTAAGGAAATGCAATAACGAGCTGAGGGGACTGGATGTTATGGAAATGAAATAGTGAGTTGTGTGGACAGGATGTTAAGAAAATGATATAGCAAGTTGTGGGGACAGGATATTAATGAAATGTAATTAGGAGCTATGGGGACAGGATATTAAGGGAACAAAATATTGAGCTGTGGGGACGGGATAATAAGGAAATGAAATAGTGAGCTGTGGAGACAGGATATTAAGGAAATGAAATAGCGAGATGTGGGGACAGGATGTTAAGGAAATGAAATAGTGAGCTGTCATGACAGGATGTTAAGGAATGAAATAGTGAGCTGTGGGGACAGGATATTACAGAAATAAAATAGCGAGCGGTTGGGACAGGATAGTAAAGAAATGAAATAGCGAGATGTGGGGACATGATATTAAGGAAATGAAATAGTGAGCTGGTGGGCAGGATTTTAAAGAAATGAAATAGCTAGCTGTGGGGACAGGATGTTAAGGAAATGAAATAGTGAGCTGTGGGGACAGGATGTTAAGGAAATGAAATAGTGAGCTGTGGGGACAGGATATTAAGGAAATGAAATAGCGAGCTGTGGGACAAGACATTAAGAAAATGAAATAGAGAGCTGTCGGTACAGGATGATAAGGAAATGAAATAGTGAGCTGTGGGGGTAGCATATTAAGGTAACAAAATAGTGACCTGTGGGGACAGGATGTTAAGGAAATTAAATTGAGAGCTGTAGGGATAGGATATTAAGGAAATGAAATAGTAAGCTGTCAGGACAAAATGATAAGGAAATGAAATAGTGAGCTGTGGGGAAAGGATATTACGGAAATAAAGTATCGAGCAGTTGGGACAGGATAGTAAGGAAATTAATTAGCAAGATGTGGGGACAGGATGTTAAGGAAATTAAATAGTGAGCTGTGGGGCAGGATGTTAAGGAAATGAAATAGCGAGCTGTGCGGGCAGGATGTTAAGGAAATTAAATAGCGAGCTGTGTGGATAGGATGTTATGGGAATGAAATAGTGATCTGTGTGGACAGGATGTTAAGAAAATGAAATAGCAAGCTGTGGGGACAGGATATTAATAAAATGCAACTAGGAGCTATGGGGACAGGATATCAAGGGAACAAAATATTGAGCTGTGGGGACAGGGTAATAAGGAAATGAAATAGTGAGCTGTGGGACAGGATATTAAGGAAATGAAATAGCAAGCTGTGGGGACAGGATATTAAGGAAATTAAATAGCGAGCTGGTGGGCAGGATGATAAAGAAATGAAAAAGCTAGTTGAGGGGATAGGATGTTAAGGAAATGAAATAGTGAGCTGTGGGGGCAGGATGTTAAGGAAACAAAATAGCGACCTGTGGGGACAGGATGTTAAGGAAATGAAATAGTGAGCTGTGGGACAGGATATTAAGGAAATGAAATAGCAAGCTGTGGGGACAGGATGTTAAGGAAATGAAATAGTGAGCTGTGGGACAGGATGTTAAGGAAATGAAATAGTGAGCTGTGGGGATAGGATATTATGGAAATAAAATTTCGAGCAGTTTGGACAGGATAATAAGGAAATGAAATAGCAAGATGTGGGGACAAGATATTAAGGAAATGAAGTAGCGAGCTGTGGGGGCAGGATGTTAAGGAAATGATACACCTAGCTGTGGGGACAGGATGTTACAGAAATGAAATAGCAAGCTTTCCGTGCAGGATGTTATGGAAATGAAATAGCGAGGTGTGGGGATAGAATATTAAAGAAATGAAATTGCGAGTGGTGGGGACAGATATTAAGGAAATGAAATAGCGGACTGTGGGACTGGATACTAAGGAAATTAAATAGCGAGCTCTGGGGACACAAAATAGTGTGCTGTGGGGACAGGCTATTATGGAAATAAAATAGGGATCGGTTGGGACCGGATAGTAAGGAAATGAAATAGTGAGCTGCGGGACAGGATAGTAAGGAAATAAAATAGCAAGCTGTGGAGACAGGATATTAAGGAAATGAAATAGTGAGCTGTCGGGACAGGATGTTAAGGAAATGAAATAGTGAGCTGTGGGGACAGGATATTATGGAAATAAAATAGCGAGCTGTGGGGCAGGATATTAAGGAAATGAAATAGCGAGCTGTTGGGACAGGATGTTAAGGAAATGAAATAGTGAGCTGTGGGGACAGGATATTATGAAAATAAAATAGCGAACAGTTGGGACAGGATAGTAAGGAAATGAATTAGCGAGATGTGGGGACAGGATATTAAGGAAATAAAATAGCGAGCTTTGTGGGGACAGGATGATAAAGAAATGAAACAGCTTGCTGTGGGGACAGGTTGTTAAGGAAATTAAATAGTGAGTTCAGAGAACAGGACATTAAGGAAATGAAATAGCAAGCTGTGGGGACTGGATGTTATTGAAATGAAATAGTGAGCTGTGTGGACAGGATGTTAAGAAAATGATATAGCAAGTTGTGGGTACAGGATATTATTGAAATGTAAATAGGAGCTATGGGGACAGGATATTAAGGGAACAAAATATTGAGCTGTGAGGAATGGGATAATAAGGAGCTGTGGGGGAAGAATGTTAAGGAAATGAAATAGTGACCTGTGGGGACAGGATGTTAAGGAAATGAAATAGAGAGCTGTGTGGACAGGATATTAAGGAAAACCAAAAGAAACGGACTTGCTTGACGAAAGTATGATGGCACAAACCCACCAAAAATGAGTATCCACTTGAATAATACTCAGCAAGTGTTTAATAAGACAAATCCACAATGCGTAAAAAAGACAGTTTGAGTTAAGCGCTTTCGTTTGGCTCATGACAAACTTTTTCAAAAACAGTTTTACATCACTTCCTGTAATTTAAATAGATTAAGTCAGTGATGTAATCAATTAAATACATTCAAAAAATTAAAGAAATAGCATGTTTTAAAAGCTTTTAGCGATGTAGAACCAATACATAAAATAATGCTGTAATACTGTAATAAACAATACAAGTACTGTCTCCATAAGCACAACGCTGAAATCTGTACTAAACAAATACTTATGTGATTAAAGCGTACACAAAATAATACATCTAAAATACATACACGAAATGCATCAAATTATGCATCAAACGAAGCAGCGTATAATCAGTAAATAAGGAAAAATGAAGAATAAATGAAAAAAAAAAGGAAAAAA
>NC_056726.1:1333501109-1333533609 GCF_019279795.1 Protopterus annectens
TGAATAGCAAGCAGTGGGGACATGATGTTAAGGAAATTAAATAGTGAGCTGTGGGGACAAGATGTTAAGGAAATGAAATAGTGAGCTGTGGGGACAGGATGTTAAGAAAATGAAATAGTGAGCTATGGGGACACGATATTAAGGAAATGAAATAGAGTTGTGGGGACAGGATATTAAGGAAATTAAATAGCGAGATGTGGGGACAGGATGTTAAGGAAATGAAATAGTGAGCTGTGTTGACAGGATATTAAGGAAATGAAACAGAGAGCTGTGGGGACAGGATATTAAGAAAATTAATCAGAGAGCTTTGGGGACAGGATATTAAGGAAATTAAATAGTGAGCTGTGGGGACAGGATATTAAGGAAATGAAATAGTGAGCTGTGGGGACAGGATATTAAGGAAATGAAATAGTGAGCTGTGGGGACAGGATATTAAGGAAATGAAACAGACAGCTGTGGGGACAGGATATTAAGGAAATGAATCAGAGAGCTGTGGGGACAGTATGCTAAGGAAATGAAAGAGAGAGCTGTGGGGACAGGATAGTAAGGAAATGAATCAGAGAGCTATGGGGCAGGATGTTAAGGAAATAAATCAGAGAGCTGTGGGGACAGTATGTTAAGGAAATGAAACAGAGAGCTGTGGGGATAGGATATTATGGAAAAGAATCAGAGAACTATGGGAACAGGATGTTAAAGACATGAAATAATGAGCTCTGGGGACAGGATATTAAGATGCTCCTGTGGAGAGTTAGCATGTGTCCAAGTTTTGGATTCTTTATGCATTTGTTCAGTCTAGCCTAACCTGTGAATCCACAGGGCTACATTGTATGTACTCTTTTGAGTCTAACTAAGGGGAAACACAGGATCATATAAAAATATCCATGAGATGTCTGAATTGGCACTTAGATGCCTTTATGTTGGTTATCTAAAGTGAGCTGGGAGAATTACACTTGTTTGATATGCACTTTGAATATACTGAATTACCTGAAGTGTTTTTTGACTTAGCTGTTTGCTGCAAGGAGTTTCTGGGGGAGCATAGGTTTCTATTTAGATAGTATGGCTGAATGATAATGTTTGATGATGGGCATTTTCAGGGTTTGTGAAATAGCCTGTGTGTTGTCAGTAACTGTGAGTGAGTCGGCGTATGTTTCAGTTCTAGATAATTTAGTTGTTTTACCATAATGTAATGGTGACTTCTATAAGCTTTATGTTATTAAAATACATAGAAAGCAACTGTCTTTATAAAGGTCATTTTGGATATGAAATCATTACAGGAAAATATTCAAACATTACTGATTTTCAATATGAACATAATCACATAAGCAGATAATATTCTATTTAAAAAAGCATTTCTGTCTTACAAAGTGTTTTGCACATGAAAAGAAACAGCAGAAATACTAGCTAACTTGATATTAAAATAACTAACCCTGAAATGTTTAAACAGTGTATTCATATTACCTGGTTAATTAGATTTAGTACTAATGTCTCTAAGGAACAAAGAAAGAATGATTATCCTTCTCAACCTGCAGAGGACAGACTCAGTAAGAAACCCAAAAAAATCACAGATTTATAGCTAAAAGTGAGGTACATCTAATTAGTATAAAATATGCATATTTACAGGCAAAGTTGTCAGAGATATACAGACAAGAACGACACAGTCAAGTTTTATTTTAATTTATAGCATCTTATATCTAATTTACAATTGCATAAATGTTGCTGTACTAAGAAAAAAAAAGAAAAAAAAAGAAAAACGTTCACTTTTAACACAGAATGTAAACTCCCATTGTACTATCCATAGTGTCAATACATACATTTGTTAGCTTGTCACAACAGTACAAAAATAAACAGTCAACTGCTACTTAATTACTGTTCAGTGCCATGTAAAGAAAATTTGCACCATCTTTGCTTTATTGCACTCGAACTGTATGATTTTAAATTAATCTACTTTCTTTAGGCAGTTCAGCTGCTATTCTAGCCTGAACCAAAAAAACTGTAGCAGTCAATAAATAGACATTATAATATCCAGAGTGTTTATATAGATAGCAAAAACTGAGTAAAATATGGGGTAGTGCCTTCAATAAGATTCCATACACTCCAGAGTTTACGTATCTAGGTTAAGCTATGAAGGGACATTTGGAATTGCTGGAAATCCTTTCATGAAGACTACCCAATATATTATTATATATTTATTGCATTTCCTACAAATGTCAAGGACACTACCACTGTTTGTTTTATCATATTTACTGCTCACTATCTATAAGAAGAGTTTTCACTCAGTCTTAAATTTTTCAGATGGCTGAATGGTCATTTTAAGAAGACAGAGCTCTCTGCACTATTATTGTTCTCTTCTCCTAAACAAATTTGATTATGAGCATTGCAACCACAACCCATTAAGGACATAACTGACAGTGGTCATAAAGCCGATAAGCATGCTGATCGACAAGCAGCGAGAAAATGGGACATTAATGGATTATGTTAGCAGTCCCCTTAAAAAAGGAAAAAAAAAACTCAAAGTAAGCAGCACATAATAATCAGTCATATATCCACTAAGAAATATCTGTACTGTATAGTCAACAATTAGATTTGCTTACATAACCATCTAAATGGTGTACTTGATAGCAGCTTTCTTCACCTTTAACTATTACTTACTGTTGCACAGTTGCATACAGTCTGTTGTCATATTTCATTCCAGTAACAATAAATGTTTTAATACCCCGGGCTAATTTATTGAACTTTAAAGTTTAAACTGCAGTGCCTGACAACAACAAAAATACATAGACAAGGATTAAGGGCTGAGAACTTTTCCCGGTTAGGGGTCGCCACAGCAGAACTCCATCCGCTAAGGGCTGAGAACTCTATTAACAGTAATTTGTTTTTAGTAATTCAGTAGTTACTAGGTATATATGATTGTCTTTATATGCTTCAATAATGTAACCCTCATTTATTGTTCTGTGCAAGTTGTATACATATTTACTTGGCATTGTTTGATGGTCTCATATTTTCTAAATGTGTAACATAGTGATTATTTCTATACTGCCTATAGTAGTATAATTGCGTCATTAGGACCCATGTGGTTCTCTTTTCAACTGGCAAATATAGAGCTGGTGAACCTTTACATGTTTTTGTGTGGCTCTGCATTGGCGTCCTCTTTTGGTGGCTTATTTGAGCTGTAGGTTTTGTAGGCAACTACAGCGAACACGCATCTCTACAAAACACCCATTCAATCAGTTACTAATAGCAGGTTGTATATATTACGCCGCTTGTTCTAGCATCCACATGGTTCCTATCTACGCAGCATTTGTATCAGAGGCAGGAAGTGATATTAAGTATATAATACTTGTAATGCTAATTAGTCTAAGCTGAATTATTATTAACATTGTTTCATTCACCTCTAGTGGATAATACCGCCATTTCTTTCTGGCACCCTTATGGTTCCTAATTTCACAGTGTATGTGTTAGTGGCTTGACAATATGATGCGATAGTGTTAGTGAATGCTACTAGTCTCAGAATCTATCTTAAATTATATACTGTGTTTAATAGTATTAAAATTAACTACTGATAGCTAGTCTTTTTGATACTGCTTTTGAACTTCATCCTCCTTTGTTGGCTTGTGTCCTGCATATAATAGTCTCAGGTTAATGCATTTGTACTTCAGTGTTGTTACTACTGGGATCTAAGACCTTATTTTCCAAACATTATTACATTAAGGCAATAGACTATGTAATTGTTCATTAGTTCTAACCCTGCTGTTTTAATGCAAATGCTAACCTGTACTCTATCCTGTGGGGTTATTGCTAAATTGTTTATTTTGCTGTAACTGCATAGTCTAGGTATTCCTGCTATGAAGCGTAAGGCCTACAGGATCAAATAGCTGAATAGAGGGAATCATTTGCTCACTTATCATTATTGTATCTAATTATATCTGATTGTATGTTGCTGCTCTGTATTAATCCTTCTCTAGTGTGCCTGCTTTACACTGTGGTAACGGGTCAGTCATTTGTTCTGTCTTTGGAGTTAGAATCTAAAGTATTATGTTTGGTTGTCTCTAATCTGCACCCTTTGTCTGTCGAACTTACTTACTTTTGTTTTCTCTCTCTACCTTATATTTTACCAGCCCTGTGTACCTGAACTCCCACCTTTATCCATTCTTAGGAGGCCCCATGGAATCAAAGTCAAGGAACAGAGGCCTGAATAGGATTTGTTCGTCCTGCCCTCTAAGACTTTCTACCCTGAATAGACCTTTATCTGAAAGTATGTCCTGCTAATGTATTTTTAACTTGTATTACTCCAGGTTATTTAACTTCCCTCCCAAGGTAACCAGCAGCCTACTCCCCCCTCCAGTAGCAGTTAAGTGACCCTCATTTACCCTCCTTCTACCTCTTTTTGTCCTTTAGGATAACTCTGACCTCTACCTTGCCATATCCCAGTAGTGAGCCCTTTCCCTTGCTCTGTCTCATGTTATTCCTGAATATGGTCATTAGGTTGGCACCCTATTCACTAGAAACGATATACTCCTTAACCTCATACTAAAGGTTTGTTTTATTGTTTTCCTATTATATTACTGGTCTTAACCCCCTTTCTTTTTTTATACTGCACCTAATATTACTGCCTCATTTAGCTTCCAAATAATTATTTTATCACTCCCTATCAACCTATATTCCTCTTTGTACCTTACCTTATAGTCCACTCCTACCTTGCACTTGTACCCAGTGCTTCTTTCACTTCTCACTGATTGTTTTATGCCTTGGTCCTCTCTCTGGCTCTTCTTGCTCCATTCGCCCTGCGGGCTCACTCTGCTCCCCTACCCTACCCCCAATTCCCACCCACCCCCAGTGGCCCTAACCTTATACTTGTACAGCCACACCCCCAACCTACTCACATCCTATCATATTTACTGCCTCGTTCACACTTTCCAACACTCCACTCCTATCTTAGTGCCACACCCCACTCCCTACCAACCTAGTACAACTAATTATCAATCTTGCTAAGCTTAACAAACTCAATATGACCTTGACTTTTAAGCTACTTTACTTACTGCTACTCCTGAATATCCTTCTTATATACTATACCCTTACTTCCTATGAATACCATACCCTTAGCAGATCTCCTGGTTTAGCTAAACACACAAACTCTGTCCTTCCTCTAGCTGAACAAACCTATATTAACCTCCTGTCATCCTGCCCTTACCTTCCCCCTCACTATCACAGATTACTCCACAACATGTATCACACAGCTAAAAAGCTCAACCTAATACCCTATAAAAGCTCAAAAATATTTCCACTTCCACAAACACTCTTACTGTTACACGGGGACATTCACCCCAACCCTGGCCCTGAAAATTCCCTTTCCCACACCCTCTCAGACCAAACTACTAACAATCTAAGGTCACCTTTCTCTTCTAACTCCCTTTCAATAGCACACCTAAATATTCGTAGCATTAACAATAAAATCACACAGCTCCATGCCTTAATTGACCTCTACTCATTTGATATCCTCTGTCTTACTGAAACCTGGCTTAAACCAGGTAACAAGGACAATGAAATTATTCCTCCTGGCTACAGCATTTTAAGGCAGGATCGTCTAAACAAAAAGGGTGGGGGAGTTGCTTTACTTTATAAATCTGAACTGCAGGTGGCCTCTATTGACTCCCTGCCTCCTTCCCCTGCCAATGCTGAAATTCTCTGTAGCAAATTCCAAGTAAATAAAAACAAAGCCATATACATAATATGTTCCTATATCCCTCCTGGCAATAACTTAAATACACTTGAAAACATCCTTAGCTGGCTCTCCACTACCTTTCCTCAGGAAACCATAATCCTAGGGGACTTCAATATTGATTAGAACTCCTGCATATCCCCCAAACCCAACTATCACCTAAACCTCTTTACTTCTCAACAAACCATAATCTCCCCAACTAGGATTCATAAATCCACCAATAAACAGGCCTTCTTGAACTGGATATTAGTCAACAATAATCCCCTCTCATATAAAACTGGAATACTCCCTGACAATATCAGTGACCATGTTCTCACCTATATCACTAAACAAAAAATAATAATCACAAACAGGCTAGCTATCGTACTATACATAACAAAAAATCTTCATCCTTCAAAACTTCCTTGATGAACTCAAAGGATGTAACTGGTCAGCTCTAAAACACCTCCCACTTGATGAGGCAGTTACCCATTTCAACAACACATTCCTCCAAATTCTTGAGTGTCACGCCTCCTCTCGCTTAATTAGAACAGGATCCAAAGCTGCTCCTTGGCTTTCTAAAGAAACCAAGCAAACAATGCTATTAAGGAACAAACTATGGACAAAATGGAGAACTACTAAAAACCCAACTGACCATTAAAACTTCAAATACCTTAGAAATACTACAAAAAAACTCACCCTTCTTGATAAAAAAAAATGTACCTCCAATATCAAGAAAATCAAAATCATAACCCCAAAAAATTCTGGTCAGGAATCAATAAACTGCTCCATCCAGGGAATTCCAAAACACCTACTCCAGCTAACTTAGCTCAGACCCCGCCTAACATAATAGCCAATACATTCAACAACTTATTTTCTGAAACAGTCACCTCTCTAGCAAAGACCATGGTTCCCCCCACATCCCTTCAAAATACCTCTCCTCATAACAGCACCCCCATTCTAAAATTAGGTACAGTATCCACAACCTATATTCATAAGCTACTTTCAAAACTGAAACCATGTACTCCTTCAGCCGACCAACTACCAGCTGAATATCTGCAGCTAGCAGCAGAAGTACTAGCATACCCAGTCTCCATCTTAATTAACAGAACAATAACCAAATCTACTATTCCTTCCCCCTGGAAAGTCTCCCATATCATTCCACTGCATAAAGGAGGAAACACTAACGAACTTTCTAATTTCCATCCTATAGCCTTACTATCACCACTATCTAAAATTATGGAACGTTGTATACACCATCAACTTTTAAATCATCTTCTTCATAATAACCTACTGGCAGACTCCCAACATGGTTTTAGACCTTTCCATAGCACTTCCACTGCTCTTCTCTCCTTTACAGACTCTATCAACAAAAATCGCAATAACAACCTATTCTCCTCTGCTTTATTTCTCAACCTCTCTAAAGCCTTTGATATGGCGAACCATCAGCTTCTGCTAGACACTTTGAAATCTCTTTCCCTTGACTCTTTGGCATTGAGCTGGTTTAATTCATATTTGAAAAACAGGAAACAAGCAGTCCTTTGGGACAGCCATTTATCCTCTCAACTCCCAGTCACTATCGGGGTCCCCCAAGGATCCATCTTAGGTCCCCTTCTCTTCTCCATATTTATAAATAACCTGTCTACATCACTACCAACACCCTCATGTATTCAGTATGCAGATGATTCAACACTCATCTGCTCTGCTGCATCTCCAGCTGAACTTCATTCTTCCACCCAAAAAGTCTTTACAGCAGCAGAAAACTGGTTCCAACATATCTGTCTCCTCCTTAATCCAAAAAAAAAACAAATTATTACTTTTTTCTCCAACCCTTAAATCTGCCCCTTTCTCCTTTTCTATTGTCTCTGGCAATGGCACTATCATTACATCTGATTGTTCCACTAAACTACTAGGTTTTACAATAGATAATCAACTAAACTTTGATTCCCACATTGACCTAACCATCAAAGCTGTTAATAAAAAGATAGGTGCCCTCTATAGACTTAAGCCCTTTCTTACAGCTACTACCAGGGTGTCTCTAGCACAAACTCATCTCATCTCTACATTATTGTATGCCTCTCCATCCTATATCATCCTATCAAAATCTAACCTTCAGAAACTTGCCACATCCTACCACAGCATTGTCAGGTTTGCCACAGGTTCCCAATTTCGTACCTATCATTGCGTTAACCTCAAAAAACTTGGCTGACTTGAACTTCAAAATCTTATTCTTCTATATCAATTAGTTATCACCCATAAAATTCTTCATTACCCTACTTATACACCCATACTTAACAACCTTGTTGCCCCTTACAGGAATCTTACTTCCCTTCAATCAGCTAACAAACTGCTAGTAGCTACTTTCAAATCACACAATAAATCTGGTGACTCCCTGTTGACAAATGTTGTTGGCTCGTACTGGAATAAACTTCCCACAGAACTGACTACTTTAGGCTCATCACAACTTTTCAAGAAACAATTAAAGAACTATTTCAAATCACACTGGCTTTGCCCTTGCTCAAATCCTGACTGACCACAGAATCCATCTTTCATTATGGTTCTCTCCTTTACCTGTTGTTATACATCCATCTTTTCTACTTGTCTCTCCCACTACTACTACTACCCCTCCTCTGTAGCTCACCTAGCATCCAAGTGGATATTCCTATTCCTATAATGTCACTTTCTCTTTACACTAGATATATTACTGCAACCTGTCATTTCATCTATTATTTAAACCTGTATGTTGCTTCCTGCTGTGCAAATCTGGTTCTTAAAACTATAGCCTGGCACAAATGTTTATCATGATTGTTAATTCTGTAAATATTGTATAAACTCTATTGTTTGTTATGATTTTTATTGTCTTTTACAATTCCTGCTTCTGCAAAGAATATGGGATTAGCAATCCTAGCTGTATTTTTTTACCTGTTAAATTGCTTCTGTACTGTCACTATGCTACGTTGGAATAGTTTTTTTTTATTTTTATATTTGTCTCTTACTGTGCTGTTTTATGTTATTTACTAGTATATATAGTGGAGCTTTTCTCCTCAGGCCTCTGCTGAAAATGGACATATATCCAGCCAGACTAGCCTGGTCAACAAATGTAAAACAAAAATAAATAAAAAATGTGTTAAGATGTTACAGTATAACATTTCTCTTTCAGAAACTAGTCTAATATATTAGAAACTCATTTGAAAATTCTGAGCATTTTATCTTCCAGTTTTCAAATGCCAACCCAAGTAAATAATAAGTAAACTACTGAAAAATGTATTATAATAAATATTAAGTTCCACAATTTATTTTATACTAGTTACAGAAGAAGCACATCTTTACCATCCCCATGGATGTTTTGCCAAAAGTACCTTACATGGTTCCATTTCTGGCAACCACTAAGCACGTTAAAAAAACTTTATTATACACTTAAATGCATATAATCACATTAGACTATTTAAACACTGAGTTTTGGGCGGGGGGTGTTCTGAGAGCATTGCTGTGCTTTAGTATTGCTAGGGAGCTAAATGGTGATTCAGTGCCACGCAAGTTTTGAAGGGTGCAAGGTCTCATGCTTTTGCATACCACTAAACTGAACACCTTACATAACTGAAACAACTGTATTAAATGTTCTGTCTACCATTGTTGCACAGGCACCTACACACACACACACACACACACACACACACACACACACACACACACACACACACACACACACACACACACACACACACACACACACACACACACACACACACACACACACACACACACACACACACAAACACACACACACACACACACACACACACACACACACATAGGCTCATAGGTTCATAGGTAGGTACTAGGCTGTCGGCCCTAGGGCCTATACAAGCCCAGCCACAAAAGTACCCTGGCTTTTGCCACCCAAGAAAATTATTTTCCTGTGCCACTGTCGAGCAGAGCCACAAAAGTGATTCCCGGGGTGAATTTCCTATTTCCCATCCAATAATCAAGATTTTTCTTTAAAAGTACTAATGAGGAACTCTGTTTGATATAAATAAGTCGTTTATTCCAGAGTATGGGAAGTCTCTGGGACAGGAGTCTATCCCTCTGGCATGTTCTGTTTATTGTGATGACAAGGTTTAGGTCCCTAGAGCATGTAGCTTGGAGGGATTGGGACTTATTTAAGTGGAGCATGTCCAACAGCTCTGGTTTTGACATAGCTTTGTATGTTAGGCAGAGATCACCTCTGAGTAGGCGATATGCGACGGAGTAAAGCTGGAGTTTTTTGAGACAGTCTGCATAGGGCATCTGTTTGAGGCTGGTAATCATCTTTGTGAGGTATTTCTGTGGCCTTTCCAGTTGTTGTAGATGTCTTGTGAGGTATATACCATAAGGGGCGTTGTACTCTATAATGGGTCTAATGAGTGATGAGTAGAGGGGAGCAATGACCTCTTTTTTTCTGGATGAGAAACCTTTTGTGATGAGGTGTGCCATGTAAAAGGATTTCCTGACTACTGTGGCGATGTGATTATCAAAGGAGAGACTACTGTCCACCTGTGTCCTAAGGTCTCTTATCACACTTTCGGTGTTAAGTATACTACTGCCTATGTTGTAGTTCATGGTTGCAGAGTTTTTTACCAAAGGGGATGACAATGCACCTTTTGGCACTGAGCTTGAGGCCATGGCTTTGACACCAGGCATCTGTCTCAGTGAGGCCCTTTTGCAGGATGTCCACATCGTTAGGAGTTTTGATTATGGCTCTTATCATCTGTGAACTTCGCTAGCCAAAGACCTTCTGTATTAGCCTGTACTTCAGAGATGTAGATACCAAACAGGAGGACCCAGGTCTGAATCCTGTGGTACTCCACTTTGAAACTGGTCTGAAGTCGGATTTGTAGTCTGCTACTTTCACAGTGTGGGTTCTGTCAGTGAGCCAGTTGGCAACCCATCTTGTGACATAGGGATTTATACAATTCCAGTGGGGGCTGGTGTCAAAAACCTTGGTAAGATCTAGATAGGCTGTGTGAACCACCTTACCCTCATCTACGGCTTTGGTGACTGCTTCAAAGAAGTCTATCAGGTTTAGGAGACATGACTTGCCTTTTACAAACCTGAACTGAGTGGGGTCCAGAGTTTGGGATTACCAATGTCTTTGTTTATAAGTTCCATGATGATATATTCCATGGCCTTGCAGACCAGACTCATCAGGTTAATGGGGCAGTAGTTACTGAGGTCCGTGGTGGCTCCCCTCTTGTGGAGTGGGATAACCATTGCTGTGCACCATTCAGCGGGCACAAAGCCTGAAGTGAGGCTATGATTGAACATGGTATTTAGGTGGGGTGCCAGTTCATTCTGTAGTTCATGTAGAACGCAGCCTGGAATGTTGTCTAGTCCCATGGATGCTGTGTTCTTGGCTTTGGAGAGTGTGGTTTTTACCTGTGCAGCCGTGATTACAGGAACTTTGCATTCTTCCAGTATAGAAATGTGCTCTTTAGGGGTGAGAGGGGGGTAAAGTTAGCACTGAACCTAACTGCCAGGATGTTGGCAATATCAGTTGGGTCTGTATATTTAGTGATA
The DNA here is from genome assembly GCF_019279795.1 of Protopterus annectens. Classification (NCBI taxonomy): domain Eukaryota; kingdom Metazoa; phylum Chordata; order Ceratodontiformes; family Protopteridae; genus Protopterus; species Protopterus annectens. Next base: position 1,333,512,361 of record NC_056726.1, read on the forward strand.
TTGTGCTGTAACTCAGAGCAGATCTGAGTGTTGCCATTGAAATTCTTGACATAGCTATAGAATGCTTTGTGTTTGTCTTTAGAATCAGTGACGATTTTGTTTTTGTAACTAGCTTTGGAGGATTTTATCAGGGATCGCAGCTTCTTACTGAGGCTGACCAGGGAGCTCCTCCACTCATGGTATTTTACTCTTTTTTGCAACAGTTTCTTCCTTCTGTTGTACAGTTTGTTTATGGCAGGGACCACCAGATTGGTTTCCTTTTTTTGGAGGATAGCGTCTTGGTTCTGTTTGGGATAGCATGATCCATGCACTTGTGTAAGTGCTTATAATGTACAATTGTGTAGGATTCAGTAGTCATAACTGTATTGTCCCTCGGCATGGGTGTCATGAAGTTCACCACTTCTGTCTTAAGAAGCATGAAATGGGCTTTAGAGAAATTTTTTACCATGGATTTCTTAATGGGGGGTGGGGGCATGATGTGGATATCTGGGGTAATTAGTTTATGGTCTGATCAGACCAATGAGGCATTGACTTCAGGTGTGGAACATCGGTCACTCATGTTGGTAATGACTAGATATAGGATATTGTTGCCCCTGGTGGGGGTGTGGATAAGTTGATCCAGGGCATTGGAGTTTATGAATTCCAGAAAGCGTTGAGTGAAGGAGTTAGTACATGAGTAGTTTTCCCAGTTAATGGTGGGGTAGTTGAAATCACCCATTATTAGGGTGTTTGGTAAATCTGTAGAGTGACACAAAGACAAGCTGTATTTTCATGCACACAGACGGCCTCTCTCTGTCTCTCATTGTTGCACAGGCACCTACACACATACACACACAAACATTCACACACACACACACACACACACACACACACACACACACACACACACACACACACATACATGCATGCACATGCACACAGATGGCCTTGCTCTGTCTCTCTCTCTCACACACACACACACACACACACACACACACACACACACACACACACACACACACACACACACACACACACACACACACACACACACACACAGCCTTGCAGTGATTATCTGCTGCAGTGTTAACAGACCCGCTAATATGGGTGAACAACATAAAACACAGCATTCAGCCATCACTGTTCAGTTCCACAATAATGGAAAATATAGCCTGTCTTTGTGTCACTCTACAGATCTACTTCAATGCTAGTGTAAGGCTCTGGGACACTGTACATGGCTAATTTATATTCTTCATGCCCCTGGATGGCCACATTTGCTTGTGGCATCATCCACTAGACCACTGTAGCTTTTTTTGCAGAAGGTTTCATGCCACTGTAGTATTACAGCAGTCTTTGACTTGCTCCCTCATAATGCACTGTGCATTCCTGCTAGAAACTGGACTGTGCTGTGTCCTGTCTGTTTTTGAATACTCCCCACTGATTTCTTTTTATGTTTAGTTCAGTGCATGAATGAATATAAACTGCTGGCATGAACAATGTCAGGAAAAAGAGGTATTTGCAACCTCTCCTGCAGTTTTTTTTTTCAAAGACAGCAAAAGAACAGTTACCAACTTATGACTGAAAACATGTTTTAGTGCAGCAAAAAAAAAAACAACAATAATAATAATAATAATAATACTAAATAAAAAAGTGTGTTAAGCAGTGCAGATGGAGATTTCTAAGTAGTGTGGCACTCATGCAGAGTAAAGCCCAAACTTGAGAGACTGTTATTTATACTGTGGGTATCTGATCAATGATTACACTATGCTTATCCACACCAGTCACTACGATGGTTACTGTATATGGATCTGTGTTTATGCCTACACCAAAAGAATAACGTATAGTGAAAGGAAAAAAGCTTACTGCTAATTCAGATACTGACACAAACATAACATTAACAAAAAATTTGTCAGTTTAAGGGAGGAAGAAAGAGATGTGCAATATCAGACAGACAAGGAACCAGAAGTTAACACTTGTTACTGCATTAAGAAAACAAACTTTGCTGACATGTGGCTGCCTCTAATGTCCACCTACATTAGGAAAACAATCTTTGCTGAGATATGGCTGCCTCTAATGTCCATCTTCAGCTTTAGCAGTGAGCTTATGAGCAGGAGAGCCAGTCACAGACAGTATATGGCTGCCTCTAATGTCCATCTTCAGCTTTAGCAGTGAGCTTATGAGCAGGAGAGCCTGTCACAGACAGTAAGCATGGGATACCAGGACAGTGCAATGACAATTGTATCAGGCAATTTCAAATTTTTTAATTTTAAATTTGTCTTTTAAATCAAGGCATCCTGGCTAAATTGGAACACTGTGGAACTTTGCTGTGAGCACTGACTGCAAACCTAATTCATCTTATATTTTAACTGTCGAAACATATCTTATAAACTCTCATCTAGTGTAATTTATGTTCACTTATGTACTGCGGGAACATTTAAATCTTAATGGTATTAAGGTTTTGAGCAACTGTTCTAATTATCTTATGACAAGACCTACTTCTAAATAAAGGTATATATATGCTTGTGCATAAGTCAAGAAATGTATGCCAAATGTTTGCCTTAAAAAAAGGGTCAATTCAAAATTTTATACCACAGTTTTGCAGCATACATACATACTAAAAGATAGAAATGTATGTTTTTTTTATGTTTTAATGACTTTGATGCATTACTGACTCTTCAGTTAATTGTATGCAGTTTAACAGAAGGCTGAGAGGTCAATACCAGTACTATAACTACAAGCTGTTGCATTCATCTGTTAACTGTAAATAATTAAGTGAAAAGTAAGCAAGGAATGACATTCATTCAAACATAGTTCCATATGTAAGTACTAAGCTAGTTGCCCTTGTGGTCAATTTTAAGCCTAGCCAATTTCCCTTTCTGTGCTAAATTTAAGCTATCACATTTGGTTAGAAATTGCCCTTACCCATCCCATGGTTGCTAATTATATATTACCCATAATGGGAATAACTGGGATTATACCATAGATAATTCAATGGGACCAATGCATGGGATGAAGCATTTAAGAGCTGCCTCTGTCCATTAGTAGTACAGGGAGCAGTCCTGTGATAATTTTTATGTTTCTCATGCATAGATCCAAGTTGCACTTGAATATGAACAGGGATGAACTTTGTTTTATGTGGATGTAGAGTCTGTTCCAGAGTAGAAGTATCCTCTGAGAGATATGTCTGCCCATCCAAACCATTCTGTTAATGTTTCAGAAGAGGTTTAGATCCCTAGACTGAGTATTTCTGATGACATTTGATTTGCTGATGTGCAGTAAATCCATCAGTATTGTGTCAGAGGATGCCTTCTATGCCAGACACAGGTCACCTCTCAGCAATCTGTACAACACCGAGTATAATGACAGGCTCTGAATCAGTCCATGCAGGATATATTACTTAGGCCGTGTAGGCTATTAATAAGGTATCTTTGTGGGCATTCCAGTTGTTGCATCTGTCTGGACAGATATATGCTAAAGGGGACATTATACTCCCTTTTTGGCCTAATGAGGGATGAGTAAAGTTAGTTAATGGCATCCCTAGATATAGGCGCAATCCCTTTGTTTATAAGCTGTGCAATATAGAAGGACATTTTTACAACAATAGACATATGTTGGCCAGAAGTTAGGTCACTGTCCACATAAGTTCCCAAATCCAGAACAACTGGGTCAACACTTAGGGGTGTATTGTCAATGTGGTAGTCCCCAGAAATAGATGACGTCCCAAATGATACATTAATGTATTTTGTTTTTGTCATTTAGCTTCAGTCCATGATTTTAGCACCAGTTATTTAATTGGGACAGACCTTCCTGCAGGATGACTAAGTAATTTGGAGATTCATTGGCTGCTCTTAGCTTAGAGTCATCTGCAAATGTAGTCAGCCAAAGCCCTTTGGTATTGGCTTCCACTTCAGAAAAGTTAGTTACCAAACAGGAGAGGACAGAGCACAGAATCCTGAGGTACTCCACTAATGACAAACTCTTTGTGGAGGTAACTTCCTCTATTTAGATTTCCAGACTGCTATCTCCAAGCCAGTTGACAATCCAGCTGATGGCATAGAGGTTTATTCCTACTTTATTTAGCTTTTCTACTATGCCTGATTGGGGAATTGTTTCAAAAGCTTTGACCAACCTAAGGTATGCAGTGTGTACCATTTTGCCTTCACTTATTGCTTTGGTGACCATTTTGGAAAAGTCCACCAGATTAAGTAATCATGACCTGCCCTTGACAAATCCAACTGAAAAGGGTCCAGTGGTTTGAGGTCCTCTATGTCCTGATTCATTAGTTCTATGATAAGCCTTTCATGGCTTGGCATATGAGGCTAGTCAGACTAATGAGTTTGTAATTACCTGGGTCTGTAGAAGGTCTTCCCTTTTATAGGGTAATGACTGTGACTGTTTTCCTTCTGCTTATTACAAAACTTGCATGAAGGCTGATATTGAACAGTGTTGTTTAGGGTGTGGCTAAATCGTGCTTCATGCTATATAAGATGCATCTAGGGATATTGTCAGGACCCATTGGTACAGTAGTTTTAGCTTTTAGGTTCATAGATTCATAGGTTCATACTAGGCTATCTGCCCTAGGGCATTTATAAGCCTAGCCAGAGTGTGTTTGGCTTTTGCCACCCATTTTAAATGAATTTTGCTATGCCCTTTTTCGAGGTTAGTATACTGTGCCTCTGTCTAACAGTGCCAGAGAAGTGATACCCGGGGTAAACCTACTATCTCCCATCCACTCATCAAGATTCTTCTTGAAGAGAGTCAATGAGGGACTCTGCCTAACCTGGACTGGGATTTGATTCCATTGTGAAGGGAGCCTCTGGGTTATGAATCTGTCCCTCCAGCATGTCCTATTTATTTCAGTGCTGAGGTTCAAGTCTCTCGAGCACGTAGCTCGATGGGATTTGGATTTTCTGAGGTGCAGCATGTCCATTAATTCTGGGTTGGACATGGCTTTATACATCAGGCACAGATCGCCTCTGAGCAGGCGGTATGCCACTGAGTAGAGCTGGAGTTTCTTTAACCGGGCAGCATATGGCATCTGTTTGAGCCCTTTGATCCTCCTGGTGAGGTACTGTTGGGGTCTTTCCAGTTGCTGCAGGTGTCTGGTAAGGTACATCCCAAAAAGGGCATTGTACTCAATTATGGGCCTGATGAGGGATGAGTAAAGAGGCACGATGACCTCCCCTGATCTAGATGTGAATCCCTTCATGATTAGGTGGGCTATATAAAATGTTTTTCTAACCACTTTGGCCATGTGGTTGTCAAATGAGAGATTGCTATCAACTTGGGTCCCCAGGTCCCTAATTACTTCTTCCGTAGTTAATGGATTACCACCTATGTGGTAATTTATGGGCACTTTGTTTTTGCCAAAGGGGATGACTATACACTTTTTGGCGTTTAGCTTGAGGCCATGGCTCCGGCACCATTTGTCTGTTTCTATGAGGCCCTTTTGTAGGATGCTTGTGTCAGCTGGAGTCGATTATGGCACCCAGTTTACAGTCATCTGTGAACTTGGTCAGCCACAGTCCTTCCGTGTTAGCCTGTACCTCTGAGAAATATATACCGAACAAGAGAGGTCCCAGGACTGAGCCTTGTGGGACGCCACTTGTAACTGGTTTGGAGTCTGACATGGTTCCAGCAATTCTAACCATGTGGGTTCTGTCCTTGAGCCAGTTTGCAACCCATCTAGTGACATAGGGGTTTATATTTAAGCTGGTGAGCTTATCTATAATGCCCGAGTGGGGTATTGTATTGAAGGCTTTTGCAAGGTCCAGGTAGGCTGTGTCGACCACCTTCCCCTCGTCAATGGCCTTGGTGACTGTTTCAAAGAAATCAACCAGGTTTAAGAGGCAGGATCTGCCCTTAACAAAGCCGAACTGGGTAGGATCCAGTGTCTGTAGGTCCCCAATATCTTTATTTATGGGGTCCATGACGATCCTTTCCATAGCTTTGCAGACCAAGCTAGTCAGGCTTATGGGGCGATAGTTTCCAGGATCTGTTGAGGCACCACCTTTGCGGAGAGGGACCACTGTTTCTGTACGCCACTCTTTGGGTACATATCCTGTAGTAAGGTTGAGATTGAACAGTAGTTATATGTTTGGGTTTAGTTCTTCTTAGAGTTCATGTAGGACGCAGCCTGGGATACCGTCTGGTCCCATTGATGCTGTGTTTTTTGCTTTGGAGAGGGCAGCTCTTACCTGAGCATCTGAGATGTCAGGGGGGCAGCACTCTGCTGGGATAGATATTTGCCCTTTTGGTGGGGAAGGGAGGGAGAAGTTTGCGCTGAACCTGTCAGCTAGGATGTTGGCAATGTCTGTGGCTTCGGTGTATTTTTTTCTCATTTTAGACTAATTCTGAGCATATCTGGGAGTTCCCACCCAGGTTCCTAACATAACTATAGAAAGCCTTGTGATTATCCTTAGTGTCCTGTGCAATTTTTCTCTTGAAGCTGGCCTTAGACGATTTTATGAGTGCCCATAGTTTTTTGCTAATACTGATCAGAGATGCCTTCCCTTTTTGGGAATTTGCTCTATCATGTAGTAGCTTCCTCCTTCTATTGTATAATTTGTTTATGGCTGGGGTTCACCAGACAGGACGCCTAAATTTGGATGATTGGGTCTTGGTTTTATTTGGGATTGCATGATCCATGCATTCCTGAAGGTGCTCATAGAATGCGTTTATAAAGGATTCTGCGGTCTGGGCCATATTTTCCACAGGCCAGGGGGCTTTGAAGGATTCCACCTCGGTTTTGAGGAGTGTGAAATTTGATTTAGAGAAGTTTTTCACTGTGGTTTTCTGGGCAGGGCTGGGGTCGGGATGTGAATATCTAGTGAGATTAGTTTATGGTCTGAACTTACCAGTGAGGGATACACTTCTGGTCTGGAGCATAGAGTCCCCATGTTGGTGATGATCAGGTCCAGTATGTTTTCCCCTCTTGTGGGAGTGGCAACAAGTTGTTCCATAGCATTTGAGTTTATAAATTCTAGGAACCTTCGGGCTAGGGTGTTGGAGCTAGAGTAATGCTCCCAGTCTATGTTAGGGTAGTTGAAGTCACTCAATATAATAGTGTTTGGAGAGACCTTCATATTTTCCAGTGTTCTCAGGAAGGCCCAGTGGGGTTCCTGGGTTTAGGAGGGTGGTCTGTAGCAGGCTATAAACTGGAAGGCAGTTTTACCCACTCTTAGTTGCACATGGATAGTCTCTGATGCTTCGTGCTGTGCCATCAACCTGGAGGTGTGTGTATCTTTGACGAATATTGATACTCCCACTCCTTTTGTGGTTTGGTCCAAGTTTTGGGGTCGAAAAACATGGTATGAGGTATAACCTGGTAGTGCTGGGGTGCTCTCAGGAGCCTTGAACCCGGTTTCTGTTACTGCACAGATATCGATGTTCTCCATGCTAAGGAGAGTTTCGAGTGCGTGCATCTTGAGGTTTAGACTTCTGGCGTTGAGTAGCATTACTCTTAGTTTCTTATCCCTTGTGATACCTATGGAGGTGGGTTTGTCTTTTGAGCCTTACCTAAAAAAAAGGCACTATTGGGGTGGCAAGAGCCTTTGCCAATATCCAAAAGCCCAGGGGTGACAGGTGCAAGCCGTCCCTAGCGAAGCATTGCGGCTTGTCAAGCATGTCATCCCAGGCAGACAGGCATTGGATCCCCTTTGAATGACACCAATACTTAAGCCAGTTGTGGAAATTGATCATCTTGTCTTCATATTGTGGTATCATTCTTGGTGAGGGTAAGATGCTACTCAAGGTCAGGGTCAAACCGGCCTGGGCTACATGCTCAGAGAGCTCCTCTATGTCTCTTTTCATGTAGTCCAGGGAGGTACGTCTCAGGTCATTCACACCAGCATGGACAATGACTGAGTCATATTTGTGCTTGCCTTGGAGTGACCTGAGTACTTGTGTTATGTGGCGGATCCTAGCGCCTGACAGGCAGCTCACTGTGACCTTCTCCTTGTTCAGCCTGGTGAGCGGGACGTCAGTGTGCCTGACGATAGAGTCACCTATTACAAGTGTATCAGGTGTGTTGTTTAGCCTTAAGAGCTGTGACTGTTTGTCACACTGGCTTTGTGAGCTATGTGTTGCATGTGTTTTGTTTTGGGGTAGCGGTTGCTTGGGTGTCTGCTTTGGAGGTCTCTGCTGCTTAGGCAGATTTTTATTTAGAGCCTTCGAGTATGTTTTTGTGTGTTTATGTGTTTGGTTTGCTGTTGTGGTAGGTCTATGTGAGACTGGAATTGTAGGGAGTGTGGTTTCCTTCTCCTCCTGACTGGTTTCGCCAGTACTGAGTTGAGAGAGCTTAGCCTCCAGTTTGGCTATATGGCTGCATCTCTCACATGTGTTGGAATTTGTTGGGAGGAGGAGAGGGTTGTCTGTGTACATGAGGCAGTTGTAACATTGCCTCAAGATTCCCAGTTTCACCAGCTGGACCGGAGAGGAGATTGACCACTGACCTTTGGACATGCTAGAATAGTATTGGGAATTCCTTTATAAATGAAAAAAAGGGCCAGTGGGGAACAAAGTACTCAAGGGGAGTTTGTGAGGGTGTAGTGCTTTTAATTTTTTAGTGCTGACTTATATAATTGCTTTAGTGAGCAAGTGCCAGGCTTTAGAGTGGGAATAGGGTGTTTATTATGAGAACTAGATCAGTTCTAAGGGAAAAAGTGAAGAGCAGACTTTGTGGAGCCGTGAATGGTTTATACCCAATTAATCGGTGCTGCCCAATGCTGTGCTGTTCGCAAAATCGAGCAAAGCCGCGCTAAAGTGGGTTTTATACAGGGGGACTTGAAAGAGCTAGAAATTGGCCCAAAACAACCAATAGACTACCAGATTCTTGTGCTGGGAACACTCCTCCAGGGATAGACAGGCTGCTCCAAGCTCCCCACTTCCACTGGTGAACAATGAAGCCTCCCTTTATCCAAGAAAGGAAATGGGCAACACAGGAATTTTCCAAAAGTCCAGAATACAGCAAAGCCTGTATTTGGACTACTCTAGGTCAGGAAAGACGGGAAACAAGAAAAATTTGTTTTTCTTTTTTGCAACAAACAGCAGGAAAATGCAATAAATATGTAACACAGGCTATCGCACTTGAGTGTGTAGCCTCAACAGGTAAATGCAACAAACAGGACAAACTTTAAAAGTGCAGGTGCAAAAACAACTTTAAACAGTTTAAAACAGTTCAAGAAGCAGAAATACTTGCAGTTAAGCTAGATCGGACAGTTGCCCAGGTAGTAGCAGGAAAACAAACACTTTTATCAGGTTAGCAGTCACTCTTTTAGCCTCTCTGCTGCTAGCACCACTCTGCAGGACCACAAGGAGCTTGGCTGAGTAGTAACAAGCGCAAAAAACGTGCCAAAGTGGGTTTTATAAAGGGGGACTTGAAAGAGCTAGAAATTGGCCCAAAACGGCCAATAGACTACCAGATTCTTCAGCTGGGAACACTCCTCCAGGGATAGATAGGCTGCTCCAAGCTCCCCACTGCCACTGGTGAACAAAGATGCCTCCCTTTATCCAAGAAAGGAAATGGGCAACACAGGAACTTTCCAAAAGTCCAGAATACAGCAAAGCCTGTATTTGGACTACTCTAGGTCAGAAAAGATGGGAAACAAGGATAATTTTTTTGATAACATTTTAAGACTTTTTGATAATATTTTAAGACTTGGTCTTGTGTGACAGCTGGAGGCAAGCCAGTTTCAGGTATATCTTGCAGGACAGACAGAGTGGAAAGAAGAGTATAGGTAGAGCTAAATTTATTAGCTATTAGATTATGTATATCTTCAGCCTCAGTGTAGGTAACATCATTCACAATCAACTAAATACATTGCTGTATTTTGCTTTTGAGATTACACACATAACTGAAAAATGTCTTGTAATTGTCTTTGGGTTGGGTAACTGTTTTAGCCTCAAACTTGGCTTTGGTGGATTTTATTAAGCTCCTAAGTTGTTTGTTTATTTTAGGGATAAGGGCTTTAACGTTATGGGACTTAAGTCTTCTTACTTTTGGTCAAAATGCTTTTCCTTGCATTGTAAAGCTTGTTGATATTATGGTTCCAACATGTGGGTTTGTTTCTGATATGTTTTTAACATAAAATAAAAAAGTCTGTTTCACTTAATACATATATTGCAATGACTGTCACAATTCAAAACTATTGTAATGTAAACTAGCAGCTGAATGAAGTAACTGTGTTTAAATATAGTACTACTGTACCAGTAGCAATCTCTAGCAGCTGAATGAAGTAACTGTTTAAATATAGTACTACTGTACCAGTAGCAATCTCTTCCCTATCATTCAAGCTGCATGCACTTAAATGATATGTCAGTAAGGCATGACAGTCATTGAAGCCTAAAGTCTTAAATGAAAAAAAACTCTTATTCTTGTATTGCAATAACTGTCATGCTTTATTAGCTCCTCACTTAACTGAATGCAGTAAACAATGCATGAAAAAGTAACGCTTAAAGACTGTACTGGTAACAAATCTAGTAAAACTATATACAGTTAACTGAAGTGTCAGTAAGGCATGACAGTATGCAGTTTAGCAGACTGAAGACAGAGATCATTTCATTTACAGTACTCACACTGTTTCGCAGTCTTTAAATACTACTGTTGCCTGCTATTGTAAGAATACATTACAATAGCTTTGTAGCATAACAGTCGTTAAACCATTAAGTATTAAGTGAAAAAAAATATTTTTATATTTTAATGACTGTCATGCCTTACTGTTTCACACTAGCTTCAATACCCTTTACTTAAATAAAGGGCAATGAAATGTGATGGAGTTTCAGTCACAAGTCTGACCCTTAATTTAACCATCAGAACAACTTATACTGGAGCATAAACAGTATTCAAAACATTAACCCTGGGATTCAGACATGGTACTCCCAGCAGTAAGCTTTTTGCAGAGACAGTCCTCTTAGAGGTATAGCACTGAAGTGGGCTGTCTGTGGCTTACCACAAATGTAAATGAGGCATTCTGGAGGACAGGCAAACATACATCTCAACATCTAAGACCACGAAATCTGGAAAAAGCCATAAATAATGGGGGACAAAGGCCCCAAAATAGGGACAGTTTTTAAATAATGCTCTTACAAACTTGGAAATTTGATGGAATGACAGATTTTGCATTAACATGAATTTTTTGAAACGTGTGAAGTCTGTAACTTGAATGACTGTTATTGTTTTCTGACTTCAATCCTCAATGATTTGCCAGTGATTTGTCAGAAAATAAAACTTTATGAGGAACAGACTAAAAATATAAGGCGAAAATCTGGACATTCTAGGAAAATCTGGACAGTTGAGAGGTATGCAGGCAAATGATAATTAGCCATGTGCTCTATCCCAGAAATGCCTATGGTAAGTGCTTTGTGCAGCTAAGCATTTCATAGAACTGCTCAGCTCCATAAATCACTACCAGCAGTCGAGTCTATTAACTCAGCCAAAACTCGATCACCTTCTCCCATTATGTTCAAAGGGATGTAAACCTTGGCTCTAGATGATCATCACTATTAAACTGACACCCTGATTCCATGTGCAAAAATGGGAAAAAAAGGGTTGTGGAGGGATGGATGGATGGATGGATGGATGGATGGATGGATGGATGGATGGATGGATGGATGGATGGGTCATGTTAGCAGTAAGTGTGGTGAGTTTTGGGCACAGGTTGTGTTGTGGTTTGTGTGCATGTGTATCTGTGTGGATTAGCGTGTTAGTGTATGCAGAGATACGAGTGCTATGAGGAATGTGTGTGAGTGTATGCCTGCCTGCCTAGGTGGGATAGGTAGCATAGGTGTTTGTGTGTGTGTGTGCCTATGTGTAAGTGAATGGGTGAGTGTGTGTGTGAATATGATTGGGTGACAGGGGATGTTTGATGTATGGAGGGTGAGTGTGTGTTTGTGTGAGTGTGTTGGTAAGGTGATATCTGTGAGGGTGTGGGCATGAGGGTGGGGATGGGGGTTCAATACCTGATTAGAAGTAGATGTAATGTGTATTGAGGGGTACAACACCAGGGAAACCTTTTTCAATATCACTTCGGATAACATAAATGTTAATGGAACAACAGATTTTGCAAAAAACTGCACATGCAGAATACAATGTAGGAAACTCTAATGTCTGACATTATGGACTGACTTCATTGGGTCTTGACAGGGACACAGCAAACATAAGAGTTAAATTCATTGATGTTCTGGTTAGTCTGTGATATCTGAGAGGTATGGGGATGTGTCAGTATGGATGCGACTGCATATGTGTGTGTGTGTGCGTATGTGCATGTGTGTGTGTGTGTGTGTGTGTGTGTGTGTGTGTGTGTGTGTGTGTGTGTGTGTGTGTGTGTGTGTGTGTGTGTCTATGAAATGCATGAGGGGAGTATCTGTTATTACTGTAGCAAAGTGCTTGTTAGTGCTTGCAGTAATCACAGAGGAATTCAGACACATGCAAATAAGCCAATAACGAGGTCTTTCTTATTGTGGCTAATGTGTCTAAAGCTCTGGTTTGATCATGTTAAAAAGTTATTTTTGTTGCAGTCTTAGCACTCATGACCTGGGTTGTTTATGAATCCTGGCTTTAGATTTCAGTGCTGCCTTTTTAGTACTAATACATTTCAGCTGAGATACCATCAGGGGACTAAAATGTATGTTCTTTATAAACGTTGGAAATGTAGGACTTGCAATATAGGACATTGGCAAGGGCAGATCATGCCTTTTGAACTTGGTCGACTTCTTGAAACAGTCACCAAGGCCATTAATGAGGAAAAGGCAGTCCATACAGCCTACCTTGACCTTGCAAGGCTTTCAACACAATACCCCACTCGGTATTGTAGAAAAACTACCATCTTAAATGTAAACCCATATGTCACAAGATGGGTTTGCAAACTGGACAGAACCCACAGGGTTAGAGTTGCTGGCGCTATATCAAACTCCAAGTCAGTCACAAGTGGTGTCCCACAGGGGTCCTCCCCTATTGTTCGGCATCTACTTCAGAAGTACAGGCCAACATGGGAGGACTTTGCTGACAAAGTTTGCAGACGACTGCAAACCATAGTGGAAAGTGCGACGGACGGATATCCTTCAGAAGGACTCACGAAACAGATAGCTGGTGCCAGAGCCATGGCCTGAAGTTAAGCGCAAAAATATAGTCATGCCGGGGAAAAACAAGGTAACCCCAAGCTACCATATAGGTGGCAATCCACTAAGCACAGAAGGTTATCAGGGACCTGGGGACCCAGGTTGACAGTGGCCTTTCTTTTGACACTCACATTGCTAAAGTGGTTAGAAAGACCTTCTACATTGCCCACCTGATCATGAAGGGATTCACATCCAGATCTAGTGAGGTCATTGTTCCCCTGTACTCTTCACTTATCAGACCAATGATCGAGTACAATGCCCCAGGGGATGTATCTCACCTGCATCTGCAGAGGAGACCCCAAAAGTTCCACACCAAGGATAAAGGGACTCCAAAATCTGTCATATGCTGCCAGATTGAAGAAACTCCAGCTCTATTCAGTTGCATACCGTCTGCTCAGAGGTGACACGTGCCTGACATACAAAGCCATTTCCAACCGGAATTAATGGACATGCTCCACCTCAAAATCCAAATCCACCAAAACCACTAGAGCAAGCGACTTAAACCTTAGCACGGATATAAATAGGACTTGCTGGAGGGATAGATTTATCACTCAGAGACTCCCTATGCTGTGGAATAAAGTCCATGTGAGGCAGAGCACCGCTGGCTCTGTTCAGAAGGATGGGAGATCGTAGAGGGAATCATCTCTGTGTCACTGCTGGACAGAGGCACAACAAACTAATGGGCACTTTTTTTCATATAAGGTGGTGTAAGCCACAAACATTCTAGGCTTATAAATGCCTTAGGGCAGATAGCCTAGTATAAACCTATGAACCTATGAACCTATGTATCTGTTAGTATTCGGTATGCCTTCATCTTCAGTAACTTTTTTTACCTTTTTTCTGGGTTTATTATAATGCCCTACAGCACATTTTTAGGGTTTTTTTTTCATGGAATGTTTCTTATGGTAATGTTAAGTTATGATGAAAAAAATCCATCCATCCATCCATCTTTAACCCCTTTTCATATTTTTGCCCATGAGGTAGGGGTGTCAGTCCAACAGTGATAATCATCTAGAGCCAAGGTATACACCACCAGGTGGCTGACAAAAATGATGTTTCAAAATTCTGTATACAGTAATTAACACAAAGGATTATAGCTGGGTTTCTGATTAAACCAACTTATTATAAGTTTGAGACATGGATATCAGATAATTCACCTGTTTAGAGAGAACTGATCATAATTCTTTTAAGTACATGGAACTGTAGCTGCCTTAATGTACTACTAGTTGTGAAAAAATGTTGAAGCTCAAACTGTTTTTTTTTTTTAGTTTTAAAGTTGTAAAACACTTAACATGGCCATAAAGGCAGTGGTCAGACACTTGTCCTTTTGATGAGCAAATGGCAAGCTATTAGGTACAGCTATATCATAAGTTTTGTTGGGAAGAGGCAGAGAAATGCAGTACAGCTTTTAAAGCTGTGAAAAAGCATTTGGCACTGTTTTATGCTGGTTGCTGTTAATGTTCTACCATGAAGCTTCACAAAACTCTGTTAAGCAACTTTCGTACATCAGAAAATTACTTAACAAAGTTGTCTTTTTCCCAGATTTGGACCATAATCACAGTACTGCAAAGGCCTTTATGACATAGTAGACTCAGTTAGGTAACTGTCAAGGAAAAGCAGAAGTCTCTTCCTTAAAGAGAAAAGTAAGTTACGGTTAGGTTTTTTTACTGCCAATAAACAGCAATAATCAAAGGTGTGAACACTAACTAGTTTGTCATTTGTAATGTACTTGAGTGCATCAGGACAGAGAAAATTACAGCAATAGTATTTGATATTAGTTATTTTATTTATTACTTGGATCAGTTCTAATTTTATAAACCAGAACAAGTTTTCTTCCTAGGAGCAAAGGCAAAAGCCATATTTGGGGGAAGGGACTCATTTGTACCCATGTATGAAGTAGTTATGAAGCACAGATCATTACTAGTGTGACTGATCCATTTTCCATTCACACTGTAACAGAAGTGTTATTTAATATTTTATTACCTATTGTATCAGATGTTTCATTTACTAGGTGTAATAATTTCATCAGGTACAGGAAATAAATGATTTGAAATGCACTTCTTTCGGCCACTAGGAAAATAACCACTACCCTTAATTGTCTGCTTTTAAATTTATAAATTCCAAATACATCTAGGTTTTACAAGTCTCCCTTTATATATTTTCTGTGTATATTACACAAACACACACACACACACACACACACACACACACACACACACACACACACACACACACACACACACACAGATAAACACACATGCAGTATAACCTGATGAACTCTGAAGTAAGGAGTAGTCAGTGCTGACTGGCATGAGAAGAAAATAATGCTGTTACATTTTTTTATAAACTCCATTATGTTTTATATTTCTTTTATGTCTTCTAGTAACAGTTCTGGATTGGAGTTCGCTACCTTATTTGCATTCATTAAACTTAGTTCATGCATTAATCCCTCTTTCTGAATTGTAGTCATAAACCTCTGACACAAGGAAATCATCTCCATCTTTATGCCCATGATGCTATGGCTGAATGCAGACAATGAAATGATTATGCTACACTGCGTACTGGCTGAGTGCTAATAGCACCTCTGGTTACTCACTGTGTGGTCACATGATGCACCATGAAGATAAACAAAATATCACTTCTATCAGGAAATGGCATTAAGATGTGGTGATTTTTATCATTGCAGGTATTATGGCATATGCATGCGCGCGTGTGTGCGTGTGTGTGTGTGTGTGTGTGTGTGTGTGTGTGTGTGTGTGTGTGTGTGTGTGTGTGTGTGTGTGTGTGTATAGGTATACTACATTTAATCTAAAACACTCAATGTTCACTGCAGTAATTCTGATCGTAAAAAGTTGAAAACAACATAACCTACACAGTACTATGCAGACTTTGACAAACAGCCTTGGTGTATGCAAAATCTAATTTTGTTTTTTTCTTCAACCTCCTAGCCACTTTTTGTGGACTTTGTTGGTTTGGCTTTAAAAAAACAAACAAAAACATTGTTTTTTGCAGGGGGCAAGCCCCTCTGCGCTTCCACGCCATAGCAAATTATTTATACAAATTATGAGATTGCACAAACAACACAGGGTAAGGGAAAAATTCCCAACCTCTGGATTTGTGCAGTCTCGCGCACCTGTCAGTCAACTATCTGCAGCACTCATATTGATACATATATATTTTTGTATGGGTGTATGACAATTGATCAAATCACCTAAATATTGACAAAAAATATCTAAAGTTCAAAATATTAACAGTTAAAAATATCTAAAAACAAAATATTGATAAAACCTAATTACATCCCAAACCAATGTTTTTGCAGAGGGTAATCCCCCTGCACTCCCTCGTGTGGGTGGTTGCATCCCCCACACCTCTTGCTAATTATATGTACCAACTCTGAGGTTGCAGAACAGTGGGGAAAGAGCATATACCCTTCTCTGGTGTAACTTCAGTTTTCGCAATATTTTACTTTAGATATTTTTAACTGTCAATATTTTGAACATTAGATATTTTTTGTCAATATTTATGCTGTTGATAGGTGATTACATAAAATGTCATACACACACACATAAATATATATATATATATATATATATATATATATATATATATATATATATATATATATCACCTCTAGCACTGTTCTACCTTGAAGCAGGGGTAATTCTCTGAGGTACCACAACCCTGGTCTTATTATATATTCCTCATATTCAGACACTTAGTACACATTTAGTCTTGCTACTCTAAGAATCATAATTATGGTCCATAAATGTTCATCTTTGAACCTATAGAACAATGTATGTCTATGTGTCTGTATATAAAATAATACAAAATACAGCAACATGTGCTTTGTTTGTATCTCATTGTATGATCAGAAAGAAACAGAAAATGAAATATATATGTGTATGTTTTTATATTTTATAATCTGTGTCATTCATTTGTGTATATGTACTGGTAGCACCATTCTTACTTAGCTCAGTTTATCTAGATTAAAATTAAATCAGCAATATTGCTGATTTAAAAAAGTGTTATGCTAGTGACAGGACAGGAATTCTGATGTGTGAAATTAGCATATTCAGCATGTGCACATTTAGCACCTTTTTAACTGTATCATTTAGGTTGCTGTTATTTATTTAGCAAGGCCTAATATGCTTGTCAGGATGAAAGAAACCGCATTTTAAACATTTATGCCCTTAAGCCAACCTCATTAGCTGAGAACATGCTACCTTAAGCAGCATATGACATGTACAAACTGTTGCCCGCAGCTTGGCTGATTGTCTGATTTTCTGCAATGTGAAGGTTGACTTGAGTCATTTTGCACCCAATTACTTTGCAGTAAATTTGTCGGATGATTCTTGTCGCACAGTATTGATCCAACATGTCACCTTGAACTTGTTTATTGACATATCAAAGGCAGACCCAGTCAATTTACAACTTCCCAATTATGGCATTTATATGATGTCACAGAAGCTTCTTGTCACTTTCAGAGTGGGAGCATTCCCTCCCCCCTTGTGAATCGGCAGCACTACCAATCACTTTAGAAGCATTTGCCATTTTTCTCTGACCTTTTGTGAAACAGATGGTGTTTCATAAAATACATCATTAGCACACGTCATTTTGTCTTGCCTCAATTTTTTAAGTGAAATATATTTGTTCAACAAATGGATTTTCAATTTGTCCACTGCTGACAGTGTGTCTAAACAGTTTGCCTCAGCTAAGGAAAGAGAGAGAAATTACTTTGACTAAGGGATACAGGGATTCGGAGACAAAATCACAATCCGATTGATTTTTTTTTTTTTTTTCAAAATCTGGCCTTTGTCCTAACCATCTGAAAAGTCATCATCCTTTCTAGTTTAGTAAATTCAGGCTTGCCTAGCTATTTAGAAATTTGCTGCCATTCATAACAATTAGTATCTTGCTAAGCTGCACTTTAGACTTATGGTTCTATTAACGTTAGATTCTTCAGATTCTCATTAGAGAATGGCATTCTCTAGCAGAGAAAAAGATGCATGTTTTTGCTGCAGTAGTCATTACTAATAACTCTGCAGAGAAATGCTACACTTCAGGACATGAAACAAGACAGTAAACCTCTCCTTTCATAAAATGCTTTTGACTAGCTTGCTTTTAAAAGATGCCTGTCTGTGTATGATACTGCTGACCTAAGACCCACTCTTGGCTCAGACTGTCACATATTGTAACTCGTGTACAGGCCAGTTCATGCTAGAAATATTTTTTTTTCACTTAGTACAGGACAGGAATCAGAGAGTGATGATTATCTGCCCCCTGGTGGAAGATAGGCGTGTATCATTCATGGGAAGTAGAGACTTATGTTATTGCCACTTATGAGTTCTGCTGCTCAGAGACTGGGTGGATGAGTGCTAGTAAGTGTATGTGACTAGATGTTTGCAAATGGGACTATAATGTTCCAGATGGTGGTGTGTGTGTGTGTGTGTGCGTGTGTGTGTGTGTGTGTGTGTGTGTGTGTGTGTGTGTGTGTGTGTGTGTGTGTGTGTGTCTGATTTTCAGGGATGGACCTGACTTTGGCTTAAAGGAGAACTGCACTTCAAAAGTGAAAAAGCATATGTTTTTAAGGGTTACTAATGTCTCTGTAGGAATTCTGCTCTTGTACGATAATCTGCAAAAAAATACAGATATCACAGTATATTTGTGTACTTTGAGCTATAAAAACAATTAACTCAGCTCAATGAACAAAGTGAAAGGCTTCCATTCTGCATTCTGTTCTCATTGCTCTATACAACTGTCTTGAATGTGTTGACAATTCACCTGTCACTGCTTGATTATGGTTGAGTTCCAGGTGATGACTGGAGAAACAAAAAACAATGGATTCAAAACAGAAATAGCAGGAAACAGAAGATACCTTAAAAATAATGTGCTAAAATTCTAAACAAAAATGTTTTCTCCTAAGGCCATTCCCCCAGTAATGCACTCTACACAAAAAGCAGATGTAACCAATGTATTAATAATACAATAACAAGTGTAGATTCTCAAAAAAATACTGAAACATGTTCAAACTTCTTTCATCATCATTGCCAAACCAAAGACTGTATTTACCACAAAACCAAATGGTGCAAAGAACAGGTGGCATATTGTACTGCCCTCCCAACAGGCTTGTTTAACCGTAGTACCCAGTGGCACACCAGGCCAGAGTTACTGTGCAGCATATAGTTCCACTCCCTTGGCCTTCCAACATAATGGCCAAAAAAAATCAAGAGGAAATGATGCCCTGCAAAAGTTCTGGCTGTTGACAAAAAGGAGGGAAAAGGGGAGGACAAGCACTACTTCTGCCAGACAGACAACAGCTGGCTGTTCTCAGCATAAAGGTTAAATACATCTCATGGCACATGACACTCCTCACACATGCTCAAAACAAAATATTTAGTTCACAAAATCCATTTTTCCAAGCCTGATCCCCCAATAACTTCCAACAAAATTGACAAATCAAAGGCATTACTTATCACTAAAAAGGGCTGCTCACATACTAGGTGGTGAATCCTACCACCTTCCTCCTTCTGAAAGGCTCATCTACCCAAAGCACCCAGTGGCACACTAGGCCAGCTTTACTGTCTGGCATATTGTACCACTTGCTCAGACTTTCTAACATAATGGCCAACTGAACCAGGAAATCTTTGAGAGGTATAAAAGAAGGGAAAGCCACCCCATGAGTGCCCACCTGCTGCTGTAGCTTGCTCCTCCAATTTCTGGCCATCCTCAAACAGAGAAAAATGGTGATACCATGGATTGAGAGCACTGCCAAACATGCTCTGCAGAGATCCTTAAAACACTGCCAAGCCAACACCTGGCTATCATGTATCCTGCCATACTCATGTGAAACGTGCTGTATACCATAACTAGTGAAAGGACAGATTATATATAGAACGTGCATATGCCAACATGATAGTTTTACCACAAATGACAAGAGCATAGTAATAATACCGTAACAATAGTGATGAAAAAGGCAAACTCATAATATCACGAAGTTATAAATATTGGTAGACAATAGTCTAACTGAACATATTCACACTCGTGAATGTACAAACACTCATTTAAATTAAACAAGTCCCAACCTAATTTGGACAAGTGCACTCCATCACCACCAACCGAAACAGGGAATTTGTCTACAAAATCCCAGTGCTTGAGCACACTGAAACCTAACAAAAGGGGCTGCCTTGCTACTCTATGATTGATGAACCTGCAATCTGACTCAAAAAATGGCAGTGATAACAACCTCAGGATAATCGCTCGCCAAATGACCAGTGTGCTGGAGAGGAGTCTTTTGACAGAGCCTAGATGATGACAAATGCTAGACAACAACTGCCTCTTTGGAGCCATTCATAGATCATTGCCACAATGATGAATCACTAAAATGCTATGTACAATGTGATGCACAACCTCCCACATTGTGAAAGGAAAACACTCAAAAATTATGTCAGGCAAAACTTTCCACAATACATCAAACTATGGTTTGGTCCAGACACAAATTTCTGCCATTCAGATGCACCAATACCTTGGAGGCTGCTTGGGTGATGGGAGGGGCCCAAAACAACAATGTATAAAATACTGTACCTGCAAGAAAGCACATGACAATAAGGAATAGCATAAACATCGCTACCTTGTGTAACTTAAAAAGTCTGCAGATGACCAGTGCCCAATTCTCTTGATAACCTAAACTGAATGACCCTCCATAGCAAGGCCAGACACCCTGCCAATTCAGAAAGAATGAGAAGAATAACCAGTAGAGGGCAGGCCCTGACTCATCACAGCCCCATTTAATACGCTATCCAGAAATGTAGTCACAATTGCCTGCCCATTTGGGAGCCCGAACACTAAGTCATTTCCTACACATAATGGGACTAACCTAT
The DNA here is from genome assembly GCF_019279795.1 of Protopterus annectens. Lineage (NCBI taxonomy): Eukaryota > Metazoa > Chordata > Ceratodontiformes > Protopteridae > Protopterus > Protopterus annectens. Next base: position 1,333,533,333 of record NC_056726.1, read on the forward strand.
GAAGAATTATTATCCAGTGTATTGCAAACAGTAATCATCCCAAGGACTTCTTCAACACCATTTCATTCCCCCTGCTGAGTTGATCAGTCTTATACCTGCAAATCCAAAATGTGACTATGTAGTGAGGTTTATTTGCCCATAACAGAGTGCAAATTCTTACATACTTCCATGGAAGGGGAAGTGTCAGATGTCACTGGAAAACTAAAGGTAAAGCCTTTCAATATGTTTGCTTTATTATCAGGATAAGACTGCATCAGTAAGGTGAGAACAAGAACAA